>NC_086173.1:71892226-72195256 GCF_023053635.1 Elgaria multicarinata webbii
TTCTCTTGTCTGCTTCAGTAAGCAGAGCTCTTGTAAATGTCACTTCCCTGCAGGTGTGCAGGCCCAGAGAAAATAGGAATTGGAAGTGAATCTAAACAAAAAGATGACATAGATCCTAATATTGAAATTCCTATTCTCAGATATATCGTTCATAACTCTCCAGGCATTTACAAAATGACACATTGATTTATTATTTATTTAGTTTAAGAATGTGTATATATAGCCTTTCAACAATGTTTCCAGAACACGTCAGCTTTGGCAGAATCTATGTACCTGATATATGTAATTCTACACTTGCAGAATTTACTTGTGTTTGTACAGTGTCATCATAGGAATGCAAAGTGGAAGGGTACTTAAAAATCTTCTGACAAGACAGGAGGTATTACTCCTGACATATTGGAGCTGTTGATTATCACTGTCTTGCCATAATACCTTATTTCAAAAGTTAAACATAGCATTGACTAATTATCAATGATTTCATACTCTGTCCTTGTCTGAGTTCTGATGTTACATTTACATGTTCTAGAGACTATAATCTATGACCAGAGCACATGCAGGTCTCTGAATTTAACAGCTCACATGGGTTTCCTAAAGATTCCATGACAAGTTCTCCATTATCCATCTTGTATCAGAAATCATGTCATTTGATTCAATCACAGAGCTCAATTCTAATCCCATTTGTGCAAGTCATGTCATATCTGGAAAATATTGCATGGAACTTGCTCTTCACATTTTCTTCAATAGATTAAAACCTGGTTTGAACATTACGGTGGGAAGTCGTGGATTAATTAATCCAGTGATTTTCTGCAACACATGCTGTGGCAATTTTGAATATTCAAACTTTGATCAGGGCTTGCTATGTCCAAACACAGACAACGACCTGGTTCACACCTAATAAAAATCCTATGGGTTGTCATTGAACTGTGGGTGTGAATCGTGAGTTCTTGTTACATGCAAATCCTGCGCTATGGGTTTTTAACCATGAACAGCCCAGGAAGAGAACACATGGTTTGTGAATTCTTAGTTGATCATGGATAATAACCTATAGTAAACCATAGTGCAGACATTGCACTTAACGGCAACTCACAATTCATCGACTACCCACGTTTCATTGAGAACCCATACTCAGTCCCTACTTTGGGTTGTCATTACATGTGAACCAGTATCTGGGTTCAGATCACGTAGCAACCCCTCATCTGGGGCTGAATATTCCAAAAGGCTACAGTAAGTCATAGGTTAAATAATCCACGATTTGTTTCTTATGTGAAAACAGGCCCTAAATCAGTGAGATACTACACACACCATATTCAGTCCAGTATTTTTGTGATCTTTTGGCCTACTTAAGGTTTGTATTCTTTCAAACATTTTCAGTGGTAGGAATATTATCAAATTGCTGCAAGTACATGATTAAAAGCTAAAGATTTAATATTACTTCTTTCCAGGTTGGGCTCCGTCATGTGAATAGACCCAGTTTTTAACATTAGGCTTTATGCTTGCCTCATTAAGACCTAAAAATAGCATGACTGAGAGCATTATTACTGAACTCTGAAAATGCTCACACCATGTGGTGTAATTTTTCTCTCCTGAACATGTTTAATTTGGTGCAGGTCCCACTGAGTTCATTGACTCTTACTTTCTGGTAAATAAGCTTAAGATTGCAGTTTTAAAAAGGTGAGTCCATGATGGTACTTAGCAGTGGAATTTTCGCTCAGAAGTAAAACCACTTCTCCGATTATACTGTATTTTTCTGAACCCCTGGTTGTAAGCTCTTTGACCTACCGGTGATTCATATCACAGCATTCTAGAATCCCTCTTCTCCAGGGCCTTATTCTTTTTAGTTATAACTAACAGGATTATTATTATTATTATTATTTATTTATTTATTTATTTATATAGCACCATCAATGTACATGGTGCTGTACAGAGTAAAACAATAAATAGCAAGACCCTGCCGCATAGGCTTACATTCTATGTTTCCTTAACATCCATTGCTACTCTGTTACAGCTATGCACAAATAAGGAAGTTTCAATTTTTAATTAATTTTTCTCCCCAGAATCAACCAAACCAAAGCCCAGGCATTCAGTGAAGCGGAAAAGGACAGCTGACAAGTCCACCAGCACCAGCGATCCTGTGATTGAGGATGACCATATCCAGGTGAGGTCTTTCTAGCCTCAAGCTGAAAGGCCATTTTACTGACAGTCTAGATGGATGCGCTTCAAAACCACAGAAACATTTGGTTCAAGGTCTTTTCTCTACAGTTGGTTGCATTTTTGTAAAGGACATTGTCAGACTGAAAAATCACTTTCTCCAGGGCATATCGAACACATTCTTTTTGTTTTTTCCCTCCCAACATATCTGACTGATGAACTCTTTGTAAATATGCATATTTTAGTAGCAGCTGGAACCAGTCAGTGTCTTTTAAGCAGTGAGGAAGAAGTTCTAGTAGAGAGGGATGTCAGATAACCCATTTAACAAGGAATGCATTTTGTGTTGTCAAATATTTCCTCACCGTTTTCAGTATCATATAACATTCCACATTCTGTCATAGGACAGCTGCTGCCCAAATTTCATTGTAGTTGATTTATTTGTGTGGTTCATGTAGTAGCCTTTAATTTTTTAAAAAATATTTTCTCTAGATTCTGACACTGAAATCAAAGAACCTTGTTGGGATCACCTTGACAAACTGTGGCATAACAGACCTAGTGCTGAAAGACTGCCCTAAAATGATGTTCATTCATGGTATGTATGTTTTGATTGTTGGAGCCTGAGGATTTTTTGAAGTTTCTTTTCACCAGACTTGGCACATCTCTCATCCTAACTAACTGCACCATAGGATTTCTGGGTTTTTTCTCTGACCGTAATCTACAGAAAGCAAAAAAAATGCTATAGTAATGAATGCCATTAATGAGCAACACTTTACCTTCACATATCTAAATAAACTGTGTTATAAACTATGACGCTCCTGTGCCCCCCAAAAGGAAGATTCCATTGTTACTTGTCAGCTATATTCCCCATGCTTATGGGCTAAGGGCCCTCTCTTTCTCTTGTTGCCTTGCCATCAGAAATGTGCAGGGTATCGATAGAGTTGAGCCACGTAGAGCAGAGAAGTGGAAGAAGTAAAAGAGGTAAGAGAGAATCAGAGATTTAACGCTAAGATTAAAACGGTAGTCAAACCTCTCAATTTTTATATATGTGCTTTTAGTTCTCATTTCCTAATTTCATTAACACAGGGAAATGTGAATTAATTCAACAAGGCTTGACGCTGAAGTGTTTCTTAAAAGCTGACACGTTTTGGCAATCTTTCCAGCACTGCAGTGCAGCCAGCATTTTGTAATGGGATATATTTTTAGTTATGTGCGTCTAAACTTTAATCTTTACATGTTATCTTTTATGTTTTGCTGACTTAGCATTTTGTTTTCCTATAACTTGTAGCCACCAGATGCCGTGTACTTAAGCACTTAAAAGTAGAGAATGCACCAATTGTTAATCGGTTTGACTATGCTCAGTGCAAGAAATTAAATATGGATCAGGTACTGGATCAGATACTGCGGATGCCACCAGAGAGAAACCGGATAATTTATCTTCGTCCAATGCAGCAGGTATTCATATGACTTCCATTAAATCAGAATGAACCTGCTTGTATTCTTATGTGCTTTGCTCCCCCTTTTTTTTTTTAACATGAAGGCTGCAAGTGCAAAGTTAAGGTTAGAGAGCACTCAGTTTCTCTAAATGAGTTTAAGTCTCACAGGCCAGATGAATTACATCCCTAGTTACTGAAGGAATTTGCTAGTGTTATTGCAGAGCCACTGTCTGAAATCTTTGAGAACATCTGGAGAACAGGTGAGGTTCCGAAAGACTGGAGATGGGCAGATGTCTCCATCTTCAATAAGCAGAAAAGGGTAGATTCAGGAAACTAGAGACCTGTCAGAATTATGCAAATAATCTTGAGCAGATAATTAAGCGGTTGACTGTGGGCATCTACAAAGTAATGCACTGATTATCAGAAGTCAACATGGGCTTGTCAGGAATAACTCATACCATAGCAACCATGTCTTCTTTTTGATAGAGTTACTAGCTTAGTAGATCATGGGGTTGCTGTGGACATAGTATATCTTGATTTCACCAAAGCATTTTACAAGGTTTCCCATGGAATTCTTGTTGAGAAGATAATACAATGCGGGTTGGAAAATTCTACACTTAGATGGATCCACAGTTGGTTGAACAACCGTACTCAGTGACCCTGTTCAGATGACACGCTAAGCCAGAGTGGTTAAGCATTTTGAGCTAAACATTATGGCTTAGCATATCATGTGAACCATGACTTTCTGTGTTGTGTGAACCATTCCTAACCATGGTGGCTATATAAGCATGGTTTAAACACGTTCACTAACCATTTGCTGTACAAGGATTAATGGCCTAGCTATGGCTTAGTGTGTCATCTGAACAGGCCCAGCTTCCTCCTGGAGGGAGGTCTTGAGACGAGTGAGTTAGGGCTCTGTCCTAGGCCCTGTGCTATTCAACATTTTTATAAATTACTTGCATGAGGGTGTAGAAGAGTTGCTGATCAAATTTGCCGGTGACATGAAGTTGGGAGGGATAGCCAACACATAGAAGACAGGATCAGGATTCAAAAGGATCTAGAGATGCTGGAATACTGGGCCAAATCTAGCAAGATGAGATTCAATACAGATAAATGTAAAGTCTTGTATTTAGGTGCAAAAAAATCAAAGATAGAGGTATGGGATGGGGGAGATCTGGCTTCGCAGCAGTACATGTGAAAAGGACTTAGGTGTATCACAAGCTGAATGTGAGCCAGCAGTGAAATGCAGCAGGTAAGAAAGCTAATGCAGTTTTGGGCTTCATTAATAGAAACATAGTGTCCAGTTCACGGGAAGTAATATTTCCGCTCTATTCTACGTTAGTCAGGCTGCTTTTGGAGTACTGTGTCCAGTTCTGGGTGCCCCATTTAAAGAAGGACATTGACAAGTTGGAGCGGGTCCAGAGAAGAGCAACCAGGATGGTGAGGGCTCTGGAAACCAAGTCCTTTGAGGAACATTGAAATTGCTGGGTATGTTTAGCCTGGAGAAGAGAAGATTGAGGGGACACATGAAAGCAGTCTTCAAATATTTGAAAGGCTGTCATTCAGAAGATGGAGCAGCCTTGTTTTCTGTTGCTCCAGAGGGCAGGGCTAGAGCTAATGGGTGGAAATTGCAGGGATGCTGGTTTTAGCTAAATATCAGAAGGAAACCTAATGGTAAGAGTTGTTTGACAGTGGAACTGACTGCCTCAGGTGATGTTGGGCTCGCCTTCACTGGAGGTATAGAATCATAGCTGGCTTTTAGGACTTTTTCCTGTCTAAACATACATAGGATTGTGTCTTAAATGACTCAGATAAAACAGAGAGAAGATCAGCGCTAAAACTAGAAAAAACAATAAGCTAGAATTTGCTAGAGTCTCTGTATGGTCTATGTTTAATTCACCAAATAGATCAATATTCTGTAAAATAAATGCAGCTTAGGTCTGAATGGTCATGTAAACTAAGACTTTCCCCCTGCTCTTCTTTAAATTTGAATGTGCTTTTAGAAGTGTCGACAGCATCTTGTACAGAATTTCTTGATCTAGTAAATGGTTCTCAAATTCTCAATTGTGTTCATACTCTTTCAGCTCATCACTACTTTCCCTAAAGAAAAGTGTGGCACACTTTGACTGCTGATTGCATACACCCTGCGAAGTATGTAGATATATGTGCCTCTTTTCTCTTGGTTTCAAGCCATGCTGTGCCTTTTTCCACAGGTTGACACGCTGACGCTAGAACAAAAGATATTCAGTGGTCCTTACCCATACCACATCTGCGTAATTCATGAGTTCAGTAACCCTCCAAATGTCCGCAACAAAGTGCGCATTCGCAGCTGGATGGATACAATAGCAAACATAAACCAGTAAGTCAGTCTCTCTCTCTCTCTCTGTGTGTGTGTGTAAGTGTTTGTCTTTCACTCTTTCTCTCTGAATAGATCATATGCAGAGCTCAGAAAGGTCTCATGATTCTAAGCAAAGAAGTAGCTTTTATTAAACTTAGTGGAATTGACTTACAAATTTAGGACTATGGTTGCTGGTGTTCAGATAGCCATTTGTGTCGCCCTACTTACCCGGTCCTGCTGTTGTTTTAAGAGTACTTTGAGATATTTGAGAAGACGAGGTGTGGAATATTAATGACATTGTTACAGTTTAATATATCAGAAATGCCCTGTTCCTTGGCTCTGTTGGAAGTAACAGTATTTAAAGCTTTATATGCCACTCTGTGCTCCTCTAGCAGATTCTCACCAATAGGAAATAGTCTGGTCTGCCACTTTGACCTGGGTGTGTTTCTTTTCCTGGCTTAGAATGGTGCTGAGATTATTTCATAGCTTGCTTTTGGGGGATCATATTTCAGTCTTGATTATGTCAGCCCTGTCCCTCAGACATCAGAGGTACTCATCATATTTCCATTTTATGTGGAACTCAGTAATCTAGCTTCAGTCTTATTTTGTCTAATCCTCTTGTTATATAGGACTTTCCCAATGCAAGGAGGTTAGCTCCAAGTCCAGGGACTGTTGTCCTCATTACATTATAGTCTATAATGTCAGTGTCATGTATGCCCCTACTGCTCCAGTGTTGGGAGCAGGTGACGCAGGGAATCAATCAGAAACAGATTCTGATTCAGAAGATGCTGAGCCAGTGGGGGAGGAAGTTCACACGGAAGAGCCTCCAGATGCAAATGCGCCCCTTCCAGAGTCTGTCTCCCCAAGGCCAGATCCTATGCTCTCAGGAGACAGGGAGTCAACTTCCGGGGGTGAACGTTCGAAAACATTACTGGATGCTAGGAATCGCCCGAAGTAACGTTCAGCAAGATTAGCAGCAAAGAGACAGTCGGAGAGATTGTGTGGATTGCTTAAGAAGGCCTCTATGCTCCCTCTTCCACCTTGAAGCTTGGGACATTTGAAAAGCCTTTTCTTTCCTTTAAAAGGTCAATTGTTTTGCTTAGTTTGCATAGCGTTGCCTAGGGGGGATTTTCCCATAAGGGTGCCTAGTTTGTGTTATTTATTTATTTATTACATTTTTATACCACCCAATAGCCAAAGCTCTCTGGGCAGTTCACAAAAATTAAAACCACAATAAAACAACCAACAGGTTAAAAGCACAATTACAAAATACAGTATAAAAAGCACAACCAATTACAAAAGTGTTAATTGTTTGCAATAAAGCTTTGTGGATTGGCCTAGGAACTTTAATTGGTTTTGACTCCTTGGGGACACTTGAGCAGCTACAGCCCAGGACAGTCCGCTTCTTAGGTTGAATCCAATATATATCCCATCAATGTTCATATTCCTCCTTCCTCTTTGTCCTTCAGAGAGCTTATTAAGTATGAGTTCTTCCCTGAAGCCTCACGAACAGAGGATGATTTAAAAAAATATACAAAGTATCCCTGGGGGAGAGACATCTACACTCTAGAAGGTAAGCATTATGGAAACCTAGAAAACAACTATGTACATAATCCTCAAGAAAATAATTATTTTAGGATATTAAAGTAACATTAAAAAAAAGTACCTTTTGAACATACAGTTAGAAACCAGCCATTATGAGACAAGAGTGTAGAGATGCAAAGATACTCCAGGAATTGTCTGTAATAAAATATTTAAATGAAAAGCTCTGGCTGTGGGGTGACTGTGTTTTTTAAAGAACAGGATCACTGGATGAAATAAAGAACGTTGGTTTGCAGAGGTGCCGAGCGTTGTCATTTCAGATATTCAACAAGGGGCAAGATGTATGAAGGGAGGGGGATTGAGATTGCTGGCGCCATTGCCTCCATGTGTTAAAGCTGCCACCTGCACAGGCAGTAGGTCACCAAAGTGCAGGGTATAGGTTGCACAATGGCTACAGGGCACCTCTTATGCCTGAGGAACCCGATGTGCAGAAGAAGCAGGGCAAGCGTGTGCAATCTCCATCTCCTCACCTCCATGTTCCATCTCACCCCTGATGGAACATCTGCTTAGAACTAAGGCAGTTGCAGAGGAGGGGAAAGGGTTACAATGGGGAAAGGAGCACAGTTACTTCCTTATTTTGCTCTGATTGCCTCTATTGTAGGTGTTGTGGATGGGGCTCCCTACTCCATGATTACTGATTTCCCTTGGTTGAGGTCACTCAGGACAGCTGAGCCTAATGGCTATGCTAGATACGACTTTGAGGATGATGAAAAAAGTAAGTGAATTGAAATACAGTTATTTATATAGCATATCTGAGTTGGACATCTGCTTAAAGGCACCTGAAGCACTGTATGACATTAAAATGCAGTACAGTTTCATTCTAAAAAACGACCTGTATCTAGGAGCTCTGAGGGAATGGTTTCATCCATGCGCTCCTCCTTGTTTATTAATATCTGAGTGAGGCCTTGCTCTGTAATTCAACAGTTAACCATGTTCATTCTGCTTTGGCACAGGACATTTTCTTTAGCTGTGTTCATGCTTTTGAATGTCCTTCCCACTCAAGTCATAGGGTCCCTTTTCAGCATCAGGTTAAGGCATTTTTGTTAAAAGGGACATTTCCTGGGTACAGAGTTAATTCAGCTGGTGCACCAGGTGCGCTCTTTCTTGAGGACGATGAATCTTGCCACAGCAACCCATGTCTTAATTATCTCTCATTTAGAGTACTCTAATACCTTTGTCCATGTGGCTGCCCTTGACAAGTATTCAGAAATTACAACTAGTGGAAAAAGTGTCGGCTGAACTGTTGTCTGGCTTGTGCTTTAGGGACTATCTATTACCTTTCTTGAACCAACCACACTGGCTTCTAATGCAAGGTGCTGGCTTTTACCTATGAACCCCTAAACGGCTTAGGCCAGGATATGTGAAAGACCACCTCCTCCTATATGAGCCTGCCCATAATCTGAAGCCTTCATCAGAGGCTGTGCTGTATATCCAACCACCAAGAAAGGCAAAGTTCGTAGGTACACAAAACAGGGCCTTTTCTGTAGCAGATTTCCAATTATGGAAATCCTGAGGGAGGTCAGGTTGGCTCCATGCTTACTGAGTTTTAGACATGCAGTAAAAACTGCACTGTTCTGCCAAGCCTTTAATTGATTTTAATATTGACTTGGCTCATTTTGAAGAATATTTTGTTTGCTTTTATTCTGTTGTCATTTTATTGAATTGTTCTAAGTTGTACATTGCTTTGCAGGCCCTGGTGGGTAGAAAGGCGATTGTAACATATTCATAATAAATATTGTTATCATTTGGCTGCCGAATTGATGTTTTTTTTATATGGTTGCAGTGTGTGATTTGTATTGGTTTATACAGGGAATTTGAGTTTTTTAATTTGGTTATTTTACCTTGTGTCTGTTTTGATCATCTGTTTGCTTCTTGGGGTACAGCATGTAAATAAAGCTGGTAAGCAAAATTAAAAAAATATTTTCTGCAGTATTTCCTCAAAATAGATTGCATGTGTGTCTTCTCAAACTTTGCAAGATAACGTGCAAGAATAGCACTTTTATATGGCAGGCATCACTGAAATGAGCTACATAGCTCCAAGAGCAGCAAAACTCAACTATTAGGGAAAGTCTGATAACACTGTTGCATTATGTGCTTGGAATAAAAGAGAGGACAGTTACACATATCCTATTTGTAGGAGCTGCTTCAGATCTAGGGGAAAGTTTGTTCAAAGCAATATTGTGGACTGTTAGGCTGATCCTAGCCCTGTTTGTTAATCACTTTACATTGTTTATACTTAAATTTGAATGATTGATGCCTTTTGGCTGAGAAAACATTTGTTGATTTAAAAAGTCAGTGTGAATTCCAATGAATTTCTCCTCTCTCTCTCTCTCTGTCTGTCTGTGTATATATATTTTAGCGACTATTTATGCTCCCCGAAGAAAAGGACAGCTGTCAGCAGACATCTGCATGGAAACCATAGGCGAGGAGATTTCTGAGCTTCGTCAGATGAAGAAAGGTGTATTCCAGCGGGTGGTTGCTATATTCATCCATTACTGCGATGTTAATGGGGAACCAGTAGAGGATGATTACATCTGAATGGATCAGGCTGCAGGTTTCCAGCCCTTCCTACCTTTTGACTGGCATTGCCAGCAAAGAAAGCAAGTGGATTCCTTCCACTGCCTTAGTGCACTGAGAGGTCTTGGAACTTGTGTGGTTCACAGCTGCCTCCAACGCCTACTGGAATAGTTTGTAGTAAATGTATAATGAGAAGTTGCGTTGTATACTGAGGACTCTACACAGAAGAAAAATCTTCCTAAAGTTGACTTTATTTCATATGTTTATATTACGAAATTTAATTTAAGTTCCATTTTAATGAAAGCAACTAGTTATGGCAAGGGAAAAAAAGTTTGAATTTCTTAGTCCATATGATTCATAGCAGTATTTTTGTTGGTTTGCCACAAGCAAAAACCCCATCTGCCATGTTCAGGAGCCACAGGAGTCTTTTAAACTGTGCCTTTTTTTCTCTTGAGCATCTAAGAGTCCATTCTGAGTAAATCTGTTGAACAGTCTGAGTCTTGTGCATTTTTCAAGGGGAATAAAACAGAAGTTAAACCAGTGAAGAATGACAGAAGTGAGACGAGCAGCCATGCAGATGTTCTATAGAAAACTTATTTATTTATTTAAAAAAACAAAGAACAAATCTTGATTTCAGAATTTAATAAACTAAGAAGCTTGTCGGCCGGAATGTGCAAGATTAATAAAAGGCAATACATTCAGAAGTGTTTTCTGTTGCAGTTTTCTCCTTTATTTTGGTATATAGATTTCTAAAAAAAAAAAAGATGCAAATTCATTATGAACTCAGCAAATGTAGGTTCACTTGTCTTCAGCGTATGGCTGCTCATGTTACTTCTGCCTGAATTCCACAATGGTCATTTTGTCTCCAAATGGTTAATCTGCACAAAGCACATTACAGGTGTCTATTCCTAGGATTATGGGAGTCATATAACCCTGAATAACTGTTACAGGATCTTCTGATGGGAACATACATATCACATGGAGTAATGATAATAGCCGTGTAATAACTGGGAAGTTTCTAAGTATAATCAGAGCAGTGAGCTAAATTTAGTACCATCAGATGCCAACAATTATTGCCCTGTTAAGATCCTTGGTTCATTTGAGTTCTATGGTAACTTACCACATTAACACCTTTGCTGAATACATCCTTTTTATGTTAATAACTGAGATTATTTTCATCCATCTTATTGCCTAGGTTCTGTTGTTAAAATGATGTCCCAAAAGCGATGGAACTTGCCTTCCAATTGCTTTGCTGATATGCTATTCTTTGAATAACAAAACTCAGGATGTTGTAAACCTTGAAGTTGGAAATTACAGCCTAGTACTTCCTCCATTCTCTTTGTAGCTTTGAGATAGCTAAAATGTGTGCATAATTAGGCACTTGAGCAAACACTATTGCCAGTTATGTTGAGTTATATATTTACACATGAAGGTTAGATTATCAAGGTCCAAATAAAGGATGCAGCGGTTAGTAGTAGTTGGGTATGAACATGCTTCCTGTTCAGCAGATGAACACAGCAAATGACTGTGTGTGTGTTTTGTATTATGTGCCTTTCTAGAGAGCTTATCTCTGCTTTTTCATGATAGTCGGAAGCAATAGCTACATTTTATGCATTAATTAGTGTGACTGAATGATTGGATATGAAATGCAAGAGTGAAGGGTGTATAATCAGGGTTGTGTAATCTATGGAAATACAGCAATCTGAAAAACCCAGCTCCCATTTAATTCCCTCAAAGTGCATAGGCATTAGGAATGTGCATAAATATATATTTAGTGGGTCTTGGTCTTACTGCCCCAGATCCTTTTTTTAAAAAGTAATCAACAAACAGCTTGAAAGATTCTTGTGGGAAGCATGTTTCCTTAAACTGAAGATTTCCTGGAGCTAAAACAGCATTAAATTCAAACCCCACGGTTGCCCATAATAAATCTTAAGACCCTAAGACTCCTAACTTGTGTCAAGATATTCAGAGTTGAGCTGTGAATATCCCCATAATAAAATACACTAGGTACGCCTAGTTTAGGGCTGGGATGGAAGCTGACCTTTGATCCCTACTCACCGGAGGAGTTTACAGTTTGGGGAGGTGGGGATTAAAGCGTTGAGAATCTTTCAGTTGCATTTAATGTGCTCCAAAAACTCTACTGGCAGTTCATCCAATATAACACACTCACTCTGCAAGATTTGGATATCTGTTGCTCTCA
Source organism: Elgaria multicarinata webbii (assembly GCF_023053635.1). NCBI lineage: Eukaryota > Metazoa > Chordata > Lepidosauria > Squamata > Anguidae > Elgaria > Elgaria multicarinata. The sequence goes on from NC_086173.1 coordinate 71,904,465, forward strand.
GCACACCTGAAGCAACTTAGTAAATGGTTGATGAAACTTGTTGAGTCACTCCCAAAGCCAGCAGAATTCCTGTACAAATGATTACAAATAGTTTCTAATTGCATAGTCTGGCAGCGTGTGAGGAATAGAATAAAAATTAGATCTATATTACAAATTCAGTGGAAATCCGCTGTTAAAACCAGCATATGCTTTACAAGCCACAGAACAAATTAATTCTTCAGACTCATTGGATGCTGAGCAGACAGCATGCAAAACTAAAGCATGTGGCCATTCAGACTAGAAGGTAGTGCTAGTCTCCCAATTCTGGGCCTGGGGTGTTTGCTAGAATTAGCATTCAGGATGTAATGTTTCTGTAAAAGGGGGTATGGAATTATGGTGTGGGAGCTCTGAAGCCTACTTTTGATAGGCTGCACTAATTGCAAGCTGATGAATATTATGGGATTTATTTACTACTTTTACATCCCTCCTTTTCCTCCAAGGAGGCCAAGGCTGCACCCATAATCCTCCCCCTCTTCATTTTATCCTCACAACAACTCCGTCAGGTATGTCAGGCTGAGAATCGGTGACTTTAAGGCACCCAGTGAGCTTCATGGCAGAGTGGGAATTTGAACCTGTATCTCTCCAGCCCTACTTCAGTACTCTAGCTACTACAGAGTGGATGCAAACACTGTCTGGCCTTACTGGGAACATGTGATAAGTAAGAGATGATATTAGAAGATGCTTGCCTGAGCACTTTGTAGGCATGTATAGATCTTTTTTCTATTTCCATCTTCATAGATCTGTGTTTATCAGGAAGGCAATTAAAAGACATGGATGCTAATAGATGTATTTGTTTACCTGGAAGCATATGTTTTATCTCCTTAACTACTATACTTCTCTCTTCTCCCCTGCCTCATTGGTAAACCCCAATATGCTCTCTCTTTTCCTTCCCTTTTATACTTTGTTCATTTCCTCTGCCCCCTTTTTATACTACCTTTCTCAATATGTGCTGTAAGTCTTTGTTGTAAATTATCATAAATTCAACAGCGAAAAACGATTTTAGAAGTGTGTAGGTGGCGCCTGGTAAATCTCAGATGCAACCGCACGCGTGTGTGTTGTACTCTGCATAGCTTCCTGCCCTTCATGTGCAAAATAAGTAAATGTATGCAAATTTGCTTAATCTAAATTATTTGTAGACATGCTACCTTTGATCAGTATATGTCAAGTAGCCATTGATAGCCTTGTCCTCCAAAAATTCGTCTAATCCCCTTTCAAAGCCATCTGGGTTCATGACCATCACAACTGTGTGCTCTGTGAAGAAGCATGTTCTTCTGTCTAGAATCTCCCACCATTTATTGAATGGCATTGGTATTATGAGAGGGAAGAGGGAGTCACTCTCTGTTTTCTCCAAATCATGCATATTTTTATAACTTTATTTAATTGTTGTGTGTAGTGCAATTATTGTGCAACATACAACAAGCTTATAGTCAACAAATACAATAGCAGTCAACTATCCAAACAGAAATTATAAAAACAAACTGTTCCCATTCTTATTTTAATTCATAAACAGTAAAAAGTCCTCATAGCACTGCTCATTTAATTAGAGCCCTCTAGAATGATGTTTGGGAGGTCGGAAGTGTAATTTTTAAGCCTCTGTCGCATCTGTTTGTCTTGCCTTTTTTCTAAACTAAAAAAGCCCCAAACACTTCCTTTTCCTCATAAAGCAGTTGCTCTAGCCCTCTGAGTATTTTGGTTGGCCTGTTCTGGATCTTTTCCAGCTCTACAATCCTTTTTGAGATGCAGCAGCCATAACTGTACACATCACTCCCAAGTATGATTGCACCGAGCATTTTTATCCTGCCCTTTAGCCAAAAAGGCTCTCAAGGCGGCTCACAAAAATATTTCTTAAGACAATCCCTGCCCACAGGCTTACAATCTAAAAAACATGACACAATAGGAAAGGGAATTGGGAGGGGGAGGGAGGGGGAAAGAGAAGAAAAGCAGTTCAGACCCCATGCATTGTATATGCGATACTAAGATTTATTATTACTATTTTTGTATGAATGTGCATCACTTTATACGTACATTTTACCACCTTGCCATTGTATTGCCCATCCATCCATTTTGGAGAGATCCTTTTGAAGCAAGTCCTTTTTGTATTTACCACCCTGAACAATTTGGTGATATCAGCAAACTTGGCAACCTCACTTCTTGCCCTTCCCATTTATTCCTTCTCTCTTTCTATTCTTTAACCAGTTTCCATTCCATAAGCAGGCTCCAATTCTAATTCCCTGACTGCTTTACTTAGTTTACCAAGACCATGAGAACATCTTTACTGGACCAGACCAAAGGCCTCATCTAGAATCCTGCTTCCCATAGCGGTCTGCCAGCTGCCTTTGGTGAGGGACTTCTGTAGCAGCATTTTGAAATTCCAAGTATTCAGTGTCTCTTGGATCACCTGTATCCTCATGCTTATTAACATTCTTATAGAACTCTTAAAAGACTAATGTGATAGGACTTACCTTTGCTGAAGCCGTTGATCTTCAGCAAAATTTCTTTCTATATGCTTGATAATTTTACATTTAATAAGGCATTCCGCAGACTTATCCTGAACAGATACTTGGATCCCCATTTAAAAATCAATGTTGTATTTAAAATTTGAAAGACAAAGAAGGGGGGAATAACCCACCCACCCCCAAAATAATAAAACTCAGGATCCCTCTTCTCTCCCACCATTGCTGTGATGGAGGTTCCTGGAGAGCCTGTTATATTACTGGCTTCGGTCACAAGCAGAAAAATACTTGTTCCTACAGGGAATGGTATTCAGTATTGGTATGATATTCAGAAGATGGATATCCAGCATCTCCAAACCTGGCACCCTCCAGTTGTTTCAGACTTCAAGTCCCATCATCCCCAAACCAGTGGTCTGAGGTTATGGAACTTGTAGTCCAAAACATCTGAAAAGCAGGTTGAAGAAGGGTGCTGGTTGGGTTTTCCTCTTTTTCACTGAATCATTGTTTTTATGTTTATGAAAACGGTAAAAGAATGAAGGAGAGGAAAACCCAACCTGTTATGATGATCTCTCGAGAACATAATGCAAATTATGGTGGCTGAAGATCATTTATCAGCACCAGTGATAACCATGTTGAATGTCTGCAAAACATTCTTAACATGAAACTTTTAAAATGTTCTGCCCACTGTTGTTTGCATATTAAGCCCTCAAAATAAGTATCCGGTATCTTGACTAAAAATAATTCACTGTTACTGCTCTGCACTGTTCAACCACTAGATGTAGCTGCTTTACAAAGCTTAATGGTCTAAAAATGAAATCACTGCACAATCTTCCTGTTAAGAATACGCAAAAGTGAAGAAGAATAAAGTACTTCAATTATCTACAGGCAGGGATCACTTCTTTTTGGAAGAATTCTAATACAAAAGCATTTTTGTTAAAGCATCTTGCCTCACACCTTTCTTTGTCTCCTTTGCAGACATGTAAGAATGTAACGCTCTCTCACTATTTGCACATGCATGTTTCAGATAATACATAAAAAAATATACACATGCTGCTTAGAATCTATGAAATACTCCCTGGTGGGTCCAAGAGTGTTTTTTGGAACCCACACACTCAGCAGGCAAGGAAACCTGTGCTGAAGTGGGCCATTTGTTTTTTGTTTGAGTCTTTATCACATGGCTTATATGTAGGGCTTTCATGTAGGCAGACTGTATATTCAGTTCTGCACTCTGCAGTTTACGGGCTTGGGTAGTAAGTGCCTTCCAAAATTTGTAGCTATTTTTAAGCAATACTTCCTGAATAATGTGTTGTGGCTATTATGTTCCATCAAATCTGTTATTTCAGTATCTATATAATGTTCATACGTCTGCACATTGGTGCGTCAACTCAGAGTTAACCCAATAAGAAATCATAGGTTATGGAATCATAGAATCAGAATAGTAGAGTTGGAATGGGCTTATAATACATGTACTGCTCTTATGCTGCCATGGGAATGGATTGAGAGGAAGCACTGTTTTCCTGTGGGATCACTCCAAGGTTGGCTGTATTCAGCAGTGCCTGGGGCGGAGTGCAGCCCCTGGCATGCTACAGAGGGCAATGTAGATATGCCCCCGACGCCCGGAAGTTGCCCACCCCTGTGCTACATGAGTGCTGTTATTGCTTGCCATGTTCCTTCTACATCAAATGGAGGTTTATGATGATGAGGCCAGGCGAGATTAGACTTCCTCTTGCTTCTTTCACGCAGATGTCTTGTCCTAGGATGATTTTAGAAAAACACTTCGCTTCCATCCCCTTGTTAGTTTTCTGGTCCCTTTCGTTATAAGTAAATGGATATTTGTGTTCTTTCCTTCAGTGTTGCTTAAAGTAACACCTCAGAACATCTTTGCATGTCTCTGCCAAAAAAGATGATTGAAATAGAATACTTTGCAGTCTTTGGCTTTGGGGCCCTGCTTTCAGCTTAAATACCAATCTGTCGGTGATTTCTGATAAGTGGTTCTGTTTGTGGGAACTGGAGGAGGTGATAACTGGGGGCTTCGGCTGTTGGGTGGTATAAAAATGCAATAAATAAAATAACTGTTCTACAACATACAGTGGGATAGTAGGATCCACCCATGGAGCTACAGTTTTATCAGTAAAGGGATAAACATCTTGGCTGTGCGTCAGTCTGTTCATTTCAGCTCCACTGGAGTAGCAGATAAGAACCATAAACATATTACTCATTCTAGATATTTAATGTTTGCTTGTGGTGGAAATCTGTAAATGTATCTCGTGTGGGAATAGCCAACTTCTGTATTCTTAGGGGCCACTTAGTTGCTCAGACAGTGATCTAAAACTAGAAGAGGGTTTGGCAAAATAATCTGGTACCTCTTTCAGGTGTAATAAATTTGGTGGTAGCTCCAGATATGCCCCTGGGCACTGTATATAAAAAAAAACCCTGACAGACATGATATGAAAAGATGGACTCTCTCTCTCTTTCACATGCATGTGCACCCATAGTTCATGGTGGTTGGGGGCAGAATTTCTTTACAATGAATAGTAAGCAAAAGTAAATTACACTTTGGTTAAAAGTTCATAGGGACACATGGGGGTGCTGGTCAGATAAGTTGTTTTAAAAGCCAAAGCTCTTAGCTATTTCTGATCTAGTATATATCTAGTATATTAACAACATTATTTATAGAAGATAATTCTTGGGGTGTGGAATACTTTTGAGAGTAGGGATGTGAAAATTACAATCCTGCCAGGAATTGCCACACTTTAATGGTGGGATGAATAACAAATAAGCATTTATACGGCACTTTAGAGTATTAATGGTGCTTCCCATACCATCAGTACATTATATCAGCCTCCCCCAATCATTGTGCCCTCCAGATGTTTTGGACTAAAACTCCCAGCATACCTGACCATTGGTCATACTGGCTGGGGATGATGAGAGTTGGAAGTCCATGACTTCTGAATGGTATTAAGTTGGGGAAGGCTGCATTGTACCATCAATCCATACAACATGGGCAGGGTTCACAGTGCTTTGCTTTGCATGCAGAGAGTCCCAGGTTCAATACCTGGCATCTCTCGTTAAAGGGATCAGGCAGTCTGTAAAATAGACCCCTCAATGCTTGAGGAATGCTGCAAATCAGCTCAACAATACTGGTCTAAATGGGCAGATACCTGGCTTCAGCAGCTTCCTACATCCTGCACTTGTTATTATGCAGCTAATATTAATATGTTCATGTTGCTGGCAGTGAGGGATAGTGGATTGATTTACAGCACAGTCCTATACATGTTTACTTGGAAGTAAATCCCACTCAGTTCAATAGGACTTGCTCCCAAGTAAGTGGAAACAGAATTGCCATCTTAGTGAAGGTATGGCAGAGACAGACTTTGAAAGAAAAGCACGTCAAAGGTACAATGCAAGCAATGTACTTCAGCCCCAATGTGCCTCAAGTCATAACAGCCACTGGCTCAGTCTCGGCAAGCAATTGTTCTAGCTGTCCTTTGAAGAGACGGAGTCAGTCACCCCTGGAGAAGCATCCTATGATATGCTGTGAAATATGTTGGGCCTTTCCATTGTTCTTGGTGCACCTTTTTTGAGGTGTCACTCCTGTCCTGGGGCATGTCTACACAGCTTCTTTACCCCAACCGAAACGCACATTTTCGCGCTTCCGGACACATGACGCAGCTGACTATTCTCTGTAGTGCCGGCTTATAAATGCGATAATGCACATATTCACAGCTTTGATTTAATGCGACTTTTGAGCAATGTTCGAGTGTGCACCGCGTTAAACCTATGTGTCGTTGAGGGGGTTAAATCGCCTTTTGACTTGTGGGTATATCTTCCAGGGCAGGACACAGTGATTGGCCGAGTGCCCATCTTCCCACCTACCCTGTCCTTCTTTGCCTCCCTTGTCCCTTCGCACCCTTTCAGTTTGAACTGTATGATTCTGCGGAGCTCTGCAGATAGAACTTATATTGAATGTGAAAACAAACGGGGAAATGTGTAGCCAGAGGCAGGAGACGTATTGTTTTCAATGCTCTGCTTCCCCCCACCTTTTGTATACTGCTCTGCTGAGTCGTTCCTTTCCCCCTCTTGTTCTTCTTTTCCATTCCCCCAGAGCTCCACAGATTAGAGTTAGAGCTTCGCTTGGCAATAATCCATACCTGTGTGTGTGTGCGCATGCGCAAATGTGTGCAGTAACAACTGCAATATGAAAAAAAAAAATCAGGACATAAATTGTTTTTATTCCTGAAGTGTGACACTCTTGGACTAGGTTCGAATCAATGAAAATTTGGGATAATATTCAATGAGGAGCAATCCCATTGTCGTATAGATGGGATCCTGGTGCCTTCCTGTCTTTTCTTCCAGAGCAACATTTGACCCAGGAGTTCCCTAGTTTGTGCCTGCAAAGCAAACTGAGCAAAACTGCAAGTACATTGTTTGGTCTTTTGGCAGATCAGTTTCCTGTAAGTCTTCTGAGTTTTAGCTGAGGAATTAAACACAATCAATTCTGTTCAAAATAGCGCACAATCTTCCTATTTTCTACTTGGCAACGATCAGTTCAGGAAGGGAATGGGGAATGACTAGAGCCCCATTGAGATGTTAACCCAAATCACTTTCAATCATTCCTATAAAAGCACTAGATGATACTATAGCCACCTTTGGCTTTTTGCTAACTGTATTGTAATTACATTCTAAAATAGGCCAAGGCATCAACAAGTTGAGCAATAAATGTGCTACATTCCTCTAATGCCTGACTGCCTTGATAATTCTGTTTATGTATAGATGGTGGTGGACCATTTTTTAAAATGCTTGTTAGCTTTAATTCACAAAAGAAACTATAATCCATGGATCACTTATGCCAATAAACTTGCATTTAAATCCGTTCTGTTTGAAGTGAGGGAGGAGACATCCAAAAGTATTGCTTAATCTGACTTTTTGATAAACGGCATTGGTGTTTTACATGGGAGACTACTTCACACGTTACTTCCGCAGGAGTGATTCATGGATTATTCCTGGCACATAGTTATTGGATGCCTGTTCCTTAGTCAAGCAGCTGGATTCAGCCTGACTCTCTCACTTATAACATTTTACTTAAACAATGTTGGTTTGATCCTGATAAGGCACAGGTGGGAATCTCTGCCCTGTGGACCTCCAGGCATCTCAGTTCAGACCTCCAGATGCTCCTTGGGCCAACCCCATATCTCTAGGTCATGCCCACCCCCCATCTGCCTCACTCCCATTTATTGGTATAATTTACTCTTCCTGTTCTGTCCCCCAAATACAAAGGTGATTCGGGGAACCTTGTGCTAGCTGGGGAAGGGGAATGCCTGGGTGCAAATGTCTTCTCTCCAACTGCATCCTGAGCAAAGGTAAGAGCCGACTCTGTAGCTCCGCCCGCTTTGGAGTCTGGCCACATCAATTGCTGGAATGCAGATACTGATGGGCTTTGAGGTATCTGGACCTTAACAGGAAAAAGGTTCCCCACCCCTGAGACTAAGGGCTAGGCAGGTAGGAACGGGCTTCCTTCTGCACAAGTCTCTCTAACTGGATGAGGATCTTGCACATGCAAAGAGTTGTTGCCAGTGCGGTAGTACCTCCTATCCAGTCAATGTATTGGGACCAATGGGGATGGTCAACTAGGAGATTCTACCAGTGGAAGTTCTAATCAGTTTTCAGGAGTGGGAGCTGGATTTAATACCCACCCCCTTCTCCCTTCCAAAGCTAGTCAGCATTATTGCTGATTTTTGGTCCAGGCTATGTGCACACAGCTGTATATGCTCAGGGAAAATTGAAGAACAAGTCAGCAGTATTCATAGACATGAATCAATGAGTAGTCCATCTAGGTGTAGGGAGATAACAGGCTTTCTGGTAATAAGACTCTGCAATGGAAACTATTTTATATAATTGACAGGCTAATAGTACCAGAAAGCTCCATTTCAAAGGCTATTTCTAATGTTAATCCCACATAGGTTCCCTTCATTTCAATGAGTCAACTTCAGGGTGCAGAGCCTCTTTCAGCTCAAGGGCTAAATTCTATTTTGGATCAGTTTTCAAAGGTTATATAAATCTTAGGTAGGAGGACTAATATTGGATTCAACCACAGGATGGGTAGGACTGAATATTAAAGAAGTTCCGGTTATATATTAGGACTGGCTAGTTATGAAAAATGAGAGGATAAGTGAGGAGCAGCATCATGAAGAAAAGTGAATACTTATTACTTTGCGGTTCAGAGAGGGCATTGAAAAAGAAAACCAATTAACAAAGTAAAAAGTCGTGTCAACTTTCATAGGGGGTGGCGGTGCGAAGCCAACAATATAAAAGGACTGAGTGATCAAAAGCTCAGACGCTTGTTAGACTTGTTTGCCATGACTCTGAATTCCAATTACTAGTTTACTTCTGGAATCAGTGTGGGATATACAGTGGTTGTGTGTGTGTGTTTAAAAAACCTTTTCTGCTTGTTCATAATGTAGTTCTTCCAGCTAGCTTGGTATAGCTTTTTGCTATATTTCAATATTTCTCAGTATTGCCCCTTGAGAAATTATCCCTCTTTCCCCTTTGAATTAGCCTTTGTACCAACATTTTGGGTTACAAATCAGCTTAGTTTGGATCCTATGCTGTTTATGCTGGGCATTTCTTCCACTTTACCTTTGTTTCAATGTTCAGTGGCCTCCAGAATCAAATACGTTTTAGTTGTCTTCATCTTTCTTTTCTGAAGAGTGAAGAATTTCTAGTGAAATGTTGAGATATTTCAGATTTCATTAGAACTTGAATACATTTTGAGCAGTTTGAAATTGCTCATGTTTAGGACTGTTTCACATTTTAGAAAGATGCACAAGCAGCTCTAAGAATTAGTGTGAACCTCAGGTTTATATTGTCATATGTAGATCCTCCATGTCCATCTTGTCCAAGATTGTGGCCACACAGTAGCCAACCAGTTGCTTATGGGAAACCAACAAGTAGAACATGAGTGCAACAGCACCCTCCTGCTCATCTTCCCCAACGACTGGTGTACATAGGCATACTGCCTCCAATTCTGGAGATAGCATGCAGTCACCACAACTAGTAGCCATTAATTGCCTTCTCTCCATGAGTTTGTCTAACCCCCCTTTAAAGCTATCCAAATTGGTGGCCACTGCTACATTATTATTATTATTATTATTATTTATTTATTTATTTATTTATATAGCACCATCAATGTACATGGTGCTGTACAGAGTAAAACAGTAAATAGCAAGGCCCTGCCGCATAGGCTTACATTCTAATAAAATCATAATAAAACAATAAGGAGGGGAAGAGAATGCAAACAGGCACAGGGTAGGGTAAACAGGCACAGGGTAGGGTAAATCCTGTGATATTGAATTCCATAGTTTAATTATGCACTTCCTTTTATCTGCCCTGAATCTCCCACCAGGTTCTAGTATTTTGAGAGAGGGAGAAAAATGTCTCCTTATCCAGGTCCCATCCATACCCTGTTTTACCTTACTCACCATTTTCCTAAGCTAAAGTCTCAGACGTTGTAACCTTCCCTCATAGGGGAGTTGCTCTTTCCCCTTGAAAATTTCATTGTCCTTTTCTGCACTTTTTTCAGCCTTACAATATCCTTTTATAGGTGTGGTGATCATAACTGTACACAGTATTTCAAGTGTGGTTGTACCATAGATTTGTATAAGGGAAGTATGATAGCAGCAGTTTTATTTGTGATTCATTTCCTAATTATGCCTAACATGGAATTTCCTTTTTCATAGCAGCCACATACTGGGTTGACATTTCATTTTCAATCCCAAGATCTCTGTCCTGGTCAGTCACTACCAGCTCAGATCCCAGCAATGTGTTCATGAAGTTGGGAATTTTTTTTCCGCCTCAACGTGCATCATTTTATACTTGTTTACATTGAACTGGATTTACCATTTTCATGCCCATTCTCCCAGTTTCAAGTGTTCCTTTTGTGTTATCAGCAAATTTGGCCACCTTACCGTGCACTCCTAATTGAAAAGCATTGGGTACTCATTTATGAACAACTAGCGAAGTATTAGTACCAACCCCCTCATTTCAAAATGGCTGCTATCCTCCTGGATTTCAGTTTTTCTGCTGGTGATCTCCAAGGCTGCTTCCTTTCATGCACTCATTCACAGAAGAGTTTGGTGCCTTCTAGTAGTATTACAGATAGATTTGTTTATATCACTTTCTGATAGTAGTAACTCGCATCTGGCTCTGCCCCCTTAGGATTTTAATGCCAGAGATAGCTTCCCTAAAGCTAACATAGATGTGGGAATTTCACCGAGTACTGCTGCAGTGAAGGAGAAGTCATAGTAGACAGAATTTTCCCTTCTATAAAACTTTTACAGGCATAAATCCTATTCGGATGGATTTGGCAGCCTTTGCCATCCTGACCCACAATCCTTCAGCTTCTCTTGTCTGTCCATTTCCTTCCTGTCTCTAAGCCTTAAGTGATTTTTACTTCATTGCATGTCATTGAATGCTTCTTGACAGATGGGGCTTTTGGTGTCACTTAGCTAAACCTCTCAAATAAGCCATGGACTGTTTGCCTGCCTGTGCTATTGGCATTTAAGAAGCACGCGTCTGTTTATTGCCTTGCATCTTCCACACAGGCTTGATCAACTTCTAATTGAAGTGGATGACCTCTCTTCTACACGCCTTCTCGCGGCTTCCAGTTTTCTGTCTATGAAATGCATTTATGAGATTTCCTTTATTGCACTTTTAAAATGCAAACAGCTTACCAAGGATGCGGGAGGTCAGTTTCTCTGTGTGGCATCTTAATAGGTACCTGTTACTTCCATGAAATGAAGCTAGTTTAATGAGTTTTGTGGCATTGTCTAACAAGTATTGTGGCAAACTCATATCAAAACCAATGCTAGGGTTTCTGTTAATTGCAACAGAGGCCAAGTCCATTGCTTTCCATGTGGCTAATTGTTGCTCAGTTTATGTTTATGTCTAGAGTGTGGACCATGAGAAGAGTTGCTCTAATTGGGAAGCATTTTGAAGAATGACCAACACTCCATCAACAAAACACTGTTTTATTCAACAGGAAATCATAGCTTCCAAATATGTCAGATGAAGGAGTCTGCAGTTGTTCACAATAATATTCTAGTGTAGCCAAGCTTACATGAGCTATTAAGGATACAAATCAAATCTGGTTTTCAAATTGTTGGACATAGTATAAATAAATTCAAAAGAAAATATATGGGACACTCTACAGGTACCTATATTTAAACAGATTATCGTAGACATCCTTCCAGCTGCATAAGAATGTTTTAGCTGTGGGCTAAAGGGTTGTACAGGTGGATCTTTTCCTGGTATCCACGGCCCCTCTTGAAATGGTCCCAATTCCACGTAAAAGAGCCAGGTGACTATCCCCTACCCACATTTTTAGATCATTTAAATTGAGGGTAGGGAACCATTTTGAGCCTATAGGCACATTTGGCAATTTAAGAAACTCTCCAGGGCACCACCATGAAAATGGACGTGCTCCAGATGAGAGCATCGGTCTGCAGCTACCTGCCATCTTCATTTCATATGAATGTCTCTTAGTCCCACATATGGCCCTGAGACTTTCATGGGAAAAGAAGACTGGAGGAGCTAGAGGCCCTCGCTTTGCTTTGAAGCAATCCCAGCTGCCAGTAAGAAACCTTGTTGTCTGAAAAAAAGAAAAGGAATAACAGGCACTTTTATGGCAGGCACCAAGAAAGGTGTTTGAGGATGAACTGGTGCCACCAGCAATGTGTTTACTACTCCTGATTTGAATGTTCTCCCAGCTCCATGGGAGCTCCCTGTGAATAGGTGGATTGCATGTGGCTGGGGGAACATCAAACGATTTCAAGCAAGAGGGAGATGATTTGGTATTATGGTGAGAGGAATATGTAGGCTGTCCATGCGCTCTCTCTCTCTCTCTCTCTCTCTCTCACACACACACACACACACACACACAGAACTAAGGCTCATCACATGGGTAGAGCTGCTTGGAGAAATATGGAGAGAATAAAGAGGATGCAACGGGGACATTTGCCCAATGTCCCAAGAGATCTGCCCATCTCTGTGCATCTGCAGTTTATTTAATTTACATGCAGCCTGTATGGTAAATATGGTAGCTGATACATCATGGTGCCACATGGTTGGCTCATTCCAGGGGGGAATCCGCACGTCGTTCTGAGATCGCTTCTAAGCGACCCCAGTGCGGCGTGAAAGCGAGCGTGTAACTTGCCTTTTGAAGAGCCGACGAAGAGACGTCCTTCCCGCCGCCGCCGCAGACCTCCTCGCCGACTGGCGAGGAGAGCTCGGCTGAAGAAGACGGGGTTGAGAGCGGAAGAAGCTCTCCACCCCGCCTTCTTCCCCCGAGCTCTCCGTCCCAGCCGGCGAGGAGGGAGTTGGGTGGCGGGGGCAGGAAGGACGTCTCTTCGTCGGCTCTTCAAAAGGCAAGTTACACGCTCGCTTTCACGACGCACTGGGGTCGCTTAGAAGCGATTTCAGAACGACGTGCGGATTCCCCCCTGGTGTGCTGGCCACTGAGGAGGTGGGTGCAGGTAAGGAATTCGTGGGATAATCACACCCCTGGATCATCTTAGCTCTTCTGCCTTTAAAGCATAGGAGAGGTTGTGCTGTCTAGCTTGCTCTGGGGCTCATAAATCACCTGGGTCCTTGCTTTCCCAGGCTTCATTTTGTGCACTCTATGGTTCATACTACCATGCATGAAAAGTGGCCCAAAGAAACATAGGCATTTTCCACCAGGATTCACCTGCATTGATCTGGAAAGCTCCCTTTTGTATTGCACAGATCATGTGTGTGTCCCTGTCCTACTCAGCAGTATGGACCTGAGTGCATCTGTATTGAGGGTGCTAAAATAGCACTTTAAATTTCCAATATCCAGACCAACTGCACATGCACCAACTATCAACAGAGCCACCCTAGCAGAAAAAGTCATGGAATCAAATCACTCTCATAACCTTCATTCTCCGACAGTAACGCCTCACATCTCCAAACAAGAGTAGGCCACTTTAATTGCATTTGCTCTGCCATAAGGAAGTTTTTCTTTTCTTTTCACAATGAATAACTGTCACATGGTAACAGAACAATAATAACAAAAACAAAAACTAACAATGTTTTTGCTCCTATACAAATAGAAGCTTTTAATTAGGGAATAATTCCCTTTAAAATAATAATAAATAATGTTAAGCTTCCATCTGTACATTAAAAAAATTCTTTACATAATTATACAATGTAACAAAATACTTATTTTCCAAAGCAGAGTTGTCATCTTAGGGTTAGATCTTCAGCCAAGGATGGTACAGATCCATACTTGGCATGAAAATCAAGCTTTCAGTGTCCGAAGATCTACAGCAGTGCCTGTCAACATAACATGCAAAGAAAACATGATGGTGCTAATCAAGAAGGTAGTAGCATCTGCATGCAGGGTATAGCTGATAAGAGATAGTTGACATGGCATTGTTTTAAGAGGACAGTTACATCGGAAGTTTTTAAGAAATGTTACAAAAGAAAAGGGGGGGGGGAAGAATGGCAAAGGTGTGAGGGTCTCAGAGCAGGACTCCCACAAACAGGGCTCCAGCACCTTACCTCCTGTGCCATCATAGCAGAATGTCTACTGAAAGAGTTGTGGGCCGAACAGTTACCCAGAGAATTATATGCCCCAGCAGCTGACACTATACCAAGGAGCCAATGCAGCTCTTCGTAGCTCTCTGAGATCATAACCCTGGGACATTCTGAGTAGGTCTCCTACTGAGAAAATCTGCCAGGCCTAAGATTGGCTTGCTCTGCTTCTTCACATCACCAGCAGCTGCTACTGTTACTGATGCCACTTCTGCCATCGCTACCACCACCTCTGGAATCTGGTTTCCTGCCTTAATTATGCTGCTAGCCTCTGGATGCCCCTTGGATGGCAGCTTGCTCCTTGCTGATTTGGGGGCTCTGATTCTGTTCCCTTGTGGGACCAGGGCTGGCCCAAGGCTTTTTACTGTCTGAGGTGAAGGACAAGATAGCATCCTGGGCCCATTCCATCTAAAGCAGAATCTTCTTTGGAGCAAACATCCTTCAGTGCACCTGCAGGCAGATGGGGATGCAGGGCACACACAGCTCTATCCTATAACACCTTGCTGCTCTTCCCAGAGTCTGCTGCCTAAGGCATTTGCTTCATCCTGCTTAATGATAGGGCCAGCTCTGCTTGGGACACTGACCATCAGCAAATCCCAAGACATTCAAGTGGGTGTTGTGCCCATCACACACAGTCCCTGAGCCACTGCCCCAGCTTGTGACAAAATGGGGTGGAGAGCAAACAAATGAACTAATGAGCCCCAGTAGGGCTGTTTTTCAAACACATCCTTCAGCTATAAAGGCTGTTCAGATGCACACAATTACATACACATTAAGATGGCACTTAGTGAGCTAGTACAGGTGAGCTATTGTTTTCTTAATGGTTCTGCTTCCTGACCAACTTTTCCTTTGAAGCAGTGCTGCACAATGTCTATCCAGATATGTGGGGAGGCTGAAGGCAACATCTTATTGATGAAAACAACTGTTGTCCAATGATCACTTTACTCACAATAAATAGATCAGTTTGGTGGAAGCTGCAGGACTTCGTAGACAGTCACAGTCGATTCCACTTCCATGGGCATCATTCAGCTCTCCTGAGGCTGTTTGTGTTCCTTGGCATAACTTGGCCAGGAGACGTAAGTGGGAGAGGGGGATTACTGTATCTACAGAAGTATTGTTTTCTTTGTGGTCACAGAGGGGCAGAAAGCGTATTTCTTGAGTAAGAGTCCATGTTTCAAAATAACAAGAGAAAAATACGTCTCTGTTTTTATTTTTGGTAAAGCAAAATTGCGATTTGATATTAGCACTTCCTGGGAAAAGATTCCTATTGTTGCCACATAACAAAAAGATGTGCGCACAAACACACACATCATTTGGAGCAAACACAAGAACTATCAAGCATGTTGCTTACTGTTTGCTCATCACATGCAAAGCACTATGACTTTCCAGGCATCGCTCTGCAGCAACAAAAAGATCGCCTTTGTCCTTTGTAAAACGTGCCCATTCTTCCCTGTGGGTAAACAGACTCTTGCTATTGGCACCAACGTCAAATCAGTACAGGAGAGCACTATGGCAATGCAGTCAATATTGATCTGGCATTAGGTTCTTGACACATGTTCATCTTTTGACTATCCTGTCTGGTAGATCACATTCTGGGCCCTTAGTCAGAAGCAGGACTCTTGGGATTCTGGGTCATTGTGGATTGGAAGCTTGTCATGTTCCAGATGATGCCCATTGTACAAGACTGTGTACCTATAGAAAAGGGGAGGGGAACCACATGAGAACAAATAAAAGCAATGCCTTGGGGAGCCCATCCTGTAATGTTTTCTCCATGGGGATCCTCTGTGGGGTTCACTTTCTAAATTGCTGTAATACAAATTTAAAATTAAAGGCGGTTCTTTCCTCCCTGATGAAATATTATGCAGTGCAAACCAACAGAATAAACGCTAAAGGAAAACCAGGGTATTTCTACTTATGCAGTGGTTAGTGAGAACCCACAAAAATGGAGCTTAAGGGATTTACTAGCGCACATTAAAAAGAACATGTTTTTCGTTGTTTGAAAATGTACATTAGAGCAGTGGCTTTCCCTGAAGATAACTACAATTAAACCTGGAGAATGGGTCCCAGTTCACCACTCCTGCATCCACGCTGCTATGTATTGGGAGCTTGGCTGCTGAGCACGTACAGGCTCTCCTTGTGATCGGTAAGCTTGATTATGCACGATTCCCAACCACAGAGAATGTCTACCTGCTCTCTCACTCCATGTGATCTTAATTGCACGGAGAGAATGATGCCTTAAGACACCATGCAATTCAACCCTTCTTGCATTTGATCCTGCCCCATTCTCCTTAGTGGCCACCATTTCCAGGCTGATAAATCACAAACTCTCTGCTGTAGCACCTGGAAAGATGAGCCAAGAAGAAAATGTTATCTGGGGTGGCAAGGCACAAGGAGAAACACACAGCATAGATTAGACTTCTAAAACTTGGCACCTTCCAGAGGTGTTAAGACTATAATTCCCATCATTGTTAACTAGTATGGCCAACATTTCTAGAGCCTGCCAGGTTGGGGGTGGCCAGCATAGAAACATCTAGGAAAAATTCATAAAAAGCTGAACACATGAGGCAAGGGCAGAGTCAGGTTAAAGCTGAATGTGGCATAAATTCCTAAGCAGCCCAGGCACCAATGGCTCCTGGTATGCTTGTTATGCTTTGTTATAATGAATTTCTCCTTGGACTCTATTGATTTATTACTATATTTATTTAAACAGTTTGCACTTGCAGTTTGAAGTAATAAAAAACAACGGGAAATAAGGTAGCGCCTTACTATATTTCATATCTGAAATATGCTTAATGTTAATTCTTCTAGCCCTCTATTTCTGTGTTACTGATTTAGGATCAGCCCAGATGTGATAAGCATCTTTATTCAAGGTTTAAAATGAAGGATCAATACGTTGATGTCAGGATTACCAAAAGAATGTAACTGAAGTGTTCAGAGTAATCTAAAGTGCTACATAGATCCTATTATTTATTAAGAAATGGTTAGATGGTTTTCAACAGATTTGTTTGATCAAATACTACTCCACCTCTTAATTTAAGTGAATGAAGCACTTTGCCAAATGAAACATTTCTGACCTTTTTATTAACCATTGGACCTAGTAAGAAGTACAGCTTAGTACAATCTGCATTTGTACTATTTAGTGCAAGGACAGACTTCCACACTCTCCTATACAGTAAATCAGGGGTGGGCAACACACTGCCCAGAGGCTGCGTGTGCCCCGCACGCCATCTTTTTTTGCACCTCCCCACTACTAACACCAAATTTGGGTGCTCCTGACCTGCCAGATCTTCTGAAATTACCTTTTACCAGCCCCTGATGCTGCTGCGGATGCCACACATTCTGGGTTAGAATCGTAGAATAGCAGAGTTGGAAGGGGCCTACAAGGCCATAGAGTCCAACCCCCTGCTCAATGCAGGAATCCACCCTAAAGCATCCCTGAAAGATGGCTGTCCAGCTGCCTCTTCAAAGCCCCTAGGGCACGGTGGCTCTTTGTAGCCTGTTCTATTACTGTATTGTTCTGTCTTGGCTTTTGCAGGTTCTAGGGTAGCCTTATCCCCCCTTAACGGGATGTCCACATTGCTAGCACATGGGTTGTTGGGAGTAGAGATCTATCTATCTATCTATCTATCTATCTATCTATCTATCTATCTATCTATCTATCTATCTACACACACACACACACACACGGCTAAGATACATGTTGTATTCTATTATTCCCTTGTTTATTGCTATGTTGTTTATGCCATTTGTATTAACTGACTTGCTGTTTTTCTAAGTATCACAATTTTATTTATAGGTTTATTGTAGCAATATTATTGTTGGATCATTTTTCATATTCTCTTTTGAAATTATTGCACTTTTTATAACATGTAGTTTGGGCTATTTGGGCTTCCTTTTGGAGGGAAAACCAAGGTATAAATCAATCAAATGAATTGAATTAGGGCCTTTTCATGAGTGCTGTCTGGGAGACCCAGCTGACCATGTTTTTGGGGAATGTTTAGGTAGCAAGTCAAAATGACCTTGTTTAAGTGTGCCTTTTATTGAACTGCTTGCTAATGTTGAGTCCTGTTGGCTTATAGTTGGATTTGGTTGCTGTTTGGTTTTGGTTTTGCTGCTGGGGTTTGCCGCCTTGTTTCAAAAATGTTTTAATGTTAGATATTTTAATTGTAAGCTATTCTGAGGATCACATGGGATGGAAGGCCCAGGATATAAATACTTTTTATTTATATATATAAAAAGTGGAGTAGCATTTAAAATAACAGTTGTCTCAGTAACTTGTCTCAGTAATGTTTGTTCACATTTTCTTATGGTACCCAGTTACAAATGTAAAAATCTGTTGCACCTGCCCATTGTGGTCTTAAATAATTGTTCTGTGCAATACCTGTCTCCCTACGCCCTCTTCGTTTTAATCAGTTTCATGAAACAGAGAGACAAAACAACCCCCCCCCCCAATTCTAATAAATCAGGGTTACAGCTAACAATTGCTTGGGAGTCCAGACGAGGCTATTTTAGTAGATGCCTTGCCTTGAAATAAACCTTCCACCATCTGTTCAGCTCTATCATTACAAATGCAAACAACATAATTCACAATTGCATCATAAAAACACAAAGCAGAAAGATTAAGACGACTCTGTCTGTTAGTTATTGCAGGCTGCAAAGCATCTGTTCAGCTTCTCTCTCATTTTAGGGCACAGGTGGGAAGCAAGCCCACTTGAGAATGGCCTCTGTTTTTTATGGCCAGTAGAAATTATGGCCAGACAGTAGTTTACTGTGGCACGTCTACATGTAGATCATTGCAGTAAAGATCGAGTTGAGAATAGCTGATAGGACACAATCATACATACGTTAGTTACAAAGGGTTGGCTCCAGATGGAAGCTGGATCAACTGCCCTGGTGGAAGTGGACTTCCCTGCCTCACCCTTCCAATGGCAGCCCCTTCAATCTCCTGAAAAGTTCCACATAGAGTCAGGACATCCTGCTGAATGGGGTGAGCTGAATGAGTGTTTTTTTGAGTCCACAGAGAGTCAGGAGATCCTTAGGAATGGTGTGAACTGTGTGGGGCAGGAGAAATCTCCAAAAGCCGAGTGAAGAGAAGTAGAGCCTTACATGAGGGGAGCCCCTCCTCTCACAAAAGGTCCCTTCCTCACACAGAAGGGAGATTCTGGATCCAACCCAGAATATTTAGATCACATTGGAATTTCAGTTATAGGAACCTGGACTAGGAAAAGGAAAGAAATAGAACTTGAATTTGGACTGCCTAACTCATTCTTCCTTTAGTTGGTACCTTCCATTGGGCATGCTTGCTGAAGAATTGTGGGCGTTGTAATCCAACAGGTTGGGGCAGGCTGGTTTATTTCCTAATAGCTCTGATGTGCCTTTCCTCCATTATTTACTTATTTAATATATTAAAGACCTCATACAATAAATATCTCTAGGCATTTAATAGTAAAGATAAAACACAACTAAAATCACAATAAAATCAACAAAATAAAACTAATAAACATGCCAAGACAGCATAAAATACAGTATCACATTTCAGGGACTAGGGCATAAGGGAGGCTGTTCATATGCAGAGTTGCCCAGAAATGTTTGCCATTTAGAGTAGGGCTGTGCTTCACTTCGCTTCAGATCATAGAAGCGATAGCAGAATGGCCTAATTTGCCTCTGCCAAAGGTGGAGATGGATTGGGTTGGGGGAGCTGCGGATCGAGGCGAAGTGGTTCGCCTCGATCCAGAGCTCTGGATGCAGGTAAGTGGGGGGAGGGGGACTCACCTGGTGTTGCCGCAGTCCGTGCGGCGACAGCGACGGAGCCAGGTAAGGGGGAGGGGGCTTACCTGTGTCCGTCGGGGGCTTCAATTGAGGCCCCGGCTTCAAGCTGGAAGAGTCCACGGCCTCCTCTTCTGGCTCCAAGCCAGGGCTTCAATTGAAGCCTGCGATGGACACAGGTAAGGGGGCAGGGGGAGTTTGGCTTACCTGGCTCCGCCTCCGCCATCCATTACTTGAATCCATAGTTGGGCAATATAATATCCCACAAATAAAAAGTAATGAGAGTCTTCTAAATTACAGCTGCAATTTCCTAATGGAAGTTCCACATTGTTCTCCTAATGGAAATGCTGTTTTATTTACCAAGTATCTTTCTCAGAGCTCTGCTTTTTTTTAACCAGACCAAGATTCTCTAGTCCAGAAAGACTTGGAGAGAGAGACACTTCTTATGAAAAGAAATGGTGTATTTTGACTTCCTCTATTCTTGCTAAAACAAAGCAATATATATATATATATATATATATATATATATATATATATATTTGTTCCTCTTCTTCTTTCTGTTGAAGGTTACTGAAAATTTCAGCAGAAAAATGGGAAAGTAACAAATATAATTAATAAAGCTTTGCTTAAAGCTTGCTTAAAGGGGGTCAAAATGTACACTTTCTTTTCATGACAAGCCTCTCTTTTTTTCAAGACTTTTTGGATTAGAGAATCTCCGGAATAGAGTATCTGAACCATACCTTGTGGAGTTTGGACTTGTTGTATGGACATGGCAAACTCTGTAGCAGGAGTATAAAGACAACCTAACAAAATTATAATTTAGCCACTAAAAGAAGTTGAAAAGGGAAGAGCAAGCAAGAACAAGCTTTTTGTAATACGTTGTAAATGATATCCATGGTACATGTTCTCAAAAGTACTGGACAAAATCATTCGGGGTTCTTTGTTCTAACATCTTTGATCATACACAGCTATTTTATATCAAACTCATTCAGCAGGATACATTTTAAAATGTCTTTTTGATTCTTCCATCCTAACCAACAAGCTGAACATGTATATACAATACAAGGTCCTCTGAGCTTTTCCTGGTAACATTTCAGAACGTATGAGTAAGGGGGGGGGGGACATTTTGAGAATTCATTCCTTTATTATATTTCTGTGCCCCCACCCCATAGCTGAAGCTCTCTGGGTGGAAAAGCCCCCCCCCTCGAAAAATGCCCCCCCCCCATTTTGGCAACCATTTGTAAAAACATGCAAATCTGCTCAGAAAGGGGCAAGTGTTAAGGGCAAAAAGGAAATCCTGTTCTGGGTGATGTTCCTGTATCCTGATCCAGTTTCCCATAGTTGATTAGTTGGCGCAGAATGCACATTCCATTGAAGATAATGTGGAGTGGATACAAGACATCTGGATGTGCATTCGGTCACTGATTGCTTTCAATGGGAGATGCGTTCAGAATTTGCTTCTCCGTTCCTGTTCTGCCATGACTAGTCATGTGTAACTGTGCATGACTACAGTTAGATTGGGGTGAAAGTCTTGTCATTATAGCACTAGTGGGCAAAGAAATTGCTAGTATAGAAGCAGGCTAGGGAGAGTCAACCTAGTTGTCTGGCCAGTTGGGAAATATTCCCTCTTCCCCCTTCATTCAGAGTGAGGACTCCATTTGCCCTCAGTAATACTGTCATGTGGCCAATTGACTACTTGATGTTATAAAAGCAACCTGTTTGCTATATGATTCCTGATTGGTCACTTGGTGAAGAAATCTTTTCAAGTTAAAAATTGGCATTGAAAGAGCAACTTGAGGAAGCAATGGCTGCCAGACATGAAAAGTGTATGACAGAGTGGAAGGTACATTTTTTCTGGACCTTTTTGTGCCCCTAAAATGCCAACTTTCTGATAAAAAGTAATTAAGTCTCACACAAAAACAACAACACAGCACTAGTTTGAATTAGGTTAAGATTATTTAACTGAAAACCAGAAGTTTCTATTGAAGTCCATTTCCTCTTGTCCTAGACTCAGGGGCTATACAATATTCTTCTGCTGATCCTAGCAACATTTATGTTCAGAGACAATTGCGTTTTGCCTCTCCTCTCTCCAAAACATATTCTCTAACCCAATGCCAGGCCTAGTTCTCAGAAACGGTAGGTGAGGTAAATAAACTTGTATTTTGCCTGTATCACATCAGACTCACATGATGGAATGCTCCATTATAGAAAGATTCATATAAATGGCAAACTAGCATGTAGTGGATAAGGTTAAGCAAGAAACCTTTCCATCAACATCTAGATTACTTTGTGCTGTGAGATTATATCTCTATTTTGTTGAGCGTCATCAGACGAGGGTTTTATTGGACACTCGTTACTGGCCACTCACAGTTTTTTGTGGGTCCTTTTGATGATGCCATCTATTTATTTATTTATTACATTTCTATACCGCCCAATAGCCGGAGCTCTCTGGGCGGTTCACAAAAAATAAAACCATTCAAAGTATAAAACAACAGTATAAACAGTATCTACCTCCCAAGCGTCTCCTGCTGCTTCCGGTCTTTTTTCCATCATAAAATAAGTCAGAAAAAAATCCATTTTTTTTTGAGGGGGGAGCTATAGAAAAACCTGCAGCCATTTCCTGCTGTGCAGGAGAAGCAGAGAGAGAGGAAGAGGAGGAGGAGGACAGATAAGACACACACAGTAAGTATAAGGAACATTAAATCATCCACCCCTTCTCATATAGATTGCAGTAAGCGGTAGAACTCAGATACAGATTTACCATCTCATGTTGCTTATGAGAACTAGAACACAGCCCTTTCAACTTTTTCTCCTAGGCCTGGTTCAGACAAGATAAGGTGTAACTGCCAGACCATATTTTTAGTGATTAAGTGCTCGCATGCTTCTCCACCTGTCTGAATTCCTTTCCCGGTTAAAATCATGGTATTCTGTGACATCTAGACCTGAAAAACCATAGTTTGTGCTCAAATCAGACCCTGGGATTTAGATATCATGGTGCACTAGAGTTATTGCTAACTGGAAAAGGAGTGGGAATTCACATGATATTGAAGAGAAATGACAGAGGGAGAGTTGGGAAGGAGTGCACAAACCCATGAGACAGTCCCAATTGCCAAACTATGGCTTGGTAATTGAGCCCTGTGATATTTGAATCATGGGCCTCAACTTGTCCTGCAAATCCAAATTAGCTGCTCTTCTCAAAACATCCCCTCATCCATTACTGGAAACACTTATTTAGAAGAGACTCACAGTTGATTGTGATACAAGTTTAAGAACCCAAAGTAGTTGCTTCGTTTCTCTTCCCAGATATGTCCTCATTGCATTTATGGCTTCTGGCAAATTATTTAAACAACGTTAGATCTAATTGTTTATTTGTTACTCTTAAATAAAATGATAAGCCAAAAATTAGATACACACCCAGCAGGATACAACACTTTGAAAGCGGTTTGGAATGTGTCCTGGGCCTGAACTGTTGTCAAAACTGTTCTAAACCATTATAAAACAGTAGTGTAGATCTTGCCCTGGAGTTTTGCTTAAATTCAGCTTTTTATCTTACCTTCAATTTCCATGGTAATATTTAAGCTAGAATTTCATTGAGCAGTTGTGTGTTAACATCACACAGAGGGCACTGTCAGAACAGTGACGTTACAAAATAAGGTTTTTTTTCATGGTCTTTTATCGATTTTAGTTTCTTCATCACCTAATGCATTTATTAAATCTGCTTTTCAGTGGTCAGAGATTACTTAGCAGCTTATCTTGCATTACTTTATCTTAGAAGCAGAAATAGCTGCGGAATTACAGCTGTTACTCTACATTTCAGCATTTAACAATAGAAAAGTGTTTTGTTTCAAAAGTCGCTATATTTTAGCATTGAGACAATCTTCACATAGCTCTAAATTGCCACTGCATTACAAAACGCAATAGCTATCAGAATGTACTTCTCTTCCACACATTTTGTTCCATCAAAGATGGGTTGAAATCTGCTTCACGCTACAGTCATCATGCTGCAAATACGCTGGTTTTATGAGAATTTCTGTCACAAAGCCCATAATCTCCTGTTGAGCACGAATCATTGCAGAAGCTCACTCTCGCTAACAGCAACATGACCAGGCTCTCAGGACCACATTTCTGATTTCCGCTATTTGTTATTCTTATTTCACTCCCATCAAACTAATACAACAGAGCAAATTCTGTGTGTCTGCAGTCCCTTAATGGTGCACAAGCCAGCCTTCTGCTGTGAGGACAATTTCCAATGATTGTTAGTGATTATTTGTTTGACATTTATTTGGGCATCCAACTTCCTGCTCCAGTGGCACCCAAGCAAGTCTTACCTGATACAGAACAGGCTGTGGAGAGGACCTGGTCTCTAGAACCTCCTGATATGTACTTCAACAGATACCCAGTGTCTTCCACAGAGGTGAAATACAGACCCAATCACAAGCACTCAATTCACCTAGAAACAATCCACTTTAGTATCCTAATTGCATTCTTGTGAGGAAAGTAATCATGTTTTTCAAGAATACATGCACATAACTTTCTCCAAACTGATTTAACAGTTTAGATCTCACTTCTTTATGTGTGGGAGAATGAGACTACTGAATCGAGTTGAGATATTAAATAGCACAGAAAAAGAAACAGTAAAACATAAATGTTTATGTGAACCATAAAATCAAACCCACCCTAACATTTGTAATTTTAAGGAAGAACTGGACATTTCAAATGGAACAATGGCACTGCTGAAATGGGCACTTTTAAGGTGACAATTTTCTGGACATTTCAGTAGGCTCTGAGTGAAGAAGAATACTAGAAGAGAGGAGTAACATGTTCTTTCAGGTTGTATTTAAAAGTCTGCTCTCCACACTTTTGCAGACAAGGTGCTCTCCACAACTCTGAAGTTCAGAGCAAGCAAGCTATTGGTAGCTTGCCTGCTCTGAACTGTGGCTGGTGAGGAAAAGCATCAGCCACAGTTCTTGGGGCATTATATTCTTGGGGCATTTTTGTTTGCTTCATATGCTGAAGATATAACATTTGATGTCCTTCCTGCCAGTATTGATTATTTGGGTGACATTGCAGAGCTACTGTAGCCTTGTAAAGAGGAGTGGCTGCAAATTAATATTTTCTCCATGGTCACTACCTACATGGGAAGCTATTCCTTTGTAAAATCTGGGTGAGGTGTTTTTTACCACATTTCTGCCTGATCAACATCCAAGGAAGTGAGGCAATTTCGTTTAATCGCTATGTAAGCCAGAAATTACAGACAGCTTATTTCTCTTGTTCATCATATTAAGTGCCCAATGGTCATCTGTAGAACGGAAACGCTAAAATTGTTCACGTTAACAGTACTCTTCAAAACCATATGCATCAAACTGTTTTCCTGGTTGTCAAAACATAATCAAAGTATCAAAGTATTTAATTATCAAAGTCTGATAATTAAATACTCAAGGTCTGATAATAATCTACTATGGTGTGGATTAGGATCAGCGTTGACTATTAGCTCACGCTGAGTTGACTTACTCATGCCCTGCTCTCTCTCCCTGCTCAGTCCTCCTGCTAGTATCCCATCAGGCATTGCTGCTGAAAACCTATCCTGCTGGCTGGACTAGAGTGGTAGCCACTGCTTTGACTACTCTTGCCTTGAGACACTGTGGCTGACGAAATAACCAGTGGTGGCCAAGAAAATAACCAACAGTACCCTCCACACAACATGATTTATACAATACTGTGAGATTGGTTTGTTAACTTTAGCTCCTGTACAAGTCCCCTTTTCTCTGATTGGTGTTAGAATTATAGTTTGGGATTTGGGGAGCTGTATTGTTTGTCATCAGTGATGTAATGATGACCCAACCTTTAAATATGAAATGCTTCTTCAACAACCTACAGTTGATTTATTCTGTAGTAGAGACTGCTAATCAGTGCATTAGGGAGCAAAGGAACATCAGGCAACCCATTCTAAGGAGACAGTCAAGTAGCTTTTTAATAATTATTACCTTTATGTTTTCTTAACTATTTTGTTATGTATTATGATTCCTATTACTGTTCTGGCAGTGGCTTTAACAACTTTCTAATATATGGTCTATGTTGTCAATATCGATAAACATTTAAAATGAAAACATGCTCCCTTCCCACTAAACATACTATGTGCAGTTAGAAATCCAGCTAATCTTTTTAAAGCCCAGTTACCATGGTTGCATTCAGAACCAAGATGTGCACACACACCACAAGTGCCTGCCTTTGAGAGGGATATAAGGCTAATTCTCAATGCCTTTGTTTTAGTAATAGAGGATATATGTACGCAGCATCATTTCACATAGAATGTATATTAAGCATTTAGTAAATATGGAGTTATTAAGGATGGATAGCCACAGAATGAATGACATGCTTTGCTAACCCAATAACTTCTGTGGGGTTTGAAGACTGTGAAGGGTTTCCTGAGAAAAAATGAAATATTATGTTTGATGGAAGACTGGGCTTCAGTTATGGCAAACACCACATATTGCTTATTCGTAATTAGCACAACCTATCATAAACAAAGGATGTGCTAATGGGAAACTACTGCACAATACAGTAAGCCAGATGCTACGATTTCGGGCATCAACCAGATTTTTTCACTATTAACAGTGGGGCAGCATGTGTTGCCATTGCTGCATTGGAGAGATTCCCTTTCCCCAATCTTATTGCAACAAGTTCTCCCCCCCCCCTTTTTTTTTTTGCACAGCACCTTCTGTAGACACAGTGCTTTATAGTATAGCCAGCCTGGAGTTTATGCTCCAAGAAACTTACAGCTAAATGCTTGACAGTGAGGAGTAAACAGTGATTGAGGAGGGACAAGAGAGGCAAGGAGAAGAAGCTGGTACATTTTTTTTATGGTGAAAGTGATCTCAAATGACACAGCAAGATAGGGCATCCTGATACCCTCCAGGAAACATGCTAACTTTTCAAAACCATTGAAGAATGATAGATCAGCCTTGTTAAAAGTTAATTAATTAAAAAAATTACATTGCCCGCTTAATCAAAACTTATTTACAAAGCAGTCAACAATTAAAAAATTACAACAAAACAATACACAGAACTAAAAATAAATGAAATATGGCAGAGTAAAAATAGAAGCAGTATAACAAAAACTGAGGAAAACAGCATCAACATGTGAAATATGAAGGGGGAAAGCACTGATTTCAATCTCTTTCTAAAATATAGGAGGGGTAGAGCATGGCAAATGAACAGAAAAAGAGTATTCCAGGCGTGAGGTGCCATGACCGAGAGAGCCCTGCTCTGTGGTCCCACCCACAGGCTGGAGCATTCTAGGCAAGGCTTCTAAACATGATCTTAGGAGTCAGGCAGGTTCATGTGGGAACAAGCAGTTCTTTGGGTAATTCAGACTGTTCCCAAACACTTCAGGGCTTTAAAAGATTAAAACCAGCATTTTGAATTGTGCCTGGAAACACACTGGCATGCAGCATAGTTATTTTAAAACTATACTGGATATGATCCTTAATGCTTGAACCATTTTCACAGCTGTGTTTTCCACCAATTCAAGTTACTGGGTGATTTTCAAAGGCAGCCCCACATTGTTGTAGTCTAGTCCATATGTTATCAAGTTATGATTAACTATGGCTCCGATTTCCCTACTTTATTTCAGAAGTGGGGAATACTCAGACATGACTGATAAAGTTAACACAGGGGCTTACTATCAAAATACCTCAAAAAATCTAACCTGTATTTTGGGGAGTCGATTCCATGGCCTGCTATTGGAAAACAGGGAACTTTGAGCATGCCTCAGAAAAAGATCAATTCATCAAAAACATACTTGTGTAAAAAAACAAAAATACAACCATAACCTTATACCAAAATTGCTGCAAAATTTTAATTTGTGGGACAGCTCTCAAACTGGTTGCAAGAAACCACACTCCACCAGAGCACAAAAGTGTCTTCCACTCATTTTTCATTTAGGCGGTTTGCTTTCTCATTTCTGATTTTAAGGATATTGGAGACAAAGTTCCAGACTTTCTCTACATCCCCAAAGGCAAGTTTTTTTTTTCTTATTAAAAAGCTGAAACACAGAATCTTAGATCCAACTGGTTTGTTTTTTATAGCACTGTAAACTATAATGAGATGCTTTTAGGGAGTATATACCCAGTGGAACAGCCCAGAACATTCCAGAATGTGGCTGCAGAAGACGTGTGAAGGACCGCAGCAGCTTCATTTGGCATGGGATAGTCTTACTGTCTGATCTTGAAGCACACTGGGATGTTTGGTTGTCTGAAAGAATACCTCCAGAGTGCCCGCTGGAGGATTTACATGTAGTGACCCACTCAACTGCACCACTTGAAGCATGATGCTAACCGGTGTCTCCCATGTAAGATTGCATCTTATGGGGGTGGGCAGACTTGCAATACACACCACAGGTATGCAAGGCACAATACACACACAGGTACGCAGGCACAATCTTGGTTTCCATTTATAACCCCTCTGAAAATAAGATATAAATAGAACATAGCCTTCAGCAAATGCCAAGATCTTGTTATGGTGATCTCCCCACCACCACCACCACCTCCCAGCTAATGAATAATTCCATCCCTGACACCCGCTTGTTGCTTCACTGCATTGTACATTCATCTAAATACTTCACTAAAACTAATCTATGCTGATCTTTTCGAAGTCTCAACATAAGATTTATTGGAATATGTCAGGACTCAGCATGAGCTGGAATAAAGCTGCCCTTTAAACTAATATTTGGGTTTCTGCCCATCATGGCAGCCATCCTAGATTTGATTTTGTGTGTGCATTTTCCTTTAGTCATGAAGCCTTCCAACAGGCATGAGAATCAAATTCAGATTACAGTCCACAACAGTGCACTTTAAAACGTTGCTTTAAAAAGCTCAGTTGGAAAATGGAGGGCAGAAAACACTCTCCCAAATTATAAGTGCTTTAGGAAGCAATATCCTGTTAGCATTTCAGGATATTTCAGTGCAATTAATATCCTTTGTCCATCTCAAGAATTATTGACATTTCCAGTGAATGGCACTAAGAAGGAAATATCATTTATTTTACTAGACCATGTTCCATTACAATAGGCTAGCTTTTGAATTCCGCAGCACAAGCAGTGCTGACAATTTAATACATTTTCCCTAGTGCTAACAAAAACTTACAATTTCACATTAATCGCTTCCCAAACTATGCCCCAAAAAGAAAAAGTAACCTGCTTTCTGACACCAACTATACATTTATTTCAGTTTGCATTCTCAAAATCCCAGGCCTTATTGGTTTACCATGTTATTGAAGACAGACTACAAGGTGTCTTGATCCATCACAAATTCTGACACTGCAGGGAGGCAACAGCTCAGGAAAGATGCAAGGTTGTACATTGGAGCCAACCTGGAACACTGTGTCAATGGACTTTGTACAAGACTAGAGGCTAGATTTCAAACTGGTGGCTAGTAGTCGTGCAACTAAAATAAGGAGACAAGTTATCTCAGCACTAGCCTGGAATAACTGCCAAAGTTTCATGGTCTGGCTAAAACAATCACTTTGAAGTTCCACTCCCTAAAGGGATGCATCTGCCTATCTTAAAGGGCCAATGTCTTTTTGAGAGTCATTAGCTTCTTCTAAGGGATGAAGTTTGGAGTTGTGGTTTCTGGCTTGAGGAATCTACCCCAGGGTTCTTCTGCTCAGAAGAATATCCATTCCTCCAATTGTGGTGCAATTGTACCAAAGCTCACGGTGTATTATGGTGCTTAGGCCAAACAAGTCTCAGTTTAGCTGGGCAAGTCCTATGTAAACTGCCCCCAGCTTCTCAAAGGAAGAGCAAGTGTAATAAATATATAGAGGAATGTCCCATATTGTTGCATTCAGCAAAGGGGAAACATTAATAAACCATGGTTAGGTACTGCAGCTGTTACCAGGATTAGGTCCTGGGCAAAGAAGAATCTATAGGAAAGAATAGGTATTGCACATTATTTATAAATGCAACCCTGATTTCGTACCACTGAGAGACACGCAAATTAGAAGTTCTCTACTGGGCCAAACAAGATTAATAAGTGAGCACACACACATGCTCGAACGCGCACACACAGAGGCTCTGCTGCAATCCTCACTGGCACTTTGTAAAGAATGGAAAATGCGTCTTGCATTTTTGCCTTGATGATATTGCTGGTGTTTGCCCAGTTTTACTAACTTCACACATTTTGGTAATATGCATACATGAGGCTCCTATGACATTTGATGGATCCCATTGAACCACTTTCCTGAATGATAGCACTTAAGTTTTGTGAGACAAATTAGTTATTGCATGCAATCACAGCATCTCCCTTGTATCACTAGACTGAGCAGCCATAATACTAAGCACGGTCTTCTCATGGTTTGAGCAAATTTAATTGTATGCTTCTCACTTGTGGCACCAAAAGGTGTTTAAGGTAATTTATTTAGTCCTGCCTCAGATGAGCACACTCAAAATATATCAATCTTCCTGGATGTTTTTTGGTTTGGTTTGGTTTTAAAGCGGTTGAGTAATTTAAAATTACAATGCAAGACCTTAGAATGATTAATTGCTACTGTATTCAGCAAATTCTGCTTTAATTCCAGTAAGAAATCATTAAGTGGCAATTTATGGGCAACCAAAGGAGAGGTTAAAGAAGCCATTGCATATATGGGCCTCTAAAAGGTCAGTCTGACCATTGTCAATACAATTGCATTTGGTCACAGCCATCCATTCTTGCTCTCCCCTTCTTGTCTTCCCTATTGTTGAAAAGTCCTTGGGGGCAGGGCCTCTTCATACAGTTCTTCGGAGCTTTATAAAATGTACTGTCGCCTTACATTTATTGAAGGGTGTGTGTGTGGGGGTAGGTGGGGAGAAAATAATAATAGTTGGCAAAAACAAGGGTTCTAGAAATAATTGCATGATATACTTCAGCAAGGGTCAAATATATCTATTTCAGTTCTCAAGTTGTTCAAACTGTGTTGTGCTTTACAGAAGGGAACAGGGAATTAGACACTTTAAGAACTGAAAGCTCAATGTGGTGTAGTGGATAGAAAAAAAAATCTGTTTTCAAATCCATGACGCTCTTAGGGGGCGGTCGTCATCTCTCAAACTAATCTACCATGCAGTGAGGCTATGTTTCCATGGAGGCTGTTCTGAGCTCTTTTGGCCAAAGTAAGGGGAGATGGGACATAAATATGACTGAAAAATAAATAAAAACAGGGGGGATCAGGAACAGTGCATCAGTGATCTTGCGAAGATATTTGCTCCTCCGTAGGGAATATTTATAGCTTTCCTTGGCACAATTGGGAGTTTTAGTCCAACATATGCAGAGGGCACCAGATTGGGAGATGCTGGTCTGGACTCTGAAGGTTTGTATTGCTTGGGTGGGGAGTAATAAACGATAATTTGCTAAAGTAGCATGTTTACACTATAATTCTCAGTAATCAATCTCAGGTCCAGGTTCTTCTTCAAACAAAATGTAAGCAGTCAACAACCAAAGAAACAGAGTCCAAATCGGGAGATAGTTTATTTTACTCATGGGCACAATTATGAGGTGCAATAAGAGTCATCATTTAGAAAACTCGGTCCTTCTCAACACAATCATTGTGTATTCATATTTTAATAGTGTTTACATTAATCTACATTTGCTCTCTAAAACCATTTACAATTCAGAGAGAGAATTACCATGTCCAATCATCACTTGTTAAATATACAGAGATGGGGTGTGTGTGTGTATACACTAACCCTTTTGCAGCAAATTGTTAGTGTGTTTAAGTCTGTGGTTATGTAGCCAACATGGTTAGGAATGGTCAGATGACACATTAACCCATAATATAAAATGCTTAACCACCGTGTCATCTGAACAGAGTCAATGTGTCAGTTTGCCATGACCAGACTTCAGGCTTGTGGATCTACTTTTTTTTTAAACGCTAGAATCCCAAAGTCCACCAGATGCAAAATAGTGATTCAGGGGCCAGACCTAGATATAAAATGGTGGTTGAACATAAATTACAATCTGAGTTTTGCAGATCAGGACTCCTAACAACTAAATGTAGGGAGAAGAGATGTCTTTTTGTTGTCAGTATTGTTAAGGGTGTTGGAAATCCTTGCCAAGCCTACTACAGATAATCCCATCTGCCCCATCTACTTTCTGCCCACCTCAGCTGTAGAAAACTTAAGAATGTTAAGTTCTTAAATATGGGATTTCTGATGTTCTTCTTTGTGTAAGACATCTATATCCAAGGTCACCATATACATGACCTTGTCTAAATGGCCTCTCCTCACAGGACAAGCAATATGAAAATACTTCCTACCTTTGAATATAAACTTAGTGGGCCAGTTCACACATCACGTTAAATCATGATGGGTGATAAGCTCTGCAGAGAAGGTTGTTTTGCAAACAACCTACTATGCTCCCTTTAGATGATCAGACAAACCAGCTATGCAGCATGGTTTATTCCCCCCTCTCCCTTTAGTCCCTCCCCCTTGCCTGGCCAGGTTTCCCAGCTTGCTTTGCAGTGAAAATCATATCCTGCTGTCCCCCATGCAGCCGCTCTGTCTGCAGCCTGTCTGATTGGTCTGCTCTGTGTTGGGGCAACTTCTACCTGTCTGCTGGTTCCCTACCCCCTGTTCTCAAACCTATCTCAATCCTTATCTGCTGAGCCATTTGCTTCCCTTTCCCCACTTCCCCAGTCCTTATTGCTTACCCACTACCCCAATTTCCAAGCCTTTGATGGCTACCCCCTGACCATCAACAAACCAACAACGCAGAATAAAAAGTGATAAAAAGAAATGTTTTATTGGTATAGAAAGTGGCTTATTTGGCTTGTTTAATACTGGGCTTGTTTAATACTGCCTTGAATCTATCTGCAGGAATGGTATGAAGGATAATATGCAGGATAATTGCGGGAGTTTGTTTTTCCATGGAAAAGTGAGGATTTAGCCACAGGTGAAACTGTTTGGGGAAAAGAGATCACTCAAGAAGAGCAGAGCGGTGGCAGTGTTTTTGGCTGCTCTTGCCAAGCAGCTCTGTAGGCAATCTCCATAACCCACGCTGGAGGGACAGGCGACACACTAACCCATTGTAGGTAAAACAACCCACCCCTGCAGATTGCAGGTTCTCAGGGTGGATTGTTTGAGGGAAACAAGCCACTGTGGATGGAAAAATAGCTCACAGATGACATGCTAACCCATCATCAGTTGTTCTAGAAAACAACTCATCATGGGGTAGTGTGTTGCATGAACCCAATCAGTATGCTAAATGTCAGAAGGCTGGGATGCTAGAATGAACCAATGTGTACCTGAATTTCCATGATGCTTGGTACATGAGATCTATCATAAGAATCAGTACAATGCCTTTCCTTTTATTTGAGCCAGAATTTCCGCTTGACAGGATAACATGCTCATGGGATCTAGTATGGCAGGGTCTGATAATGACATTCTAGAGTCAAGTGGTTTTAACATGGTGTCGACTTTGACAGTGTGACACCATCTTCAGAGTGTTGCACTCCATGCTTTCCACATTTAATTCCTTCTTTCTTCTGAGTCAAATGCTCTCCAAGGTTCAGCAGTCAAGGCTTTTACAATAATAATAAAAAAAACCTCTTAGGTACTTTATACACCATTTCC
Organism: Elgaria multicarinata webbii; assembly: GCF_023053635.1. NCBI lineage: Eukaryota > Metazoa > Chordata > Lepidosauria > Squamata > Anguidae > Elgaria > Elgaria multicarinata. Next base: position 71,937,933 of record NC_086173.1, read on the forward strand.
TGTCACCAAAGCATTTTCTATGTAGCTGATGATTAAAAACATCACCAAAGGACTCAGAATTGGCATGTACGTTAGAACAATTTCCCAGTCAAAATTGGCTTTCCTGCAGGCAAAAGCACATTAGACAGCAGTCGACAGGTACTTCCACTAAACTGCAGAAGACCCTCAAGAGGGAACTAAGAAGATAGCAAAGCTCTGCTATAAATACTCTAGAATTTTAATACAGAATGAATGTATATCGCTTCTCTTAAGCCTCCTCTGTATTACTGGATATGCAGTATTTGGAGAATTTTTTTCAAAATTCCTTTCTTCAAAATAGCATGTAAAGTTGTTGATTGAAAAGCAAACCAAAATTAACCACATTAGCCAGACTAATCCATAGAGGCAGGAACTTATTTCCCTCATAGTAGTCAGTACAGAGGAAATGATGCAGGCGTGGGCAGTGGGCAGCCTGCAGAGCCACATTATTTAATTTATTTATTTAAAACATTTCTTGGCCGTCTTTCAGGGCAGAAGCCTTCACAAGGCAGCTTACAACAAAGAAATAGTGCTGGACTAGATGGACCCTTGGTCTGATCCAGCAGGGCACCTCTTACGTTCTTATTAAAGACATTAAAAGCAATAAAATAGCAATTAAAACAATAAAACCAACAATAAAAACAGGAGCAACAACAATAGCAGCAATTATAACAATAACAGCAATAACAATGCTCATCGTGTGAAGGCCATGGAAAAATAAAATGGTTTAAGGCCTTCTTAAAAGCCTGCAAGGAAGGTGCATGGCGGACCTCTGATGGAAGTTTGTTCCAGAGGTTTGGGGCCACTGCAGAGAAGGCCCTCTCCTGTGTGGACACCCACCTAAGTGAGGGACTAAGTGCCCTGACTATACTAGGTATGACCATAGATGAGGAAATTCTGAGCATGTTCCCAATGAAATGAATGGGCATTACACAAAAACACAGCTCTACTTTTGAGCATCTCCCATTTACTGCAGTGGGGCAGATAAAGGTGTTCCTGGTAGATTATACCTATTGACTAAAGTCACAAATATTCCTAAACTCCACAAATTTGCATACTCTCTTTGAACCCAAATATTATAACAACAACAACAACGAAAACAACAACAAGAGAAGGACCTTCTCTTCTGCTACTCCCAGACTGTGGAATGGCCTGCTGGAGGAAATTCGTCAACCTGACGGTCTTTTAGAATTTAAAAAAGCAATAAAGACTGATCTAGTCCGGCAGGCCTATCCAGTGAAATTTTAGAATGTTTTAAAGATGTTTTAATGTTTTAAAGATGTTTTAATCATGTATGGTATGTTTTTAATCAATTTTTGATGTGCATTTTATATCATGTTTTTATACTGTTTGTTTTATACTTTGAATGGTTTTAATTTTTGTGAACCGCCCAGGGAGCTTCGGCTGTTGGGCAGTATAGAAATGCAATAAATAAATAAGTAAATAAATAAATAAACAACAACGGCATATCACTGAATTCCATAAGTGATCCAAAGCATAATTTTTTAATAACTCTCTTCTCCAAACAAACATTTTTCCTTTTCTTTCTTATTAACTTAAAATATGCTGCTAGTTATTTCCAGTACTACCACTGCACACACTGGCTGTGTTCATCAGATCAAGCCTTGTTTGCATATTCAGTCTTTACATAAAGTAAAGTCATCATCAGCTAGGAGCAAGGTTTTTACCGCAACAATGCAGAGGCTTACTGCAACAATACCCCTGATGCCATCCCAGAGAGATTGCAAAACTCATTTTACATGGTGCTTGTCAGATGTGATTAAAATTAAAGCCAGGGAATATACAGTACATTCTGCTGGGAGACTGTGGGATTTTTTTTGGCCACGTTTTCTTAAAATTGAATTATTATTGCATTTTGGCATTTTATATGGTATCTAATATTTTTGTTTTACATAAGCCATGTTAAGTATGCAAATTAAGTATGCTCATGTCTTATATAAACATACATATATAAACTTCTCTTACTGCACATTTGATTGTGATCTTGACTGTGTTGGTGTCAAAAGACAACTGTGAGTTCCTAATTTAATTCTCTCTGAATTATTATTATTATTATTATTATTATTATTATTATTATTATTATTATTATTATAATTTCCATCAATTTATTAGCAACCTGCACACTGAGAAAGTTTATAGCTTCTACTTTGGATTTCAGAAAGTTTATCCAATACATTATTTTCACAATAATTTATTCTGAGAGCTTAGCCTTCCCCCATGGGAAAAGGGGAGTGTGTTAACTGTTCCAGATATGCATTCTTATGAATCAATTTGTCACAGCTGCATCTTAGAGCCAATAAGAGCCTTTTGCTTTGCTCATTTCCATGCTCTGTTGTAAATCACGTTGCCTAATTAGTTCCAATTAAGTACTTCAGCCAATCTCTTGATCTCAGTCATTTCTTCATTTAATTGTAGGAACACATTGTGCTGTCTTAAGCATTGCACAATATTTTAAACCATACAGTACCTAAACGGGTTAATTGGTTCTCAGGATAGACACAAGGACTAGTTAATTTTTCATGGATATTTTTCTTCACCTGAAATAAGATGTTTCCATAGATATGCAGATGGAAAGACATGTAGATATTGCCATAAGACTTAGTAAAGAGAAATGTTCTTAGAACTTCAACCCACACATTTAGATTCATCAAGTTACATTATTGGCTATAGAGTACCATGCTGTTTTGCTAGCCACATGTAAGAATGATCTATTACTCTTCCTACTGCGCAACAACATTGATCAGCTTCACTGATATCATTGAAGGGAATAGCTTGAAAGTCCCAGAAAACCATCTAACCCAGATTTGCCAGTTCACATTATTCCCGAAGAGCATGAATTTGAGACAATCATATACAGGACAGGGACGATGACTCAAGTTAACAATAATTTATCACTTATTGCAGGGGAAAGCTAAACACACCTTATACGCAACTTGAGAACTACAAGTTCAATCGCAGCTTTTAAAGCTCAGCTAAAAACTTTTCTTTTTCCTAAAGCTTTTAAAACTTGATGTTGTTCGGACTTTATACTGTTAGTTTTACCCTACCCTGTGCCTGTTTACCCTACCCTGTGCCTGTTTGCATTCTCTTCCCCTCTTTATTGTTCTACTATGATTTTATTAGATTGTAAGCCTATGCGGCAGGGTCTTGCTATTTACTGTTTTACTCTGTACAGCACCATGTACATTGACGGTGCTATATAAATAAATCATAATAATAATAATAACCACCACCACTGCTCTTCCTGGCAGCCGCTCTGCCGCCTGCACTGCTCTACATGCTCCTTCCTCCCCACAGTGTGGCTGCTGCTCCCGCCTCATGCAGCAACTATCGTGAGAGGTAAGGCAGAGCAACTTGTAGGAGGGAGCGTCCGACTGAGTGAGCAAAAGAGCGAGCGGGTAGCAGCTCCAGCGAGAAAGAAGCCGTGGGCCATCCTGGGCAGGGGGAGGGCGGGGAGAGCAGCTGAATTCGCAGCTCTTCCTGCTCCACCACCTCATGCGGGCACTTCCCCCTGCTTAATCATGGGGCTGGCTTTGTCTGCCAGCAACTGGAGTGGCAAGAACCTTGTTTGGGGGGGGGGCACTTGCCCCCCAGACCAACCCGTATCATCATTTTCCTCTAAGATGACTTGGAGATGGAGAACTTTTCTAGATGAGGCTTTTATTGTGGGCTCACCATTCCTCACACAGTTGTTTACAGGTTCTTTAGATAATGTCATCACCCTCCAGTTTCTGTTCTGTTTTTCAAGCATTTTCATGGTTTTTGTTGTTTGTTTGTTTTGTTTTTTGAGTGGGGAAAATTTTGTATTTTTTAGAATCTCAAAACAAAGCAAAACTCTCCACTAGTGTAGCTGTGTTGTTCCATTATACAATGGTACCACCTAGAGGTTATGTAGTGGAAAGTATAGAACGACAGGAAAGGGGTGGGGGGACTTTGTGTAGAGATCTGATCTTAATCCTGCAAAGAACCCAGAAGCAGATGCAGTGGGTTAAAAAGTCTCATCTAGAAAAACTCAGAGTAGTTAACACAAGTAATAAAGAAGAAAACGAAACCTTCTTCTTGAATTCATTTACAGATTACTGAAGAACTAGATGCTAGTCTTTACATCATAGGTACAATTTTCTCATAAATGTATTCATCTTGACAGCTAAAGTACTCTAGCTCTGTAGCCTCAAACATTCTTGTAAAGAACTCACTGTAACATGGTAGAAATTTGATTGTTAGCACACCTGGCAGGAGGGACTGCCAATTAAAGAACAGGTTTAAGCACTTGTCTAACAGGGACTTGCTTTCGTATCTGCCTGCTGCTGTTACAGATGCTGCTGGATTACGTTAAACCAGAAACTGCACACTCCATTAATGCCTCAAGGCGATGCTCAGGTAAATATAGAAGTGAAAAGGATTGGCACTAAAATGTCTGTTCTGGTGCAAGCTGCTGTATCTTTATATTTTCAGAAGAAGGAATAACCAACTCCCCACATTGCTAACGATCTTTACTCAAACATAAAAGGATAGGAAGAAGTCAGAAAATAAGCAGTATAGGAGGGCAAAAAGCTAATATATAGATTGGCCAAACTGAAAGGCAGCATCCTGGAACCTGCCTACAACTGAAAGGTTGATTCAGAATTGACAAGGAGGACTGGGGAAGGTTTAATATTACCAGCTGCATTTTACTCCCCAGAACCATGATATTAACCATCAAAATACCACCCCCAAACACCAAAATTATTCACATACGTATGCAATTGACAACCAATACATCTGGAGAACAAGTCGCCTACCTCTCCACTAAACATACCAAGCTCTATCAACTTCCCCATGTCCATACTAGCTGTCTTGTAAAACAGCCTTCTCAATCCCCATTGCCCTACCAATATTCTGGACATCAACTCCCAGCATGGCATTGGTCAGGAATGCTGGAAGTTGTAGCCCAAAATGTCTGGGGTACACCAACTTGTAGAAAGCTGTCCTTAACCTTTGTGACTCTTATAAAGTTCTCTGCAGCTAACATACTTCTTGAAATTCAGGATCCAAAACTAAAGTTGAGTAATCAGTTTTATTTCCAAATTTCCTACATGCCATAATAGTGTTTGGGCATGTTTGTCTATAGTGCCTTGGAGTCCCTTACTTTTTCACTTTATCTTTCAGACTGGGAGTCGGGAGATCCGGGTTCTAGTCCCCACTCAGCCATGGAAACCCACTGGATGACTTTGGGCCAGTCACAGACTCTTAGCCAAACCCACCTCAACAAGGCTGTTGCTGTGAGGATAAAATGGAGAGGAGGAAGATTAAGTACGCCGTCTTGGGTTCCTTAGAGGAAAAAAGGTGGGATATAAATGCAATAATAAATTTTAAAAAACACCATAACTTCACCCTCCATAATTATGCATATTGAAAGGTGCACTTTGTTTTTCACTGCTCTCCATATACTTACATTACTACAGTCCTACAAATTATGGGCACTCCATCTACCAGTGCCTGCAGATCCCAAAAGGAATATTTCAAGTCATATTGAAATGCAGATTTGTTCTATACCTTTATTTGAAAGAGATCTAACACAAACATCTCATCACACACAGAGAATGTAACATACTTTAGCCTAGACATAGAAATACCTTATTTGTTCATGAAAGCAATCTCCAAAGAGATTGGAGATACTCCATAGTATTAGCCATTTTTGTCTTGAACTGTTGCTGCTCTTTGCATGGATCAAAGCTGCATTCAACTCGTAGAAATATACTTGGAATTTTTAATTAATTAATTTTTTACTTGGTTTTAGAACAAGTGAGGACATCCATGGAGTATAGCTTCCAAACCTAACGCAGCATTCCGTCCCACTTCAGAATTCCACATCATTTAGGAAGGCAATCCAGCTGGCCCAAAGCCCTTGCACATCTAAATGCTGCTTTTCCGGTACATATGGCAGTACCATTCAAAGAGCTATGACAATGATACTGTTAATAGCTCTGAAAATGGCGCTGCCATCTGCACCATGATTCACCAGGAAGGCAGAGCTCAGCAGATAGACAGTCCTTTAGTCTGCTGCTCTGGCATGCTAAACTTGTTGTTATTGATATAACATGTCACCCCAGGAACCAGACTGGAAACCAAACCAAACCAAACACATGAGTACAACATTGCTTGGATTGGAGAAATCTGCTAACTTCCAACTCTGTAGGAAAGTTGATCTTCCAAATTTCTATCACGAATGGCTGGAGAAATTTCAATTTTGACCGTCACATGGTAGAAGAATCACAGGGATCAATAATTCTTCATATACTGATACTGTCATTTAGTCAGTATGAAGCTTCAGGGATGTAGAACAAGCTCCTCTTCTCTTTTCCAATGCATTCTAATGAAGATCATATTTACTCATCTACTGTCACGTTCACAGGAATGTATAACTTCTTTATCTTTTTAACAGCTTTAGTGGATTGTAAAATATTCGTTTTTCATGAGAATGTTTAAGCATCATTGCACATTGCACAATAATTCACAAAAGCATGCCTGTGGCTCTCACCACAGTATCTTCTTCAGAAATACTAATCAAATGTTTGTTTTCATTTATTCATGATCAGTTGCCTGTTGTGTAGTTTGCCACGGAGCTGCTTGTTAATAAGGCAGGAATGCAGAGCTGGGCCATGAATCCTCAAGTGCTGCTGCATAGAATCGATGTTACTGCTGGTGATAGTATTCTGGTTATTCTCGGTATTTGTATGCTGCCAAACAGGGCATCATCAGATGAGCGTTTTATTGCACGCTCGTTACTGCCCACTCACAGTTTTTCACATGTCCTTTTGACAGTGCCTCCCGTGCGTCTCGCGCCCCTTCTGGTCTTTTTCTCGCAACAAAATAGACCCTGGTAAACCTGGCTTATTTTTTTAAAAGCTAAACTTGATGCCATTTCCTGTTGTGTGCAGGAAAAGCAGCGCAATAAAAATGCCCACTGAATGGGCCACGTGGTCACTGCTGCTTCCTCTTTCTTTCCCCATGTAAAGAAATGGTTGCTATTGTGGGACAGCAGCAAGAGGCCCTAGTGATGGTAGGGAAACATGATTTCCCCCCATCTGACAACACTCCCGGACTCTCAGAATAAATACTGTGGTCCCTTTGCATTTTACATGAAAACTGACGTAATGGTTCTTTCAGAGTCAAGGTAACACTTCAAAATGAGATCCCCACCCCCACCCATCCCCACTATGCAATTCACACTAGTTATCACTGTGTGAAAAAGGCAACCTATTCTTAAAGCCCTGGAATGTACAGAGCCAGAATGCTGGAGGGATTAGGACTGTTGGACTTGGACTGAGAAGAAAATTAGGTATGTGTGCATCAGCGAGACCTAAGCTTGCTGAAGTTCTCCAAAATCCATCTTGAAGCTCATTCCAACTTGAGTCCATATATCAGATTATGAGCTTTGTGCATATTTTCCAAATGTACGCATGAATTATGCACAACTTTGACATCTATACATTCTTCTTCTATTGATGAAAGTGTATTTGTACACATTTTTCAAAAGCATGCATTTTAATGTGCATTTTTCAAATGTATGCATGCTGTTGAATGTAATTTCTTTTTGTCCACAAACCACATTGCAAGCTCAGAATTGTACAGGCTTTTGACCACAGATTGCATCTGAGTCTGGATTTGATTCAGAAGGTGAGAACTGGGTAAATCACATTCAAAGACAAACTGTGGCATGTGCCAATTGTCAGCATGAATATGCAACCCCTGACTGTGGGTTGTTAGGGTTGACATGTCACGTGAACCTGGTCAGCAGGTCTTATTTGAGGGTGAAACTTCCATTGTATATTTCATGATTGTTTAACCCTCAAATAATTCCCACCACCTGGGTTCGCACAACACAATAACCCCCAATCAGGGTTGCACATTTATCATGGTGGTGGCCACACACTGCAGATCCTTGAGTGTAAATCAACCCTTGATGGGCTGTTGTGTCGTGTGAAATGCCCCACTCTCTCTTCCCACTTATTTTATCTCACAGGTTTGTTGTAAATATTACATAGTGGTGGGGATAAAAAGTTTTATGTCTCTCTGAGCTCCTTGGAGGAAGGGTGGGGGGAAAACGTAATAAATAAAATAAAGATGGTATACATGTCAGATGAAGTCCTAAGCTATGACATCACCTTGTTGACTTATTTATTGCTACTCCTCTGTCATGGTAATAGATGACTTCTCCCAACTTACAATAACTTTGTAATTGGTAACTAAGAAAATGACACATTATAACCTCTCTGTGAGCAAGCTTCATGTGGAAATATATGAACCGGGGCTTCTATTCTTGGCAAAATAAATCCCAGATTATCTACATTAGTGCATATGAAGTGTCTAGCAAACATAAGGTTTTCCTCCTTAAAACACCCACAGTTGAGGGGGGAGGGCTGGATGTGTGTGTATGTCATGCTAAAAGTTTGAAATTATACAACAATACAATTCAAATCCTACATTAAGATAAATTGGATTCTATAAGGTATATCTGTAACGCAAAACAATATATTTTGTGCAATTTATTCTTCATCAGGAATAGGGACAAAAACTATGCATGGGACACTAAAGTCCATCTCTTGACCACTGGAAATCTTATTCAGCCTTCCCTCTGGCTACAGAACATTGACCACACACTATTATCATGACAGCCATGCAAGCTAGAAAGTTACTCATACAGTATACTTCTTTTTTTAAAAAAAATAATGTAAACTGCATTTTCAGGATGCTGAATTCTTTGCCCATTACAAAATGTCCATTTTTTCAAAGCTTAGGCAGAAGTATGGAATACATACAGTCTTGGCCTTTATGGGCACTTCAGAAGAAAAATGAAAAAGGAGAGGACAGAAAATATATATGCCCTCTAGCCCAGCAGTCCCCAACCTTTTTGGCACCAGGGACCGGTTTGGGGATGATTCAAGCACATTACATTTATTGTGCACTTTATTTCTATTATCATTACATTGTAATATATAATGAAATAATTATACAACTCACCATAATGCAGAATCAGTGGGAGCCCTGAGCTTGTTTTCCTGCAACTAGACAGTCCCATCTGGGGGTGATGGGAGACAGTGACACCCTAAGTGTGTTGCTTATTTCCAGTCTACTCCGTAATCTCATTTTGGTTGTTGTCAATGCAGAAATTGCATTGTTGTCAATGAGAATGTGGCCCGGTTCCTAACAGGCCACGGACCGGTACCTCACTTCCTTTGGCAGGGGCTCGCGGAGAAGGACCCCTGAGGATGACCTTAGGGTCCAGGCCGGTACATATGGGAGGAGGCATTCCTTCAGATAACCTGGCCCCAAGCCGTTTAGGGCTTTAAATGTTAATACCAGCACTTTGAATCGGGCCTGGACCTTGACTGGCAGCCAATGAAGCTGGAAAAGGACTGGCATAATGTGGTCTCGTCGGCCAGTCCCTGTTAGTAAACGTGCTGCCCTGTTTTGTACCAGTTGAAGTTTACGGACCGTTTTCAAAGGCAGCCCCACGTATAACGCATTGCAGTAATCCAAACGAGAGGTTATCAGAGCATGGATAACTGTAGCTAGGCTATCTCTGTCCAGATAAGGGCTCAATTGGTATATCAGCGTAAGCTGATGAAAGGTGCTCTTTGCCACTGAGTTCACCTGTGCCTCAAGTGACAGTTCTGGATCCAAGAGCACCCCCAAACTACAGACCTGATCCTTTAGGGGGAGTGCAACCCCGTCCAGGACAGGGCAAACATCACCTCGCCGGACAGATGAACCACCCGCTCACAGTACCTCTGTCTTGTCTGGATTGAGTTTCAGTTTATTAGCCCTCATCCAGTCCATTACCGTGCCCAGGCACTGGTTCAGAACAGCCACTGCCTCACCTGGGTTTGATGAAAAGGAAAGGTAGAGCTGGGTATCATCCGCATATTGATGACACCTCAGTCCACATCTATAATAATAACTGTGATTGGGTGCTATTTTCTTAAAGACATCCTCCAAACATCTGATATTTTCACCTACTTCTCTTATATATTCAACACAGTTTAAATCCCATGAAGAAGAGGTATTATCATCCATTATAACTATCAGAGAATGCCCTGCAGATTTTAATCACTGGAGTTTTGTGCCCTGAATTCCCCACATGTCCTGTAGGTGACCCAGCAGCATCTATGATCAAAGATGTTAAACACCACAGAGATCCAGTCAAATCCAACATTCACATTCTCCCATACATCCCCATGTGATCAACCAGGGCTATCAAAGCAAGTTAAATGCTAAGGCCAAATCTGAACCCAAGCCAGTTTGAAATGGAACTAGAGCTCCTCTCCAGTACCCAGGAATACATGGAACAGTGAAGCTACCCACTCACTCAAACACTTTGCCCAAGGACAGCAAACCAGAAGTTACTCAATAATTCCTCAGTTTACGTGAATCCAAAGTGGCTTCTTCAGCTTTGGCTTACATCCATTAGTGGATCTACTCCAATCTGCTGGCTCTGAAGGAGGCCAGAGAATACACCATCTATTCCAAGAAGAGATATAAATGGCTGTATCATCAATTTCCCTAGTCACTTTTGTGTTACAAAGAACAAAGGCAGTTATGTAGTTGGGCAGACAAGGGCCATGGCTAGATGAGGGGGGTCAGAGAGCGACAATCTCACAATTTTATAATCGTGAGATCGTTGCTTTCGTCTACACACGGCACGCAACATCACAACTGTCATTTTGTTTTTTAAATGAGGAGTGCACAAGCGCTCGTGCGAAAACCGTCAGGGTTTTTTTAAAAAAAAACCTCCCCCACCCCTGATGCCCAGGTCCCTGCTCCTCGCCCAGCTCCCGACAACCCGCCATGACCAGCCACATGTTCTGCGGTCTCGGGATCATCCCGAGACCATGGAAAAAGCAGGGGAAAAGGGCCTGCCAATATCCCAGGGCAAGGGAGGGATGATCCCTCCCTGCTCCCGGGATGCCTGTGTGTCATGTGGATGCACATAGACAATCCAGGGGCAATCCCCAGGATATCAGCTGGTCTAGCTATGCCCAAGATCAGCACCATCATAGAAGCAATGGCAACAGAAGGGGGGGGGGGCAGGAGGGAATAGAAAGAGTATGAGTAAAAGAAATGGCCTTTCATTGCATTAGCAATGAGGATTTTTGATTGCATTCAACTTAGTAGCAAAATGACTGAACACCTTTTTTCCTCTTACAAAATAATATTTTCTGCAAGATACACTTTAAACCAGTGGTTCCCAAACTTTTTCAGGTCACCGCCTCCTCGGTTCCACAAACTCATGCCCAGCGCCCCCCTACCCTACACTATAAAAATCATTATTCAGAATAGTGGTTTTCAACGACCCACCAAGGAAGATAAATAACAATAAAATTCAAAACAGTAACAATTAATTGAATACTTTATTCAAAATCCAATTGGTGTGCCCTGCCATGCTGGCTGCAAACAGAGGCGTTCACTCTCTTTTCATCCCTCCCTCGGCAAGCCTGGGGTGGGTGCTTCCCATTTAGAGGGGATTCTAGGCGTTGAAGGACTTTTTTCTGTCTAAACATGCATAAAATTGTGCCTTTAACTTATGTCACACTAGCATGAATACAGGAATCAAATAGGATTTCCTTCTTCAGTGGAACACACTTACTTAGGAGTAAGCACCATTTTGTTATAGGAAAGGATAATGTATTTTAATTTAAAATTTAAAATAATTATCTGCCACCTGATACAGAGTTTTCCTATGAAAAACCTGGCTGGGACTGAAGTAGAGGGGCACTTATTTTACTGTACTTATTGTCTTTAAATATGGTTAAATATCCCACAGTTACTTTGCTATTCTATTTCTACAATTCTTTTTCTCCTGTCTTTTTTTATCCTCTCTTCATTTTCAGTCTGCATCCTATGCACATTTACCTCAGAGTAAGTTCTATTGATCTCAGTGGGGCTTACTTCTGAGTAGACATACTTAGGATTGTGCTGCAGCTCAGTTTTTATGGTGACACAAGATACACACATACCATGTTTACCAAAAGAACGCTTGAAAAAAGGGGGTTGGACACCCTGAAATAAGCAAGGGCAGATAGGAATGGTTTCAGCAAGCATTCTGGGAAAAGGTGCTGCTGAATCTTCTTTAGCCAGGAAGGACCTGGGGAATTGCAATTGTCTCTCCCTCCCCCTTTTCTTTTCTCTCCCAATCCTGTTGTAGTCCAGATTTTTTGGGGGTTGGGAGCACACACACAGACACACAGCAGCTCTCTCTCTCCAACCCCCCTCCCTCCAAGCCCCCCCTCTCTCTCTCCAACCCCCCCTCCCCCCAAGCCTCACAATAGCTGCCGGGCTGATTACAACAGGAGGGCAGCAGCTCAGAGGGGAGATGGCCCCAATCTGCAACTCCTGACAGGGAAAGGGAGCCTGGTGATACTTTGCTTGCAGCAGCACAAGCAGTCCTGCTCCCCACCCAGCCTGCCGGCTGACTGACTGCTGTTCTTGGCAGCTGCTTTGCCACCCGCTGTCCTCCACATGCTCCTTCCTCTCCGCCACATGGCTGCTGCTCCCGCCTTGTGCTGCAACTATCGCGAGAGGTCTGCTGGGGCAGCTTGTAGGAGGGAGCAGCTCTGGCCGAGGGAGCGAGCGAGCAAGCGGGTGGCGGTGGCTCCAGCAGGAAAGAAGCCCTGGGCCCTCCTAGGCAGGAGAAGAGTGGGCAGAGCAGCTGAATTCGCCGCTGTTTCCTGCTCTGCTGCCTCCTGTGGGCGCTTCCCCCACCCCCTACTTCTGGTGGGGCCGCTGTGGGCTTGAGATAGGAGGAGAGAGCGGCTGCGTGAGTGAGAAAGTCCTTCCTGAGCAGGAGCAGGGTGGGGAGAGCAGCTGAATTTGCTGCTCTATCCTGCTCGGTCCCTGGGTTTTAGGCCCTTCTGGAGAAACCACCTCGAGCGCCCCCCTGCCGCCCCTTTGCCTGTTAGCGCCCCTTGCCAGCGCCCCCCTGCTGTCCTTTGCCTCTTAACGCCCCCCTATGCAATCCCACCGCCCCCAAGGGGGCAATACCGCCCACTTTGGGAACCACTGCTTTAAACTTTGATTTCTAATCTAAGGATGTTTTAAAGATGTTTTAATCATGTATGGTATGTTTTAATCAGTTTTTAATATGTATTTTATATCATGTTTTTATACTATGTTTTATACTTTGAATGGTTTTAGTTTTTGTGAACCGCCCAGAAAGCTTCGGCTATTGGGCAGTATAAAAATGCAATAAATAATAATAATAATGGCTGAAATATATTTTTGGTGGTAAAATGTAGGAGCTTACGGTGGCGTTACACCCCACAAGTCAGTTCCCAAATGTATGTCTGATGTTTGTAAGTCTGTGGTTTTTAGAATGTTAGCCTGAGTGGGTGGAGTTAGAATGTCTTGGGAGGGAGGAGGAGTGATATATAAGGGAAGGACTGAGGGGATTGGGAGAGACTTTTTAGGTACTCTTAGAGTTTTTAGCTCTCTATGCTTTAGCTCTCTGTGTTTAGAGTACTTAAGTTCTGGGAAATTTGAGGTTCAGTGTAGAGAGTGGTGTCTTTGGAGTGTGGTGTGCACATAGTTGATATATATTAATCAATACAGATAATAAAGAAAGCTCAAGAGTGATTGTGTGAGAGAAAGGAAAGCGCGTATGTGAATGAGTGAAAGGATTGGATGAAAGCTTTCAAAAAGGTTTTTAAATGTTTTATTTGAAACAAAGTTTGTGAACTTTTAAAAATAAATTTAAATTATTTTGTTTTTAACTACCACAAAAATCCCACGTGTCTGTTTGGCATTTATCATCTGAAGTTTACGCATTTAGCACCCACTCTGACAATAATTCACCTCAGCACATATAACTCACAGTGTTTTATTTTATATATTGAAATCCTTCTCCATTTAACCCCTTTCTCCACATAGTTTGGAGGAAAGTGGTTTTTATCCCTTGCCTCAGGCGTATCAAGCGGTGTTGTTGTTGTGGCGGCTGTTGTTCAGAGCCTGTGTCGTGGCACTTCCCTTTTAGAAAACTAGTACATTTTCAACTTCCCAAGCAATTTATACCACATTTAAAAATGAAACTATTTAGAAAAAACAAAAACAAACCCTGCTGCATTGATTTGAACAAGTTTTGTATCGCTTTTTTATATGAAAACTAAACAAAATATAAATTTTATAGTGTGGAAATAATTCATAGCTACTTGGCATATGTTCACACTATTTTTGAATATCTTCAATATAGGTTGAAAGTATATATTTCCACTCATACACACATTGTTTAAGAGTTATAAGCTTTAAATCCAACATTACATAAGCAGAAGTCAATTCTCTCCTCTCTTCTTTCCCTGCAGTGCTCAAGGCACCCTAAATCTGCTCTGCAAGGTACCCTGACCCTCCAAAGCAGATTTCAGGGGGGTACAGTCGGCTGCAGGATGAATCCATCCTGTGGATGGAAGCCATTACATTGTTGAGAAGCTACCATTGGATATAAACCCAAATGAAAATAATAATAATATGGAAAGCTATGTATGTATTAGAAACTAAACAGTGGATTAGTGGATATTTAGTTTGGGAAATTCTACATTAACTCAGCAGATGCTTATCATGTAGTCCTCCCAATTAGCTATGAATACTGCTGAGATAATGTTACATAGCTTTGTAAAAAAATAAAAACACCTCCAACTCAGTCTCTGCATTTCCTTTTTCATTGAGGCTGTTTGATGGGGAGAGTATTCTTTTGAATGCATAAAAGAAAGCTTCCTTTATCAAAACCAATAAGAACAATTTAAACATTGTATTTTATTTAAAAATTAAAACTATATGAGGAGAGTATAATGTTCCTTGCAGAATTTGATTTATCATATTAGCAGTGAATGAGCTTGATGACCTTTTAATTATTTGCTTGGCAGAATCACAGTCAAACTTGTCCTCTTAGTCATTACAACCTGCACCTGGGTTGCTTTTGAAAAATGCCACAACGTTTTAGAGACCACTACTCCCCCGTACTACAAGTCCTGCCTGTCAGAGTTAATCATTTCATCATAACTGGTACCTCAACACAGCTAATTCCCTTCTAAGATGAATCACTCCATTCTAAAATTGCCTTAGCAACCTGAGTGTATCTCTACATTGGAGCCTAATCAAAGCTCTGACTTTGAAGACTGGCAAACATCGTTTTGGCCTTGTCATTGGCAAATTGCAGAGCATGTTCTTGATTGAACTCTTACTATCCCACAAAGACGTTTTAACACAAAAATAACAAGGAGATGAACACACCAAGTCTGGTGAGTTTATGGCAGCTACAAGGTCATAGTGTTTCAACTGATAGAAATAAATGTCTTCTGAAATTGTTGTTAGTTTTAGTTATTATCTCCAGAACATCTATTTATGGCTGTTTACCATTTGTTGCTGCTACTTTCTATGTCAGTGAATGGGCTCAAATTCTTGAAGTTAGTAGCCAAAAAGTGATTTCACATCTCATATTTACACCACTGTAGTAAAAGAACTTCACTGAAGACATATCTATCTATACCACCCCCACATTGCTAGAAGATATCTAAGAATTCCCCCATAACTATACGGAAGGCAGACTCATTTTTTTTGCAGTTATATCCCATTCTCTGTGGTTATGTGGGGTACAACTGAAAGAAAGAGGGCAGCACATGAACACAGAACAGAAAAAAACCCAGAAATGTAAGAGGAACTTAAGAAACTATAGTGTCCAATTCACATTTTTATTAAAGTACCTCATATATTTTCCCTCCATTTTTAAGATTGCTTTTTCTTTCTTTTCTTTTTTGCTAGACTTGGTGTTTGAACATGTTCAATATGCATGCCATTCACAGTTAACATGCATTAAGAAGAAAATGCTAAAAAAAAATTGAATATCTGTGGATTTTCAGGAGAGATTGTAAAGCAGGAAGCCAACTTTTGCTGTATATGGATCCTTCCTACAAAACTGCATAGCTTTTGCACTCCCCCATAATTTATTTTCATGTGTATTGCTCAATGGGTATAGGCTAGCCTCAATTATGGTAGGTTACCGTGCAACTGTTTGAAAACAACAGCTTTCAAAACACCACCAAGAGGACACATTTAAAAGAAATCTGGATGAACTTCTTAACAAACCATTATGCATTTCCTAACTACTGTTCTGGCATCGACACATGTTAGGTTGTTTGTCTATCCAGTCAGCTAAACTCACATCTAATACACCTTTTAACATAAATCATTCTTCAGCATTACTGATAACACAACTTGAACAGCAAACTAGTAAAATCAAAGGATCAAATAGTGAGCAGTGGAGGAAGGATGGACCAGGTTGAGGTAAAAAAGAAAAGGTGGATGAGATGAAAGGATGACAGAGAACAAAGCCAGAAGGAAGCATTTTTTCCTCAAAGGAAGAAAAATCACACCTAGAATTCCAGTCAATGCATGATAACAGACAGTAAGGCCTGATCACTTGCTGACAGATCTACAGAGGAAAAAATAAAGTTGTTTTAAGTAAATGGATATGTGGATTGGATTTACTGTAGCTGAAGCCCAGAGGACAAATGGAATCAGGACTCTTTGGATCATTTCTGGTGCTTCCCAAGGTGAAGCAGGCTGGCTCCTGAAGCAATCAGAAACAAAGATAGACCCTGTATGAGGCTTCATTCATGGTTCAGGTTTTAGGAAGGCAGACAGTGTCTCCCCCAAATAGTGGCTTTTGCTTTTGTTTCTCTAAATGTTGATGGAGCGGGGGGAGGAGGGTTGAGTGACTGACAAATACACCTTCTAATCATAGGGCACATTTTACCAGGAACTCTCAAATCTCTGCTTTTAGGGAGGGCAAAGATGTCCAGTCTTCTGATACTTGTAGGCTCCTGTATGAAAAATAACTTACACTGGTTTTCAGTCATTGTAACTTTCTAGTTCCTTGACCTTTCTTTCTGAACCCTGGCAAATTTCTTGCCTGGAGACATCTCTATTATGTGTGCATTTTTATACAAATTCACACACACACACACACACACACACACACACTTGGGAAGGGAAGGGGAAGCAGATCACTTCCCTGCCCGCCCACCTAGTTTGAGGACTTTCCTTCCACATACACCGCTGTACCTATCCTTCTTAACCATTGCAGATTTCTTATTTATGACCATCTCTACGCTGTCTATAATTTTCAGAAACTGGTGCAGAAGGAACATAGTGGGGATAAACAGCTGCTTTTCTTTTGGATACCCTCAAAATATAAAGGCTGCTCTTTACACAAAGGTCTCTGGACATATTCATCTGAAAGGAGGCAGGCTCAATCCCCTGAGAAAGGGCAACTATCCCTGCAAATTCCATCTAATTCTGCCCCAAAATAAAATAAAAATGATACTGTCATATTACTTTAATCAAAACATGAAGGCATGTAGCACAATAACCACATCATCATCATCATCATCATCATCATCATCATCATCATCATCATCATCATCCCTGAAATGTGAAAGGAGCAATCCCTTCACATAGGGCTACTATGCCTGCAAATTTCATCCACTCCTGTCAAACGGGGGAGGTGGGGAAGGTTAGGGTGGAATACTTGGAGACTGCCAAGTATCCAATCCAGGATGGCTGGAACACAGAAGCAGTCTTTGCCTGTGTACTCAAGCCACCTTGCATTTCTGCTAGATGGGTGATTTTGCCTGCCTAACAGCAGTGCTTCGGAAAGGGAAGGAGACTGGGACAGCCATAGGAAACCACATAGGGGGAGGGGGTGGAGAGCATGGTTTCTGGTCTGTGAGATCGGAACCAGGGCTGTCTAGGGGTCATAGGGTTGCCCTCTTAGCCATTTTTTATTTCCCGTGTTTAGCACTAGGAGGCCCGAAACTTCAGATTTCCAAATATAAACTTGAATCTGGTATCTAAAATGAGGCAGATGGCAGCTGAATCAATCTGAGTAGAAACAGGACATTTTCTGAAGTACCAATCAGGGCACAAGGCTAATCCTGTGGTCAACGCATACAATGCAGAGACAAGGTGACACCACAACAAGTAAACTTATACGCAGTTAGGGCAGAACATCCACCACACATTTTTATTGTTCTTTATTTGTTCTTGAACTTTTTTTTTTTTTTACATTGTTAGTAATTCAAAATTCAGTAAAGTCTTTTTAGGCTGCATTATTTATCACTAGAAAACCCAGCATTACTGATTTCAGTCCCTTGGACTAGAAATCAAACATGCAGATATCGAGGCAAGCTTGGTATGATTAACATGGGATTCTGTTCTCACTCGGAGGGATCTTGTCCTCTTATGTCAGTTTTGACAGTCAAATACAATGTTCATTCTTCATTTGGGCTGCCAAAATGGCAATTTTTTTTCCAGGCTGAGAGAATGATGTTCTGTGAAAACTGGAGGCAGCCAAAGTATTGTGTGGGGAAAGCTAACTCCATAATAGGAAATGCTGTATGGAGAATGTCATTAAGTTAACTACTTTCTGTCATCCTTCATAATGAGCTAGTCTTCTTTTCAGAGTTCTCTTTTTATTTAAGGAATAAAGGCATGGGCTGTAAAGATTTGCTCAAATATTAAAGCCATATAAAAAACAGTTTCCCAAAAAAGGCTGGATTTTTCTGGGGTGAGGTTTTCTTAGGGTTATGTTTACATTACAAATATTAATTGACAATTTGTAAGTGTAGATGTCCACTCCACACACAAAATATCCTAGCTAAATAACCAGACTTAAACACCCTGCTCTTTTGCATGCCTTGAGTTGTATTGTTTTGATTTCAGAACTAGAAAATTCCTGCTCTTTCTTGTAGCCTCATGATATCCAACATCCTCATCCTTAAAAAGAAGATTGAGAAAATAGGTAGGAACCCATGAGACAGTGGCGGAGTAGTAAACTGTGAAATGCAGGTGCTCATCATGACAGTCCCATAGTTACACCCCCAAAATTCAGGCATCTGTGTTGATCCATATATATAAAAAAACATTTAAATAGTTTATGTCTCCATCAGGAGCAGGTCCCAATGGGTCTTAATTACTCATTCAACACCAAGCTACCCCCCCCACCCCGCAGTACTTTGTATTACAATAGGGATACCTCACAACAATACATTGTTGCTGTGAAAATGCATTTCCTCCCAGCTACTGTGAGAACTGCAGCCAAGCTCAGAGAAAACAGGGAAATCTGAGGGAGGTGGGTGGCAGATAATGTCAGTGTCCCTGCTATTAAAAAAGTGCTGGTGCCATGTCCCAGTGAGCCCTGGCTTCACTACAACACTGCCACTAGGATGTAAGTGTAATAGGGTGGTTATGTGTCCTATTATACAGAAGGCAGTCATCTGTTTGAACAGCTGTCAGAAGATGGTCCTCTATTTTAAGATGTTCTCTGTTTGAAGGATTAGCCCAGTCAAATATAGTTTAAACAAAAAGAGCCATAAGCAGGAGCCTTGAAGTTGGGCATCACAAGTTATCACCTCAACTAAAGGCTGAGCAAGCACAAAGGTCACCTGGTCATAGTCTTCCCACTATGGTGAGATGTAGTATAGTAATCTTTTCTTAATTTAAATCTATACATAGATTCAAATGCTATGCAAGTGAGTGCCCTCTTTTTGGGTGCTGCATTTCCTCTTTTTGGATGAGATGTAAGTGACCCCCTAAAGTGTAAATGAGCTCGATCTAGTCTTCAGGGAACTCCTTGAAGCCTTGCCTAGCAAAACTATTCAAAACTGAAGACTATGTACATGAATTCCCATAACACACTTGCTTCCAAAATCATTGTTATTCTCCTGAAGTATGGGTGGTTAAGGATTTTTTTCCTTAAGAAAAGGAAAGCTGCTATTGATATCGGTAGGAAAGCATTTTGAAAAAATACCATATATTCTGAACCATGGACATCTAAGTGATCAGAACTAATAATACTTCATTTTCTGAATACAAGGCAAGCAATAATCTTCCCAGTAGCCTAAGAGTGATGGTAACATTCAAGTAACTGTTTCTGAGCATAACTACCGGGCCTGTTCTCTTAGAGTTCTAAGCGGACAACCAAGATGCTAAGAGAAGGATGACATTCTGCTGTTTTCTAAAGGTCTGACTTGTAATTTGTTCTGCTTTGTGATAAAATTGCCTGGTATCTTCTTTTGCATGTCCGCTGGATACAATGCATAACAGTGCTTGATCCCTATTATTCGATTTGACAACAAACATAACTCAGCTCAGAAGACACAACATTCAACATGAGAAGTGCCACCTGCTGTAAATTCCTCAGACAATTCATTGGTATTCCCTTCATGTACTTTGTCAAGGATGAACCATGGCAGGTACAGCTACAGCATCCACTACTGCTGACATAGGTCTCCGTTTAAATACATGTTGTTTTGGGCCTGGCACTCAGGGAGCCACCTGGTGAGGTGGCTGCAGCTGTCACCATCTTAATTTCTCTGTTCTAGCATTTCCCCAGAATGCCGCTAGACCTTGATGTAGGAACCAGATGCATCTTGGAGAATTAAGGTGACAGCAGCTTCTATAGCAACTTTGCTTCTCTTTTCAGAACCAGGTTGTCTGCTACCCTTTCTACCTCAACTGCTACAGTCTGACACCACATCACTGTCGCGCTCTGCTGTAAGCTTACAGGTAGAGCCAGTAGGGCAATATGAGGGGTGCGTGGATATTTGTCTAGCCCCATCCCCCCCAGCCTAGTGCCAGCCATGAGCCATGGAAGGGGAAGGGGAAGTAAGAGGAAGGTAAAGATTAAGGAAGTCAATTATAATGGATACACACACACATACACACATAATGTAATGCTACAGTAATAAAATGAAAGACTTACAGAATATGTTCAGGGTTAGACAGGAACTGGTCTATTGCAGAACAGCAGGAGGAACTTGGAGATAGTGGAACAGCCACTTTTAGTGCGGGAGGGAGGGAAAGGCAGACACAGTGGGACAAGGGAAGAAAAGAAAAGAAAAACACAAAGAGGGTTAATAAGAAATGTATCTCCAAACTACCTGCCAATTAAAACCCCTAACTAAAAATGCCTGACAACATGAAAGCTCCAAATACTGCCACCCTGCATCAACCTTTAATGTTTTAAATTTGCACTTGTATGATTTTTAACTGTGCACTGTCCAGGGAGCTTTGGCTGATGGGCAGTATAAAAATGAAATAAATAAATTAACAAATTAAAAAAAAACTGTCTTCAGAACAGAAGTTTTAATGGCATCAATGCCACCTGATTCATTACTGTTAAAACTCTAAATTATTCAACATGAGGAATTCTTTCTTCTTTCTGGACTCCCATTTGACCAGCAAAGCTCCCTATTTAGTTCCTCTCTAAGAGCCCAAATTTCCTTTTGGATGTCATCATAGGATTAAACTTTTACAAGAATTCTCTCATGTAACTCACCCTATTATCTAATGGCAACAATGAATAAAACTCATGTTTCTTAATTGCTTCTCGATAGGTTGGATCCATCTTTAAGAGAGTCAATATTACAATGTGCCTACATGCCCATTTAGCTCGGTATTGTCCATACAGACTCATCAGGGTTTCAATGGCAGTCCTTCTCAGCCCTACTTGGAGATGCCAGGGATTGGGATCTTTTGCGTTCGAAGCCTGTGCTCTACCACAGTCACAGCCCTTCCTTGAAAAATAAATAAGGACTCAATCCTTTTGTGTATAGGCATAGCATCCACATGTAGGGAGACCTTCACGGCAGGGTCTTGCTATTTACTGTTTTACTCTGTACAGCACCATGTACATTGATGGTGCTATATAAATAATAATAATAATAACAACAACAACAACAACAACAACAACAACAGAGCTGCTGCTTCTCTTTCTTATTCTGCAAGGGCAAATATGCAGACACCACACCAGACCATTACAAGAAATAGGCTTAGGATATGCTGTGTGCCCTCCATATCCCACTCAACTCTTTCTCTCCACTTGGTCAAGTTACATGAGCTCCAGATAAATATGAAATGAAAAGATCAATCTCCATTCAAATGTGATAAAGACACTGCCAAGAACCTGCTGGGAAAGCCAGATGAAAATTCCTCTGAATTATCATCATGTCTGGGATTTCTGCCTTTAATGATGTTTTAATGTTGATTTAATGTTATTTTTGGTATTCTAATTTTACTATTTCCCTACCGGCGGGAGTGGGGTGGAGAGAAACATACCAACAAAGAAACTTCTACAATTCCAGTTTAAAGTAAATTTACTTGGGAAGATAGTAGGTAGGGGATGCAGACAATCCAGTTGTCAATTGGATAAGAGCAGGTCTCAGATCCCACCCACCCCCACCCCAGGCACACCTTTAAAAAGTGTTTTGCAGCCATGGCAGGGGGCAGGTGGGCGGGCAGGGGTTGTGTTCTTTCTTCTGGAGGCCCTTATGGATAGTGAACACCTGCTATTTTCCTAAGTGTCCCAACAAACTAGTCTTTGACTAAAATTTACAGAGGAAAATACCTGAATTCCATCCAAAGGTTGAGAGAAAATCATGAGAGTGCTTTGCACCAGTTAAAGATAATGTGTGAAGTTTGAATCTGAAGGGGAAAAGAGTTTGCCATTTCGGAACTAGTAGGAATATATTGCTAAGACATTTCTAGCTGGCAAAAAGGAACTTGTGTTACTAGACTAAGTTTATTTTGGGACTAATACTGTACTGTTTGCATTTGGTCTTGCTTGCTACCTAGTCAACATGTAGGAATGGGCAAACAAGTGATGTTCAAGATCACTAGGCTTTTCTGAATTTCATCTTACCACTTGCCTTGTGCCTGATTCATGTTTGCGATTGCTGCTTGCTCTGCGTGAACAGGAAAAATTGTGCAAGTCGAGAACTGAACAAATGTAAAATTCATGAAATTTCCCCCCAATTTGCACATATTACTTAATTTGCACAACTTTCCCTCTATAGCAGGGCTACTTCAGTCTGCAGGGGAAAGTTATGCAAAATCAAAGTGTGACGTTGTGCAAATCGAACCCAAGCACATGTCCAGCAATTTGTGAATATTTTGGCGGGTACATGCTTGCAATTGTGGTCAAGGCCTTGAGTGTTTTGCAAGCAAAACTAAAACTTTCATATATACAGTACCTATGAGCAAGTACATTTGTAAATAAGTCATTTATTATAAGAGAAAGCAGAGTTACTTCAGACAAGTACTTCATCTCCCACCATAACCTCAATATATTTTTTCTTTCAGAAATATATCATGGGGGACAAAACTTGCCCTAATTTCAGAAACGCGCTTTCCCCTTTCTGTGTGCTCCTCCCCAAATATGTTTTTTTCTAGTGCTGCCATTGAGTACCATAAAATTCTCAGATGATCTCTCATCTAAAAGGAACCTACCTCTGTAGAAAGGTTGTCCTACAACTTCCCACCACTCAGAGAGAAGGTTAGGTGAAATTAGTGTATCATGGATAATGAAGACAGACCTCAGTGGAAAACAATAACCACTAGGAGGGAAATAGATCTAAGAGAAGGTATTTAGACACCATAAAATGAGATTTTCCTATCAGTTTGTGTTCCCCATATTTGGACAGGAGGGGCACTGATGGAGTCACAGATCTATGGAGGGAAAGGTGGAAGCAGACAGGAAGAAGCAAAGCAAAGGGACAGCAGGTGTGAAGGCAGATGGCAGCAGGAAGGAAGGAAGATTAAGGCTTGGGAAAACCATTGAGTGGGGTGTTACTTACCCCTCCTGCCCTGGAACATGAGAGAAATAGTGTCTGAGACAGATGGTGTGTGTTCTTTTACTCAACTGTTGCCATGATTGCAGACTGTATTGATGAAGGGTACCATACGTGCAGTTACTGTGCTTTTATGGGGTCACACCCTTTTAGGGACCATCACAGTAGTATTATTCATCCATCAAGATAGTGGTATAAAGATGAAATAAATAAATAAATAAATAAATAAATAAATAAATAAATAAATAAATTCTTCTGTAGATTGTGGAAATGCTGAATTTGAGGAGAGTTTTGAACTCTCTTGACAATGTAGCTCATGTGCTTCCCAGTAACAAGAAACTGCCTAGTAAAAATAGAACAATGGAAGATGGAGAAATGCCTTATAAATCTCATGCTTCCTCCCACAAATTCTGGAATCTTGTGGAGTGTGGATTAAACTCTTTCCCTCCTTTGAAATTAGAGGAAATAGGGTTTTTTAAAAACAAACAAACAGGGATAAACAAAAAAGAAATGGCAGGTGAGAACTTACACATCTTGCTGACGATCCTGTCTGAAACACGAATCGTAAAAACTAGTGACGTACCAGATATGGATGTATTTCTAATGCAACATGTGGGCAGTGCTCTCTTTACAAAATACAGGGGATACTTGATACATTAAATGACATTGTGCTTTGTTTGGTAAACTGGCATTTATGTTAACATTACCCTGCAGCAGTATTGTAATTATCAGTTGTGATCATTGAGGCTCCTTTGCACTGCAAAAATGCACCTCTGTTTTTATGTTCTTGGAACCATGCTTTAAGCACTTAATTTAGTTGCAGAACAGAACTGCCCTGTTGGATTGGAGATGGACTTTGCACGCATATTTCAGTCTATAAAAATTAACTGCTCTAACTGTGGCAGCCCAATGGCATGCAACCATCTAAAATTATCACCGAGGTTTGCAATTATATAGTCATCATGTCTCACCCCAGAGACATAATTTGCATAGTGAATAAAATGATTCTTCCTAAATATACCTTCTATATCATTTTCTAAAGTGCCTTTTGAGAATTTTTTTTTAAAAAAAACTTTGACATCTACATTTAAAATGGTTAGCAGTGTTGCCTTCAGTAAAGTGTTCATCTCAGAACAACATTAATTTTCCATGGGAATCTTATGTTGTGCTATTGTTCTTAATAAAATAATACAATAATTTGAATATAATAATAATAATAATAATAAAACTTGGGCCTAAGCAGAACATTGGATATATAGCTTTGGATATCATCACTACTATATGCAGAGTTGCATTTGGGACCCCCACCAGACAAACCATTTCCTGGAGTCCCATGAGGCTCTGAGTACTGCCATTTCAGTTCAAGACAGAAATCCTAGAGCTTATTTGCATCATTGTACATATTTAGTGCAATATGTATACTGTTGTTATTTGTTTTGAACAATCCAGTTATTTTTCCTTGAGGTTGCTTTTCTGTTGCAGAGATGCTTGGTAACTGTGCTATATTTCGAACTTGGAGAAAGCAAATACTTCCTTGATACAGAGTATCCATTGTTGTTGTCATTGCCATGCAGAAATTGGTCAATGGGCACCTAATTCTGTGAAATAAATTACATATTTACTCCATTTTATTAAAATATTGAAGAGCAAAAAGGCTGTGTGATCCACTGTGGAAAGCAAGAAACGGAGCATGAAAAAAGTACTTCCCAAGGACTTATTCTTCATTATTACATTAAAACTATCAAGTTAAATTATCAGTATATATACTACTAAACTCATTTCCTAATCTGTATCAGATTTCCCAAGCAACAGAGAGCATTTCGTCAAATAATCATGAGCATAGTTATAAGAAAAGTGTCTTTTGTACTGTATGATAATGTGAATCTCACTGATTTTAGCCCTAAGGCAGTTATTTTCTTTAGTGCACATACGTAGATCAATGATTTACGCTGTGAAAATGGTAAAGCAAAGTCTTTCTGCATTATTGCACAGTTCTGAAGAACAATCTGAGTTCTTTCCATTTGTGTACTTTCCTTTACTCAACCTTCAACCTTTTTCTTTGCATATATACCTTCCAATTAAATTCTTCATACAGTCATTTGTAAACATATTCTCCATTATTTAATAGATGTGTATCCCACTTCTCCAAAATAGTTTGAGGCAGCTTACAACAAAACAAAAATAAATGTCATAATGGAAATCAAATAAAACAAATAACTTGACTAAAAGTTGCTAGTACCAGATAAAACAACCACCATGCCACCTGTGTAGCATTTGAAAGCTTCAGCATTTTCCTGGAATGGGCAGCCATGAGCAGGGTAGGTCGCCCTCATGCCACACAATACCTGGATGACTTCCTGTTCTCAGGATCTGCAAACACTGGACAGTGCCAAGAATTCCTCCAGGCCTTCCAGAGCCTTACCCAGGAGCTTGGGGTTTCCCTGGCACAAGATAAGACTGAGGGCCCCAATACAAAGCTGGTTGACCTCGGCATACAATTAGACTCAGAAGCCGGCAGGTCTCGCTTGCCAGCTGACAAGCTAGCAGTGCTTCAGCACATGGCTGAGCTCCTGCACCAAAAATGCACCTTGAGGGAAATGCAGGTGCTTCTGCACCACCTCAACTTCGCATGTAGGGTGGTCTCACCAGGGAGAGCCTTCTGTGTTCACCTAGCAAGGTCTACTGCCAAAATTCCATCTCCACACCATCACCTCAGGACACAAGGGGCATGAAGGGAGATATGAGGGTATGGTTAACATTTCTAGCTACATACAATGGTATCTCCTTTTGGCAGGATCAGCTCATGATTGGCGCTGACCTACAAATCCAGACAGACGCATCAGGGAGCCTTGGGCTTTGAGTGAAAAACTTGCTATTCTCCTATACATTTATCTTTACCCCAAGAATCTGTGGCACACAGTGTCTTTGACCTCACTGGACTCAGGCAACAGAAATTCATTCACTCATTGTAAATGCATCAATTCAACAGTTATAAACTTACAAAGTGGTTCCTTAGGTTTTGCATACACTATACTATATCCTTTGTAAGAGGATCAATTCCGAATAGTACCTCATCAAGAATCTGCCTGAATTTCTTTTCAGAAAACACATCCTGGGGAGGGGGTAATAAGACATATGGTAACACTGTAGCTAGCTTTCATAACAACCTGATAGAGCAGAATGAAAATGGATGAGCCCTTTATATGAAATTGCAAAACCATCTCTTTGTAAAAGCAGCTGCTGAAAACAATTGCCAGCTTCCCTCTTTGGTGGGTGGGGGCATGGACACTGTCAATATCATTGATGTGTTATAAAAGGCTCAGTATCAGAACAGGTTGCAGGATTAACACAGACATAATACACTAGATATTAGAAATAGATTTGAATGACTGACCAAAGTTGTTTTCTGTGGGAGTGGGGAAAGCAAATTCCCCAAAAGGCTTCTTCAATTAAGCTGGTTTTAAACTACAGGACATATTTTTAGAGAGCTTTCAGTCTTATGGTGAAGCCATCTTGTAACTAGATCTTGCCTTCAGAGGCTTTTACACAAAGAATGATACTGAGAGATTTTTGCAAGTGAAATATAAGAATATATACCACAAATCAGGAAAGGTTCCACCATACAGGATAAGAGAGTGGTTAGTGAGCAGAATCAAGTATCACAAAAGGCAAGAAGATTCCTTTCGGAAAATGGAAGTCTTACCCAAATTAAGGAAACAAAATGAAACAAAATGATCCAAGCGAACAGCAAGGGACACAGAAAAAGAATTTGAGGAGTGCATTGCTAAAAACATTACAAACAGCAATTTATTTACTTTAAATACAGGAAACCAGCTATGGAGGTGGTTAGATCATTAGGCAGCAAGGAAGATAAAGTTGTATTAAAGGAGAATAAGGAGATTGCAGAAAAGCTGAATGAATCATTTGCATCTATCTTCACTGCAGAAATTGTAAGGTAGATATTTTCCCCTGAACTGACATTGGCATTTCATCCAAAGTGAATGCATACCCCTAAAATTAACAAATCAGTTTGGGTGTTCTCACATGGGGTTTCCTTCAGGAATCAGATGTGGATTTTCAGCATACCAAATCCCACATTCCATCTATTCATATACTCTTCCCTTCCAATCTGCATGGTAAACGAGGACAAAATTAGGGCTTGGGTGTGTGTGTGTGTGTGATAAAGTATTGTTCCTTTCCACATTGCACCTTCTTTTTTCATGCAGCTCATTCCAAATATCTGGTTTGGAAGAGAAATGCTTAATTCAGAGCAGGAGAAATGCCTGTGCACCTGCACCCCTACTATCACTTAGCATTTACTGGTTCTTGACACTTCAGACAAACGTACCTGGAACATTTCTACCATAGCATTCACAGCAATCAACATCTGGGGATATGGACACTCCTTTCCATTACTAAGCCAATCCTTTGAGGTACTGCATTGTGACAGTAGCTCATAGGTGTAACTGTAGTTTTTCTCTTTGAAAAAACCTTTACATTCTCAAATGGAGGCCATAAAGGAGGGAATAAGAGAAGCAGTACAGATTTAACAGGGCTAAGTACCGCATTAAAATGCAAAGAGCAGCCACTGAGATGCCCACCCCCAACCCAACCATTCAGAACATGTACTCTCATGCCTTGCTCTACTTGTGACCACAGCTGCATACTTTGTTGTATAGACCAGCCATAATTCTGCAACCAATAGGCCATTTCTGGCCTTTGGGATCTTGAAAAGAAAGCACTTAACATCCCTTCACTCCAATCATTTTGCAGCTGCGGAGTAACGCAACACTTCATTTTGTGTTCCCACAACAGACAAATTATCCTATGGCATGGATTTGTCTAACAACATGTGGTCATGCAGCCTTCCGGTTGTCATTCAGTATTGATATTAACCATATCAGCCAGGAACCAGCAGTTCTTGAAATTATTGGCTTCCTCCCCATCCACAATGCTGCATTAAACCATGCAATAAAAATAGATAGAAATAGATTAAGCCCTCTTCTCTCCCCATCCCACCCTTTCATCCTGTGTTGGAGACTTCAGGACTTGAAACAAGAATATCAGTGTTATCATGGACTGTGCGGGCCATAAATACTAGGAAACTATCTTTGCCAGATAAAGAGAGCATTACCTCTGCCTCCCAGCTCAGGATGCTGACCTCAGAGAATCTGGACTGGTTGCTGGACCTACATTGCTATTCTATGTTCTTATTCACAATGGCTAAACTGCATTCACAACATTATTGGCTGCCTGGGGTACTTGGTAGGGCTGTGCACGCCCCCCCCCCGAACCACTTCATATCCCGATCCGGACCTTCTGGATTGGGCCTGAACTGGTTTGGGTCGATCCAGAACCCCCTGACCCACTCTGGAACCAGATCTGGAGTGAACCCCCCCCCTTCCCCACTTACCTGGCTCCGTTGCCGCCGCCTAAGGCCGGAAGTAGGCCACGGCCAACTTCCAGGCTTACGTGTGCGGTGGCAGTTGAAGCCGCTGGACGCAAGCAAGGTGGCAGTGGCAGCCCCCCTCCCCCTTCCACAGGTAAGCCCCCTCCCCCTTCCTCACTTACCTGCCTCTGAAGCTTCGGAACAGTCCGAATCAATTTGGACTGTTCCGGACCTTCCCCGACCCACTCTGGAACTGGGTTTAGGTGGTCTGGATCGGCCTGCTCCACTTTGGGTTTGGGGATCCAAAACAGAGCGGAGCACAACCTTAGTACTCAGGCCAACCACTGTGTTCTTTTCTGTCATTCTGTTGCTGTCAATTTATTTATTTAGTTATTACATTTCTATACCGCCCAATGAAACTACTTTAAAAGTAGTATCATTATTACTGACTGCTGCTATGAATAGCTGGGTTCATATTATGCATACATTACTACTCTTTTGGTATATATTTGCATACCCTTGGCCTCTGCATAGAAATGTAACAGATGTATTGCTACCCATTCCATGCATTCCACAGCCTTTTGGCCTCATTGTTTGTGTGCATGCACACACACGTGCATGTGTGTGGACACTTGTCAGATGCTCAAGCCAAAGGATGGGAGAGTATCTTGGGCCCACTGGTGTTATGTGAGTGCCAGAATTATGCGCTATGGTGTAACTGTCCCAGCTGGAATTGCCTCCTCTAACTAGCAGTCCTCAGCTGTGCAGGGAACCAGGATCTGTGCTGCAAATCTTTCAGGTCTAAGCACTGTTACACTGAACATTGAGAGGAAATGGGTTAACTATTAAGTGTTTTAACTTTCTTCTTCATTCAAGAGTGACCATAGCCTAAGGAAATGGGAAATTCTATTAATATCATGTGATGATAATGGTTCGATATTTGTGATCTAACGGCTTTTCCAGGTGTCTAGGAAATTATATCTTACATAACTGTTGCATGAAGAATACTTTCCTCCATCTAATTAAACAGCTTGAAGATAAGGAGAAGTATGGTGTCTGTTCATCACAGAGGAGAACAGCAGGAACAGATGGGAAGGCCAAACAGGCTTTTAGTGTTCAACATGAACAAATATTGATCTTGCATGTTACACAGAGATATATTTTTTTGGCTGTCTGAAGCCAACAAAATTAGACAAAGTCTGAACATATCAGATCAAAGGTCCTGGCTTCTCCAAAATGCTGCCTGAAGCTCTTCAATTATCTGTGAGTTTCTGATTCCCTGGGTGCTACCAAATGAGGCTTTTATTCTACAATGAGGCTTTTTATCCTGCCTCAATTTTGTGACATGTCCAAAGGACTGCATCTTCCATTTGTAACCCTGCTGTATTTCCAAACCACTTCTTCCAAAAACAGTCAAGGAGGAAATGACAGAATAGATGCACAAGGCTTTTTGATAGCTAGTACTAGAAGCTTTCCATCAGGAAGCACTGTCATTCTCCAGACACTCCTCATAGTAAACACTTGGCAGGAGATGTGAGCTCCGTGAATGACTCAATATGAATATCTGGTAGTCAGATGCCAATGTAGGGGAGGCAAGGATGGCTTTTATATCATCCAGTGTAGGTGCTGTTTGTGGCTAGGTAGCATTCATACACAAATCAAATTAGGAATCACAAGACAATAAATAATGTCTTGGTTTTTCAGCTGTTTCTGTTCATTGCAACAGACATCAAATAAGAGCCATTATTGTTATTGCCAGACCCAGAAGAATGCCCCAAAGGGTTTCATGCTCTGCCTCACTATTTTAGCTAATGTTATACTTTACTGATCAGATGGGGAAGGTCAAAGAATATCACACAAGAACCACACCCTGCCCTAGTGTGTTCTGTGGGCCTGACAACAAAGTGGAGGAGATTAGCAACTGCCAAACATGGATACAAGCAAGCCATTGGGAGCAAGTAGAGCTGCCAATGTTTCATCTGTGAGGGAGCCATTAATGGAACACCTGGGGAATTACTACCAATAGGTCTCAGCAAGCCACAAGGAAATTATATTCCTGTTACATGCCAGTGCTCCCAAACTGCAGAATGTAAAATTAATTCATTATGCAAGCTGGCTGGGCAAAGCTTATTGAAATGGGAAACCATCATGGATATGAGATAGCAGCGAGATTTAATTTTCTGAAACAATATTTAATTTACATTACTTAAAATGCACACTCATACATTGAGAGAGGCCTGAGAACAATTACACTGAAAACAAACTGTGGATATTCAGTGCAACTCTACCAGTAAGGTCACTGTTATTCATTGTCCTTCAAACCATGTCTCTGTTTTAGAATTTCAAAGCAGAGGTGCCAGATGCACCATGAGACATGGCAGATATGGCTTCACTTTTCCTCCCCTCTCTTCCTAGCTTGCTGTGTGGCTCTCTGAAGTGCTTTTACTGTAGTTAGGTGTACTATTTCAGTTATAGATCCTGCTGAGCATGGAATTTTTTTTAACATTTTAACAGCATTTAACAACGTTAAGTTTGTTTTTAATGGACCCCAGAACTGTTCTTTTTAAATGGATACTGTTGTTTTTATACTGTTGTTTTTATGTTTCTGATGGGTTTTTTAAAATCTTGTATACTTTTTAATGTTTACTATTTTTAACTGTTGTAAACCACCCAGAGAGCTTCGGCTGTGTGGCAGTATATAAATGTAATAAATAAATAAATTAGTCCAATTCAGGATTCAACTGCACACAGGTTGATAGGGAAACAAAAAATAAGTCCAGGTTAAGGTGTTGTTGAGCCAAAGTTGGTCAAATCAAGTGTGGAGTGCGGAGAGGATGGTCAACAACCAAGGGTTTAGATCCAAGAGGCAAGGGTCAAAATCCAGGATGGACAGCACACAGAAGATTCCAGAAGCAAGGTCAACCAAAGCCAAGGTCTGTGTGAACAGAATGCTGGACTAGATGGACTCTTGATCTGATCCAGCATGGCTCTTCTCATGTTACCAGTTAAGGAAACAAGGACTGTACAGCACCATGGAGAGCTCCAGGTAGGGCTGAATTTGAAGCTAAACACGCAGCTTGTAAGCTGCTCCAACAACCAGCAGATTCAGAATAAGCCTTAAATAAAATTTTGAGCTTCCTAGAGGTTGCTTGCTCCTCCCTCACATTGCATAAGGGCTTCTTCCTATGTTTGCTTTTGAAACCTCTGGCTGCAATAACATGGAAGTAAACAGATGTGGTGGTGGCTTCAAATCTGCAGAAGGTGATGCTACCTCCTGTAGAAGCAGGGGGCTGGTTCCGGGACTCTTCTGGGGCTAGTCTCCTGAGGAGAAAAAGGCATTGAGGGGTACCTCCACAGCTGAGACTGAGTGGTCTGCATCAGAAGCTACTCCTCCTGGGAAGAGGGAATCAGAATACAGAGTCATGACACCAGGGTGGGGATGAGAAGACAGAGCCAGGGGAACTGGGACTGCCTCATCTCTGCATGCATTGGTCTGATTTGTATGACCATCATAGCTTGTTTAAGCTGTGGTGTGTGCCAGGTACCATTTGCCTAATTACTTGCCCTGGCATGGCTTATTGTATCGGCTGAACCCAGGTTCTATGGCTCATGGTAAATAACCATGATGACCCAGTCATGTCATTGAACCAGCTCACTGTGTACAACTAGGAGATGGATCATGCCCAGGATGGGAAAAGAAAAGAAGAAACAATTTAGGAGGTATACACATTCAGAAACAATTCTTGATATTTTAATATGTTGCATGAAATAAGGGGTGGAATTCTAGATGAAATTCCCTCCCTGTAGAAAGGAATCCTCACTCACACACCCAATTGAATTTGCCTGTGTACATGTGTAGCAATGAACAAAGGATTAAAGGGACCTTTTACATTATAATAAAATAAAGTATATTAAAATTGTCAGGTTGTAGGGGTGTCTTGAAAATTGCCATCTGGATTTTGGTGCTTTGGCCTTCTGCAGGAAAACCATGGGAAAGACCTGAACCATAGCACTCTGCAGATCTGAGTCATTTCCAGCAAACTCTGCTCCAGCATTGGGACATCTCTTGCAGGAAACCATAGCGCATCCCCAGAAAGATTCTTGGGAATACTGTTGAATCAATGGCCGTTCTACTCTGCTGCTCATGTGCAGATTGACTCTCCATCTCTGATCCTGACTTGTCCTTCGGACCAACTCTAACCCACAGTCCTGCTTGGTGATTTTACTCGGTGCCAGCTTATCATCTTCTGGCTTGGTGTCCCCCAGACTGTTCCAATGCTCTCTGTCCTGTGCTTCCCAACTACTCCAGCCAGTCATTGATGCCACCCGTGGCCCAGCATGACAACAACTTAAAAGGAAAATTGAATGCATTGGTACATCAAAAGTTTCCAGGCTCAA
This sequence comes from Elgaria multicarinata webbii, assembly GCF_023053635.1. Taxonomy (NCBI): domain Eukaryota; kingdom Metazoa; phylum Chordata; class Lepidosauria; order Squamata; family Anguidae; genus Elgaria; species Elgaria multicarinata. The sequence goes on from NC_086173.1 coordinate 71,971,416, forward strand.
GGTGTCTTGAATGTAAATATATTCATCTACAGAGGCAACCAAACACAAAACGAAAGCTTTATCTCAAATCTTATAACAAAAGGGTTCTACTTTCAATGTTATCTCTTCCTTTCAGTATCAACTTCTACCAAAATACATTTATCTTACTTGTTGTGGTGTTTTAAAGACCTAATCTCTATTTCCTATCCACCCTTTGCTTTCTGCCATGGCAGAAGATAAACATCGGGACTTAATTCAGTAAAACTACAAGAGGTTTTCTCTTTCATAGGATTTATAGTTCTTGCTAGTGAAACTTTTAAAGCTGAATAACAGCAGCCCTCTTCTGAACATAGTTCAACTAGAGCTAACAGTGAAGATTATTTAGAACACTGTGGGGATGTTCACCTGAAGCTGATCATCCACCTTTTGGCAGCAGTTCACCCAAAGGTATTGGAAACTGACAGATACAAATGGAAGAATGTGCAAATGATGCACACAGTGGGCATTACTTTAGGCACTTCGAATTTTGAAGACATATCAGGACCTTAAGATCATCTACAGGGGCCCTTCTCCGTGAGCCCCTGCCAAAGGAAGTGAGGCAGGTGGCTACTAGGAGGAGGGCTTTCTCCGCTGTGACACCCCGGTTGTGGAATGAGCTCCCCAGAGAGGTCCGCCTGGCGCCTACACTGTACTCCTTTCGTCGCCAGCTGAAGACCTTTTTATTCACTCAGTATTTTAACACTTAATTTTAACTTAAATTTAAATTATACTGTTTTAACTCTGTATTTTAACCTTATATCAATTTTGCTGCGTGGTTTTATCCTGGTTGTGCTTTTTATATTGTATTTTGTATTTGTATTTTTAACTTGTTGGTTGTTTTATGATGGTTTTAATTTTTGTGAACCACCCAGAGAGCTTCGGCTATTGGGCGGTATAAAAGTGTAATAAATAAATAAATAAATAAATAAATAAATAGGTTCTTGCTTGCTGATGCTCCTTGCCTATATCCTGCAGTATTCACATACAACCAGGATCAGCTGTGATCCACCATTTAAAATTTCTTGCAATGCCCTAGAGTGGTTCTCTGGGTGGTTTACAAAAATTAAAACTACAACAATATTTAACAATATAAAACTACAACAACATCACAATAATAATCAAAAATATACTAAATACAAGTGTACTGCAAAACAAACCAGATAAGATTTTTTTAAAAAAGAGCTTTGTTAGAACAGCATTTCTCCCCCAGAAGCAGCACCTTCCAAGCTCCCAAACTCCAGTGTTGCTTTTAAAGTCTCCAGGTGGGGGGGGGGAGGGGAGCAGGTGGAATAGCTCACCCTTGATGGTCCAGCATTTGTCCCCCAGAAGCAGCACCTCACAAGCTCCCAAACTGTAGCGATGTAGCATCGCTTCAATGCATTGCAGGAAATTTTAAAATGCAGACTCATAGATCCCATCATTACCACTGCCAACACTTGGGCCCAGTGCAGTAGGAGTGGCCCATGGAGAGCACTTTGCAAAGAGCACCCATACAATTAGAGTCAATCCTGCATATAACACCAATACACTGTATTTCGTGCATTTGCCTCAAAGGGCATCATTCTAAAACTAATCTCATGGGAGTCAAATGCTAAATTTGAAAAGCTTGCAGTTAGATTGGTGAGTATATTTCACACACACACACACACACACACACACACGATTTCAGCAGCTTTCTGTGATCCCTCCAACCAACAATACATTTAGATTTTGTAAGGATCATTTAATTTAGTATATTATCACCCTGTTCAGACTACACACTAAGCCACAGTGGTTAACCATTTTGAGCTAAACTTTACAGCTTAGTATGCCTTGTGAACCATAACCATAACTTAGCATGTCATTCCTACCATAGCGGCTGCATAACCATGATCTAAATATGCTCACTATTTGCCTCAAAAGGGTTAGCAGCCTAACCACTGCTTAGTGTGTTGTCTGAACAGGCCCTAATATACAAATTCTGAGGGATCACAGGTGACACACACACACACCAAGTTGACAAACTCTAATTTTTGTGTGTGTTATGATACCTGGTGGGGAGAGTGGGGATGGACACAATAAAAATAACTGAACATCAAGACAAAGTCAAAGGGTTGGTGCTTGTGATTATCTGATTTTATGTGGAGCCTCAGTAACTGCAACTCTGTCTTCAAACCCAACAAATGATGAAAGTGAAGGTTTCTGCATTTCAGACTTTGAAGGGATTCAGCTTTTGCACAACTAACAAGATGCAACAACCTTTTCTATTTTTCTTGCTTTGATCTCAAATCACCTCCCACTATTTCTAACCCCTGCCCAGAACAATGCCTCATGTAGGTCTATGAAGATGCTACTAGCCTTCACCCTTTGAGCATTCTTCTTCTCTTAGTTGGATTTTAAACAGCACCACAAACCATTTAGATTAATGATCCAGCATCCACACTGCTGCTGATGCTACATACTGAGAATAAAGCTCAGAGTCACCTACTGACCCAGCAGCCACACTGCCTCACTTGGCTGCTATATCTCTGCTATTTTCATGTGGATCAGATATCTAACAGGTTTGACAACACCTTAGGGATGCCTGGTCTTAAAAGTGTAAAGCAGCAGAGCTTGGGAGACTGAGATAATGAGAAGGTTTCTAAAAATACTAAGACAGAAGAAATACAGCAGAGAACCTAAAAGGGAAAGAGACAGAGATCATTGCTAAGAGAGCTAGACAGCTTCTCCATCAGCCTTTTATGGCCAGTTGTATGCTTTCCCATCTATCTCTGTTCATATTTCTTCCTCTTGAAGACACTTTGGCAGTATCACCCTCACCCCTCAGGATCCACTTCTTTGACAATGGCACCAGCAACCTGCTGGAGAAACCTTTACTAGAAATGAGATGCATACAAGTAGGGCTAATGACAACATTGAACCAGAAGAAAATATGTCCATATTGTTCAACAAGAGGGAGCTGGTATAATGGAAGGTGATACCTTGAGTGCTCCCCAGGCTTTAAGCTTTACAGCCTTTGAACAAATGCATGCACAACAGGGGGCTGGGTCCAGATTTAAGCTGGATCAACTGCACTGGTGAAAGAGGACATTTTTGCCCCCTCCTTTCCACAACGTCCCCTTGAAAATGCTATAGAGAAGATCAGGAGCCCCTGCTGAAACAGAAGAGGTTGTGGTTAAGCTGTTTCTGGACTATAAAGCTTTAGAATGTGGCTGTAGGATCACATCACTGAATGCTCTTCCATACACATGCAAAATCCCTCAACCTAGCCCCTGCCTTCACGGCACCAAGTTGGTGCTGGCTCCCTCCAAAACTCTGTGATTACTCAGCTGCAGTAGCGGCTGGTAATCCTGATACTGAGGAGGGAGTGTGGGGTTCCCAGCAGCCATCCGTGTACCGGAGCTGCCCCCCTCTTCCTGTTGGAAGCCAACCAATCGCCAGTCATCTTCCACCAGGACCGCCAACCCCGCATCCCTCTAGATTAGCCATGGATTGGTCCCAGAAGAGCCTTACTGACCTTGCTCCCAATGGAAAAGTCAGAATAAGTCCCCAACTTTTTCAATGCACAGCTTCATGGGAAAGGCTTGTGGTGGCTGCATCTGCATCATATAACTGATGCAGTGTAGATTCGCAGCTACCACAGGGCTTTCCCCATCTACAGTCAGCCTCCTAGGAAAGTAGCATATCAGGGTATTATCTGTGATTTGTCAAGGATGTCTAAGTAGCATCTGTGATTTCTTAAGTGTGATATGCACACTTCTCAAAGTATAGGTTCAAACATTAATTTATATAGTATTTCTGAAGTCTTCCCCCTGGTTGTGTTGCTAATAATGTCTGGCTTTCTTTTGCCTTTTTACTGAACTTGCCAGATAACTATCCACAATAATTCCAGGATTTCACACCAAAATGGTTAGTAATTTATAACCCAGGATTGTGTTTGCCCATATTATGATGTTTATGGTTTTCCAGTGTACTTTGGAGTCAAACTTATGAATGCTGATCTGTCACATATTATTATAACGTTTAGCACTTGTAGAACTTATATTGAACTTCTCCTCTCTTGCTGACAGCTATGATGCCAAGATGCAAAATTCAGCAAAATGTGAAGTATTTCCGAGATGCCAAAACATATGCCAACAAATACTGACTACACCTTCCCCTCATTTCACTTTTCAAAACAAAAAAGGTGCAAGACAGCTCATTAAAGAAGATCCACATTTTTTGTCAACGACATCTAATTATCTCAGAAACTTTTAAAGGCATTTTCAGAGTAGAAGTTAATGAAGGTTAAATTCTAAGTAAATGGATATTTTATCAAGATTCACTTAGAAATTAAAATGAATAATTAAGAAATCAACTCGTTTGTGGACCTGCAGAAAGTGAGTTCTTCCTCCCCTTTTCATGAAGGCATTAACTGAAAGACTTCTTTGTATATGTCCCCATTCATCTCTAGATAACATCTGTAGATCGCAAGCTGAATATGAGCCAACAGTGTGATATGGCTGCAAGAAAGGCAAATGCTATTTTGGGCTGCATTAATAGAAGTATAGCTTCCAAATCACGTGAGGTACTGGTTCCTCTCTATTCGGCCCTGGTTAGGCCTCATCTAGAGTATTGCGTCCAGTTCTGGGCTCCACAATTCAGGAAGGACGCAGACAAGCTGGAGCGTGTTCAGAGATGGGCAACCAGGATGATCGGGTCTGGAAACAAAGCCCTATGAAGAGAGACTGAAAGAACTGGGCATGTTTAGCCTGGAGAAGAGAAGATTGAGGAGAGACATGATAGCACTCTTCAAATACTTAAAAGGTTGTCACACAGAGGAGGGACAGGATCTCTTCTCGATCCTCCCACAGTGTAGGACATGGAATAATGGACTCAAGTTAAAGGAAGCCAGATTCCAGCTGGACATCAGGAAAAACTTCCTGACTGTTAGAGCAGTGCGACAATGGAATCAGTTACCTAGGGAGGTTGTGGGCTCTCCCACACTAGACACCTTCAAGAGGCAGCTGGATAAGCATCTGTCGGGGATGCTTTAGGGTGGATTCCTGCACTGAGCAGGGGGTTGGACTCGATGGCCTTGTAGGCCTCTTCCAACTCTGCTATTCTATGATTCTATGATAATACTAAACCACTTCCTGACTGTCTCTTACACCAACTATCTCCCATGCCCTGCACTACCTCTAACTTTTATTTGTGCTTTTCCAGTCAAGGAGCATGAAAGGATATAACCACCAGGGATGCCTCCCCTAGACTGAAGCACTGGCACGTCTACCTTGAATGGGCCACTTCATCTGCATGTTTATCCACCAATGGCAGCAGTAGCCCTGGTGAAAACAGCTTGCTACATTCTTATGTAAACATAGGGTTCTGTTTGCCAAGACTTCTCTTTCCAGGGCAGAATTATTACCTAGATTTGGCTTACCTACATTTGGCCCAAGCAATGGTTTCCTCCAGATATTTTTCATTTTTTTAAATCACAGGTCCTTGAAAAAATTCCCCCTGTCACTGGGGATCAGTGGCACAAAAAGATTAATGTTTCTGGAGAAAGATCCAGCTGTGTTAATCTTGCTGTTAAGTTGTGAGTTGAGTCAGATTATTAGCCAGCATTTCTTTCTCTCCATGGCAGTTACTTCAGTTATCTGTAGTTGTACAAAACAGGATGGCTTTCAATCTCATTTTTACCTTCTTTCTCATGCTGCAGGCAATTTTAGAATCAGATTCACTGCCAGTCATGGGGACAACTCAATAGCATGAATGTCAAAATAACTTGGCCCATACATGCTCCTTAGTACTGTGAGCACAGTATTAAGTACTGTGAGCACAGAATACGGAATACCAAATGCAATCATAAACTGAACATCATCTAATTACAGCTGAAAGTTTACTTCTAGCATCTAACTTCTACACCATAGAGTTTCTAAGGTTAGACACGGTCAGATAACTCAGGATCCCGTATTGCTCCAAATCAGCCAAGCTAGATTCTCACTTTTCTGCTCAGCTAGGAATCAGAGAAAACAATCAAGGCTCTGGATACACTTTCCTGAATTACTAACTGGTCCAAAGGCTCTGAGAACAACTCTTTGAGGCACCACCCCAATCGTTGGAAGATGCCATTAGTATTAGAGAAATAAAACTAGTTCCAGATACCACTAATGTTGTTTCTAAAGGTTGAGGAACTGTCTGCATCTATACACATAATGTACTGTGAGTGTACATTATATGTATAAATGTCAGGACACCAAAGGTATTTGTGACTAACAGCATCATCTAAAAAAAGCATACATGTAGGCAATTAAAAAAAACATGAGATACTCTCTGATATATAATGGGGTATACATGATGTTCTTGTTAATTTCATAATGTGTGAAGCATCCCCAAGACTTTGATATGCTGAAGGCAGGGGAAGTGAGAGATCTATATGACAAAAATGCTAATGGTTGTCCTGCACTCTTTTTGCTAGGAGTAGGTGGCCGGTGTGACAGCTAGATTCCACAATCATCCATCATCCTCTCTCCTACTTTAAAAGACATAGGGCTGCAAACAGAAGTGGAAGTAAAGGGATTCTTTGTAAATATAGCATCATCAGGAGGCACAGTGTGCCATTATAAACGTAACAAGAGTAAACAATAAAAGAAGTAAAATGGAACCAGTTCATTCTAACTGAACATAATATTGTGGAAATTTATAGGCAAAACTATGTTGGATTTCCCCACAAATTACACAAGATTTTGTATCTTTCTGGTGAAACGCTCAATAGCCACTAGAAAAGTATGTTTAAAAAAACTGTTCCTAAGAGCTACTCCATAAAAAGGCCCAAATCAGCCACAACAGACAGGGCAACCTGTCAGATATGTAGGAGACCATAGGCCAATTCATACACAAAAATGGGCATCGTAAAAATATTAGTTAGGTATGTCTGGGCTGAAATGTGCTATGGGACAAACTAGTCCTGAGAATGTTTCAGTGTAGGCAAAATTCTAAACTCAACATCCATTTACAGTACCACCAGCATGAATTACAGGTTTTGCCTCTAGAAAAGCAAACTGTAGCATGCCATTCCAGTATAGTCTCATCAACACCCAAGCCATTTCCAGACATTCTTAGCATATTATGGCAGTGAGTGCATGAGAAGGGCTGCATCCCAGTGACAGGCTCCACTCCTAACCCATGCACATTCATTGTATAGTGAAAAAACTCTAGTATGCATGCAAACACACATCTGAAAAGAGCTAATTTCTTTTTATTATTCATCTGAAGAGCAAAATGCAATACTAGTTGCAACAATAATTGATACAGCTAGAGGTTATTTTTTGTTTCCCTGGAGAACAGTGGTTTTTTTAAAAAATTAATTTAATAAACCCACTCAAAGTATCCTTTATCAAAGTTCCCATTTAAAAGCTCTTCACAAAGCAAGATTAAGGAAAAGTACACATAAAAGGAGCAATGCACAGTGACATTTGCAGGAAGGGATGTGAAGAGGAAATATATATATATATGTGTGCGTGTGTGTGTGTGTGTGTATTCTAATATAAATATAGCAATTAATTAAACCAAATATTGTTTTGACAAAAACTTGCAATATTTTATAAGACTAGAATATATAATTAAAGTCTTGAAACCTCAAATATTTTCAATTTTTTTAAAAAAGGAACCATTTTATGCCCAAATTCTGGAAATTAGGTAAGTTGGTTAGTATATACAGAGATGTTCACCATTCAGATAATGGGAAATAAATCATGAGCCTTGATTCCTAGAAAAGGTTGGAACATGTTCCATCATCTTTCCTTCTCAATCTTAAATTATGTACATCTAGAGTTTCCAGAAATCAGAAGCATCAACTTAAGTCTTGGAAGCTAGCTGTGCCAGTCTGTGCATGCACAGACTATCAAACCTACTATGGCAATATTAATAAATCATTATACAGCAAGGCCATGTATGTGATAAGCAGACTTCAAATGGTGTTATGCTTATTTACTTTAGTTTTTATTTAAAACATGTGTATCCAAGTTTTCTATTTTAAAATATCCAAAACAAGCTTACAAAACGAACCATCAAACTAAAATAAAAATGGATAGATAAAAACTACAGTGGTAGCAGGGGCAGTCAAAAACTAAATAAGACCAAATCAATCAGATAAAAGCAGCAGCTAAAAAGTGACAAGAAAAGGTCTCAGTTACAAGCCCTAAATGATCTTGAGTGTTTGTGTATCATGAATGTTCCTGGGGATGGAATTCCACAGATGCGGGCAGTCACTGAACAGGTACTCTCTCTCTCTCTCATCACCAGCCAGACAAGCTCTGTGTGGTCAAGGGCATCAGGAGATGGGCACCCGAGACAGATCCAAAAGTTTAAGCAAGTTCATATAGGAGAAGGTGCCATTCCCTTAGAATACCACAACATGAACCTTTTTTTTTTTTTTTTTTTTTTGAACAGCCCCCTTGAAGATGTAACGTTTCAGTTGCCCCTTCGGTTGTATTTCTCAGATGCTGATATATCATGTACTGAAAAGCTACACATTAGAGTAGAAACACTCTTGCCACCTTGCCTTAATAAAATGCTAGGCTTAATGAGTTATATTCTAGAATAGATGCTTCCTATATTCACGTTTCAGGATAATGAATAATGTAGCAGTGTGCTAGACAGACATGGCTGACCTAAAAATAGTTGTCATCTATTTTACCTACTATATAATGAATTGCTTCCTAGTCTAGGGTTTGTAAATGAGAATAGCAGGAAGGAAGGCTTATACATCAAATACATTACACACTCTCTACAACAGAAAGGAACTAGGAGATGAATGCCCCGTAGTTATCCACTGGGGACTGTCCTAGTTGTTTATTCACCTTGACAATCCACCTTTCAACTGAAGAGCGATTCTTTCCGGCTAACGTAAACCAGTAACACAATTCCATAATCCCTGCATTCTGTAAAATAGAAAAGGCAAGCAAGACTGCTACAGGTAACAGAATTTGAGATTCAGGCACCTTCCTGTATAGACACAAACATATTTAGAGTTGTGATGAATAGAAAGTGAAGCAGCTTTGAGGCTCAACAAATTGGGAATCCAAGAAAATGGAATATACAATAGCTGTCTTTTAAATATTGACCTGACCCAGAAGGGACTATTTAAGACGGGTGCAAAAGTTATCTTTAGCTGAACTGGGAAGGAGATGAGCTTGTGTCTTCCAATACGGTCTTCAATTATTATTTTGTATGGCTAAGAACAATTTGTCTTAACATATAATGAATGGTTTTATTCTGTCTCTGGAGAATTTCCTCTCCAGGCCCCTGTTTAATGTCTTGGAGAGGGGGATATAAATCAAAGGGAAGATTAAAGGGAAGACATGAGATATTTCTAGTGAACCAGAGTCCTTAAAAGAATCTTGACAGTTACATCAAGGATGACATATTTTAGAGCTAATCTCCACATATCAAATGACGTCAACAATGTACGTACAAAAATCCCAACGAAGTAATTATAAAGACATAAATTTACCCTCAGCTTCATCATTTTTCTTTGTCTGCTTTGAAGGAGGAAACAGTATTGGTGAGCCTTTGCAGAGTGAAGAGCAAGGTAGGTAAAACATAACTGTTACCCACTGGTTTTTATCATTAAATAAAAACACCTTTATGCAAGGGAGCTCAACTTTTTAAATAAATGTTTAAATAGTGGGATCACCTTCATAATACCTTCATGCTAAAAAAAAAGGGGGGGTTTAGGAACATAGGAAGCTGCTTTATACAGAGTCCGACCTTTGGTCCATCTATCCCAGCATTGTCAACACTGACTGGTAGGGGCTGTGCAGAATTTCAGGCAGATGTTTTTTTTCAGCCCTACCTGTTGGGGATTGAACCTGGGACCTTCTGCAGCAAAAGCATGTTCTCTACCACTGAGTCATGTCCCCTCCCTTGGGCAAAGAACAGCCCTTTGCCTTCTGGGTAATCCAAACCATCAGAATACTGAAAATCAATCAGTTGTGACAACAGAGAACAGAGTCAGCTTCCTGGCCTAGCAGTACCACACAGCTGGCTCAGGAAGCAACCCAGTGTGCCTTAATGCAATTAAATATAATTCCACTAATGAAAGGCCAGTCAACCTGCAAAAGTCCAAGGGTCTGATCCAGCCAAAGTTAAGCACTTTTACATGCCATTAATTTCCAGAGTGAGAGAATTAAGCAAATTGATAGGCAGGTATCCTGGTAAATTTATACACATCAGTAATCATGGGAAATTTCCCAGGAGGCTGGAGGATAGCAGGCTGGTATCCTTCACAAAAAGGAGATAAAGTAGATACAGCTAATTATAGGCCAATTAGTACCCCTGATGTTGGCTCTAAACTGCAAACATGCTTCCTACTTTCTAAACATGAATCCTGGGCTGAGTAGAATTTTATTCTTCCAAAAGAGCAGGCTGTTTAACATTAGCCACTCTATTCTGGGTAACTGTTTTATTTCAGAATATAGAATTCATGAATACCAAGATAAAATGCATAAGCTATGTAATATTTATTGTCTCATCTTTAGCATTTGACTCTCTTAACGGACACATGATTTGACAAGGGTTGCTCAGACAAAGATTTATATATCTTGTTTGCTAAAGGGCCTTTCTCTCTCTCTCTCTCTTTCTTTCTCTCTCCTCCCTCCCTCCTTGACTCCTTTTCCTTGTGTGTCATGTCTTTATTAGATTGTAAGCCTGAGGGCAGGGACTGTCTTTTTTGCTAAGTGTAAGCCGCTCCGAGAGCCTTTTTTGGCTGAGGAGCGGGGTATAAGTATGATAAATAAATAAAATAAATTTATACATATTCAATAAACAAAAAACCTACAGTTTACAAAACAATGTTAAGGATGTACACTTTTTAACCAAGCACCAAAAAGCAGGGAAATTGGGAGTTAAGGCTCACAAGCCTTAACGCCACATCCTCCCTAAGGAGGCAGAAAGTACCAGTGAAATTCTCATTCTCCCAAAGCAGATAAACCATGAGGACAGGATGGAGAATAGGATATGCAGAGGTGACTGTGGGGTTGTGGAAAACTGATGACGAACAACTTAGAGCTACCTACTTCTTTTTTTGTTTAGAGCAGCCCTTCCCCAACCTGGCGCCCTCCAAAGGTGTTGGACCGCGACGATGGAGCAGGTAAGAAACCCCCCCTTCTGCCTGGCAGGAGCTCTTTATCAGCAGTATCTGGAAATAATGTGTTTGTTCAGACAACACGCTAACCCATGCTTAGGCCATTAACCCTTTTGCAGCAAATGGTTAGTGAGCATGTTTCAACTGGGGTTATAACTGCAGCGGCGGCAGCAGCTCCAGGCAAACCCACCCACCCCAGTTGACTTACCTGGTCCGTCGGCGGCGGGCCTGGGTTTAAATTGAGCCCCCGGCTCCACCCAGAAGCGCTTCCAGGTGGAGCCGGGGGCTCAATTTAAACCCGGGCCTGCTGCTGATGGAGCAGGTAAGTGCCCCCCCATCCCCGCCGCCACGCCTGAGCCCGCCACCGCACAAACTGCGGTTGCAGCGGCTCCAAGCAAGCCCCCTCACCCCTTCACTTACCTTCTCCAGCGGCGGCGGGCCCAGGCTTCAACTGAGCGCCGGGGCCTGCCGCCGGCGGAGAAGGTAGCCCCCCCGTCCCTCCTGGGCCCGCCGCTGACGGAGCAGGTAAGTGCCCCCCCACAAACTGCGGTGGCGGCTCCAGGCAAGCCCACCCCCCAACTTCATTTACCTGCTCCTTTGGCGGCGCACCAGGGGTTGAACTGAGCGCCCTGGCCCCACCGGAAGCAAGGCTGCACCTGCGGCCTTGCTTCTGGGTGGAGCCGGGGGCTCAATTCAAACCCGGGCCCGCCACCGCTGGAGAAGGTAAGGCCCCCCTCCTGCCTGGCCCCTTACCTGGACCCGCCGCCACACGAACTGCAGCGGCGGCTGCAGGCAAGCTCCCCCCCACTTACCTCATCTCTTGGGGATGAGCGCAGGCCACACTCTCCCTGCTTCTCCCCCTCCCTCCGGGGAATCTGAGGCGCATGCGTTGCTTTATCAGATTCCCCATAGGGAAACACAGGGATTTTTAAAGAAGAATTAAAAATTGATGGAATGGTCTTTTGAAAAAAGAAAGGCCATTCCATCAATGGGGAGGATAGCGTAACTCAATCCTACAACTGGATTGCATCGATAGGCTCCCAATTCGGAGCTATCAGTGCGCAAAAAAATGGTCACCAACCAGGAAGCATTTCTGTGCCAGTTTGGAACAGAGATGCTTCCCCCTCCTTTTGTCATTTAATGTCACATCTTGCCCTCAATATTTCACTAATCTTCTTGAAACGCGCAGGGTATGTAAAACCAGCATTTCTTTCTGGCAGTACTCCGTTTCAGAAAGATTGGTGAAATATTTTTCATTTTAGGATGCTAGAATGACCCACCCCTCAATAACTCCTTTTAACATGGTGGAATGCTTATTTTACTGAGCATCCTTAACACAGGGAACACTGCCGTGTTCCCTGTAATAGACAAATGTAAAAGTCTGCACGGGGAATTAAACAACCTAAAGCTTCCAGACAGGATAGCTGTGTTAGCCTGTTGTGAAAAAAATAGGCTAGTAGTATCTTAAAGAATAGCATATCTATTATGGCATAAGCGTTTATAGATAACAGACCATTTCAGTACATGCATAAAGTAGGCTGGTATATTTACATGGACACTGCAGGGCGATGCGTAGATTCTGCATTCCGTCATTATAAAGCAGTAATTGGGAGGGGGGGTTATCATTGTAACATTCATAAAATAGAAAATGTTCCATCAATCTTGCTGAAATTTACATGTGACAGAAATAAATTTTAGTTTTACATACCCTGCAAACTTCAAGAAGACTGGTGAAAGACTGAGAGAAGGAAGGCAGTTTAAAGTACAAAAGGAAAAAAACCTCTCTCTGAATCAAAATGACTCTGAGAACATAGGCTGGTGAGGATATGTGCTCATGATTTCTGAAGTCAGGAAATCCTAGATTATTCCTGCTTAAAGAAGGGAGATTTATCCAATGGCCGCTGTGCCATGGATTTAGCAACATCAGAAATACCCAAAGTGGAAGGCTTTACTGGGCTAGTGATGAAAGAGACAGAGAGAGAGAGTAAGACAGGCAGCAGGAAGGATTTGATTCAGTATACGATGCAATCTGAAAATGTATTTTGAAGGCCAAACTACTTCCAGCTTTTTACGTAGGAGGCAAAGCTAACACAAAGAAACCCAAAATCATGACAGTCAAGAAAATTATGGCTGTGACTCACACAGAGCTTTTTAAAGGTCACTTTAAAAACAACAGGGCATCAAATTGACACCAAGTGGTCTTATTTTTCCACCTCCCTCACAACAACTCTTGTCTGTCCCCCTAGCTTGTTGGGGATGGTGCTTTATGCTTCCACAGTTGGTGCTTTGCTTCAGGCAGGGATTCAGCCTTTATTAGAGTGAGTGGGTTTAGGCACCCTGCAATAATCCTTAGGAGGGGCCTCCTTAAGAAAACTCTATGCTTGTTAATTCAGTCCAGCAATTTGACAGGAAAGGCAAAAAAACAACAACATCACGACAGAACACGTAATGAATGGGATTCACTATCTGAATGTGTGGGAGATGGCCTCTGACTTCGATGGAACAAGAGAAAGGGGCGCTTCTGTAGATTGGCATCTTTACTCTTAGCCAGCCCCAGAATCCATGTCTATCTCCTTCTGCCTCCTTCTCCATGTGAGGGAGTGGGTGGGTGAGAGCTGTCTTCACTTCTGTCTTCACTGTGGGTCAGACCTGGTGGAGGTGTCATCCTGATCGGAGCCTTGGCCTTTGGGGGCTCGCTCTCACTGGTGGGGGGCCACAGCTGGGACGATGTCACTGCCAGCGGTGTATCCTGTCACAACACTCTTCCAGCAGGCATGCGAGCTCTTCATAGAAGGGCATGGTGTATGGCTCAACCCTCCTTCTGTTGTGTGTGACGACCTCCTTGAACACCATGAGAGCATCCCTGCCCACCCTGCAAAGTACATCCGAGTGCCAGCCGCCGAGCTTAGCAGTGAACTGGACATGGAGTGCAGACCTGGCTCGTCCCGGGCTTGGACTGGCATGTCTTTGACACCATTACAGAGAGTGGGCCTGTCACAATAGACCAATGCACAAGCTACCTGCAGCAGTTTGGATGGAAAATTAAGGCCTACATCACTGTACACAGGGGATGGGCAACCTATGGCCCTTCAGATGCTGCCCTAGCCACAGATTGGCCACATCTGTTGCACACCAAATTATTTGAAAATATGGTCAATAAAGTTGCAGCCAGTTTATTCACTCAGCTGTTTTGCTGGCTCCCTTATTTTATCCCATTCCCACTGCAGACACAAAATCCTATCATATTTAACACCCTTCACTACATTATAACCATCTGTCTGCTCCTCAGTAATTTCTCAGAACAAAACTATCTCGACATACATTAGTCCTGTTTTGCTAAGTAATTATATTCCAGCACCATGTACACTGATGGTGCTATATAAATAAATAATAATAAATAATAATAATTCCAACAAAATTGTGCTTACTATTTTGTTTCTTCTTCTTCTTCTTCTTCTTCTTCTTCTTCTTCTTCTTCTTCTTCTTCTTCTTCTTGTGCCTTCTCCTATCAGAGATTAGCTATAATTACAGCTATTTTTGTTTTTAATGACACTGCTTTAAATAATTGTACAGAAGTACAGCTATACCATTCCCTCAAGTTCTTAAGCCATGATGTATGTCTTATTCCCACGGATCTTTTTCCGTCATTTCCCCCTTGTATAATAAGTTGGAATATGCTGTATTTTTCTCCTCGAATAATATGACCAAGAGCTTTGTGCAATCCTTTCCTCCTTTTAAGAACCTACTGGGTTTACATCTGCCCTCACTGCGACTCAGCTGCATTTAGGAGCTACGTAGCTGATACGGGCTTATTTCTTTTCCAGAACATAACATAGCTTACTGCAATTTAAGTACAATCCTGGCATATCTTGGTGGCCCTTAGAAGCACAGTATGAGCCTGTCTGGGACACTATCGCTTACATTCTTTAAGTTCTTCACACAACTATAGAAACAGCACATGATAAAAAATTAGTACTTCCATGATCTACTTCAGGGATGGGAAAGCTGCAGATATTGTTGCAGTTGTTCTCCATTCTGGATTTTAATCCAAGCCAAACATTAATTCAGGAGTTTAATCAACCCATCCTTCCTTTGAGCCTGTTTTTATGAATGGCCAACTCTGAGCCTGATCTTAGAGAAGTTCTCCAGAAGTTCATTTTAAGAATCATCTACCTGGACATCATTTGTAGTTCTGTTGTAACCAATCATGCCATGGATGCTACTGTAATCCTTTAATGTAACTCATAAAGCTTGGTTTTCTTGTTGCTGTTCCCAGAGAATAGGAAACATCATTAACATAAAAAAATCTCCCACAAAATTCAGTCAAGTCCAACTAAAAAGCTTACTTAAATGTACACCAACTGTAGTTCTTGCAATAAAAGCTATTGTATCATTTTCATTTATGCATCTTGCTTGGCTGCGATAAAGGCCTTCTTATTTCATCACACTCATGCTTCATTAAGTAAACTTGTGGCTTTAGAGATGGAAGGAACTGAAATTCAAACCTATCATTAGTAGTTGTAAAATGCAGGAATCAATCCAAATTTTAAGACTACTACTTGAATTCTATAGAGTTTGTAATTCATTCAAGCATGTCCTTCAGCATAATGCTGCTTATGGTTTATTGCCCAAATATTTATAGATAGCATTATAGATAGTATTTTTTTTTATAGATAATGGCTGCAAATTTAATCAAGTAAATATTTTTCAGTTTGCACAGATGTGTATACCCTCCCCTATGCGCCTCCCCTCCCCATTATATTCTCCCTTCTGTAGCTGTGGATGAAACTTGTTTTCATCTCTGAAAAAAGTTATCAAGAAAAACTTCTTGCATTTTAGAGGTATACAACCAGTTCTGGTTGTAGTGTCTCTGAAAAACCAAGTTTTCAGCATGGGGTCTTCCTGGATGTGGTGCTATTAGTAGAAACAGACATAGCGCCAGTTGCTAGGAGAGGGTTTATCAGCTAATGCTGCTACATCAGCTACAACCCTATCTAGAGGCAATGGGCCCTGCTTCAGTTACTGATGTCCTGGTCACAGGCTGGATTATTCTGATGTGCTCTACATGGGTCTGGCTTTAAAAACTATTTGGAAGCTTCAGTTAGTATAGAATGATGCAGCTCAGATGCTTGTGGGGGTCATGGTTGCATCATTACTGATTTGCTTCTGGGCTCAATTTAAATTGCTACTAGCTTTTAAAGCCTCACATGGTTACCTGAAGCACCACCATCACTCATATGAACTACCCCAGGCCTTAAGATTGGCCACTGAAGCCCTTCTCAGAAACCTAGCATTAAGGTCAGTTAGATTAGCAGGCCAGAGAGAGAGAGACTTTTTAGTGGTGGTCCCATTTCTATGGAACTTCCTTCCAAAGGAGGAAGTTTCATTTGTCTTATTCCCTCTTTGGATTTAGATGGGCTTTAAATATTTTTTACTTAAATTATTAGTCAGATTTTTAATTTAAATTCTCTCTGCTTTTAATGGAAATGTGATTTCTATTGGTCAGATTGAAGTTGTTTTATGCTGCTTCTTTTAATTAAATGCTTTTACTACTTTGATTTTAAAAGTTTTATGATCTTAACTATGCTGCCTTGAGAAACAGCATGTACAAAGGCAGCATATAACGTATTAATTAAATAAATACATATTTCTTATTTAGTCTGCAACTAGTTGGTGGCTGAGTTAGTTTATCACACTATGACACAGGAAAGAGGCTCTGACAATGGCCATGTTCACATATAATGGCAAGACATGAGCAGTGTGCTGATGGATGTAGTCCAAATAGGTCTGCCTTGGCTCCTCCTGCTCTTAGGAGCAGCTAAACAAATCAGGAATTAAAATTTAATAATTCATCTCAACCATGGCTCCCGGCTGGTTGCTTCCAAACACAACAGAAATGATACACTGAGAACAACGTTAAAGGGGTACAAATGTACTGGCACTTGGCCTGAATATAAATCTTATGCTACCCTTCAACCACCCTAGCTTTCACCTCTCCTCCACCACCAGCAGAGCCTTTTTTATTGCATACACAGCATGTTTTGCACCATTGTACTGATGTATCTATATGCATGTGTCTCCTCTCATATAACAATTAAGAGACGAAACTGGCTCCTTTGTGAACCCATCTCAAAGGCACCCTCTTTTCTGGATTTATTCTTTTCAGCAATCAAATCTATTAATGTGTGAATGGATTTAAGAAGAAAAATAAAATAATAAAAAACCTAAATCCACAATTCCATGAGTTGGAAGCACACACATCTACGTGAGAAACAAACATGGTCACAAGACAAGAGACAGAAATGCAATGCAATGTAAATGCTGGCATGAATATACCCTAAACAAAATAAAACGTCAGGAATTGCCATCAAACATGTCAGCCTGAATTTGCTGAGGAGCCTCATACCTTGTCACTAGAATGAACTCACTTGTCTTCATTTTTTCCCAGTCCTATCCTGCATGTGAGGAATGTTAGAAATTATTGCTGTTTTCTTGCAGGAAAAAAGGGCATTTTCCCCACTGGAAAAATAAACTTAGAAATCAAAACACATCCAGAAATTATCTACTTCTTATCAAACACCTTTCTTTTTGGATCTTTCAGCCACATAGCATTCTTGAGGAAAAGGAAAGGAACCTCTCGTGCAAGCACTGAGTCATTACTGACTCTTGGAGGGATGCCAGCTTTCGCTGACGTTTTCTTGGCAGGCCTTATAGCGGGGTGGTTTGCCGTTGCCTTCCCCAGCCATTATTACCTTTCCCCCAGCTAACTGGGTACTCATTTTACCGACCTCAGGAGGATGGAAGGCTGAGTTGACTCGAGCCGGCCGCCTGAAACCAGCTTCCACTGGGATCGAACTCAGGCCGTGGGGAGAGTTTCAGCTGCAGAAACTGCAGTTAAAACTGCTGCTTTACCGCTCTGCGCCACACGAGGCTCTAGCATTCTTGAACACTGACAAAATAAACATTAGGATGACTAATAAGAAATTCTAAGCTTCAACAAAATAACTGGCACTTTTAACGCATAGATGGAACATTCCCATATTCTCTGTAATATCAGCCCTGATTGTGTCCTTAATTATTTGTATTAATTGTAACTTCCCTATTCAGGAACTCCATTTCATGTGTGCACTGGAAATCTAGCAGAGCCCAGCCTCCCTAGTAGCTTTTCCCAGAAAGAAACTAAGTTTCGGGAAATTGCTGACTATATTCTGGGCATGTTGTACTGCTGTAAAACCAATCCACCACATAGACCATAGCTGCATGTAGCATTTTTAGAAACACTGGGTTTGGTGGGAACCTGAACTCACAACACCTGGAGCTCCTTGTCAACCAGTTAAACACCTTCAGCTGGAAAGACATGTACACATTTGCCTGAGTTTTACAGAGTAGTTTGGCATATTTTCCCAACCATGAGTAGTGATCGTGATTTGAAAAGGACACAGATTATGGAAGATGTAGAGCCTTTAACGGACTTGCAGCTGCTACCCAGGAGAGAAAAGTCTTTGGGGAGGGGAAAAAAGATATTTATTGCGGTGGCTGCTCCTAGTCCTATTTGTAGGCAGATTCTAATGGCATTTTAAAAATGACTTTCGCAATTTATCCCAACCCAAGAGAGAGTTTTAGGTAAGCAAAGAGGGCTACAGATCACAATTAGGACCACTCCCACTCTTAACCCCAAAGAAAAGTTTGCAATCACATAGGGGAACTAAGAAACACCTTCCTCATCAGTTCAGGAAGCTGAGGAAACCAAAACATAATTACTCTCTGATGAAGCAGTGTGCACAGCACGCATTCCTGAGCAGCCCCGTTCGATCGTTAAGAGTCTCCAGCTGGGAGAGGATGGATGGAAGCCTGCATGATGAAGCAAGCTTTTCTCTGTAAAGTTGGGTCTGGAAAATGCTGAGGCATTAAGATGCATTTAATATAAACAGGTCAAAGAAACACAATAATCTCTGTTCCCTTGAAACTTCCATGCTTTTACCACAACAGCAGTAAAAGTTTAAGCTCATGAGCTCAAATGATTTTTACAGAAGGAGCAACAAAGGTTGGCTGGAATAGAGGAACCCACAAACCAGAAGTATGTTTTTTGTTAGCTGTCATAAGTGATCCCCATACTTTGTCTATTCCCTTCCTACACACATCATAGAATTGTAGGACTAGAAGGTTCCAGGAGGCCCTGAAGTCCTCCCATTTGCCCGAAGATGTTCCGTGGTTTAATCTTCTACAGATGAAAGAACACAGTCCCAGCCACAGTGTCCCACAAACAGAGAGCAGAAGCAAACAAGATACCGTATTTCTTCGACTGTAAGACACCATCGATTGTAAGACGCACACTAATTTCAGTACCATCAACAGAAAAAAACAAACCCTAAGACACACCCGCAATTCTAAGATGCACCCCATTTTTAGAGACGTTTATGTGGGGGAAAAGTGCGTCTCAGAATCAAAGAAATAGGGTACATTATGTCAGTGGTGCCTGCAGATGAGTCAGCATCAAATTACTCCAACACGAACACAGCCACTATGCAATATGTATCTAAACATGTGAAGCAGCCTTATTTTAGCTCTTTTTCACACATAGAACGTAGTCCAATATTGTAAGCTTTGACTGCCAGCAGATTTACCAGGTCTTAGGCGAAGGTATTTTCCAACTCATCACCTCCTTTCTCTCACATACCACTCACACTAATTAAAACTAACAGGTCTTTTGGAGTCAAAAGCCTCCTCCCCAAAGAACCTCCCCAGCCTTTAAGACTTCCTGAGCCCCTGCTTCAGATGCCTCCAACTTCAGTCGTTAGGCATGGGAATAAAGCATTTTTGGGGGGTGGCACCCATCTTATGAATATCCTTTCTTAGCTGTATTAACGTAACATTGACTAATTACTTTTCTGCATCAAGTTAAAACTATTCTCCTAAGCATCTGGCAGATAATATGTCTGTTGTTCTTTTTGGAGACTTTACTGGATTTCTAGGCAATGTATTGGTTCTGATTATCAATGAGTTTTAATGCCTGTGGGCTACATTGAACACTGGGAGTTAGAAAGGTGGGATAAAAATGTTTTAAAGAAATAAGAAATAAAAGTTTTATATTGTTCAACACCCATTGCTTGTGTGATTGACACTACTAATATGTGCTGCAAAGAACAGATACAGTTTTCCCCCAGTTCTGTATTCATACTATTTTGTTATTTCACATATGTGGATTTTCCAGGATGATAAAACCTTTGGCTGTAAGTCATCATTTAGCCTTGTCAATAGACTAAGTTGCCCATCTTGCCCACACAATAATGTATTTATGCATTCTATGGCAGCATATCAGCAGGAAACATTACCGACTTGATGCATGCTGGAGATGATCTCTGGAAAATCATTCCTCAAGACCAAAATATTTATCTGATCCCCAAGAATCCTAATATGATCTATGTATTAGCCTAGCCTCCCACAAACTGGTGCCTTCCAGATATTTTCAGCTTTAACTCTCATCTGCTGCAGCCAGCATGGCCAAGAATCCTGGGAGTTGTGTCCTAAACATCTTGAAGACACAATGTTGGGGAATGATGGGCTCTGCAGAGACTAGACAGTCACACAGCACCATGTTTCTAACAGAGGCTGAGACTGCAAGAAACAATCTTGCAAGGATAAATACTTGAAGTATTAACAAGTAAATATAAGTCAAACGTGTCCCGGTGATGCATGTTACTAAATCTGGTACATGTAGCCATGGCAACTTATACATCTCAAGACATAATCTGTTGTCTTTTTTTTTCCTTTTTTTTTTTACACAAAAGGTGGATAGTTCATGTTGCCCATGCTGCAGGTTTATAGAGACAAGATTATAACCCCATTATTGCTCATGGTTCCTATTTGGATTGGCGGGGTATAGATGGCCCACCTGAGGGAGAAAAACAGGGGAGGGCAACATCTGGCTCATGGAGGGTTGGCATCCTCTCCCTAGCCTGGGAAGAAGAAATCCCTTGTTATCTCTTATCTTTAATTGGAGATTTTTAAAAAAGGAAGAATCCTGTTATCTCCAATCAGATACTGGAGATAACAACGGGATGCCATTGCACTCAGCCAGTCCTTGCCTGTGTCCTGCAAGCACTGGCTGACTCTCTTCCACTCCCAAACAAAATGCCAGCCGGGTGAAAAGGAGCTGCTTGACTCTGCAAGCACTTGTAGACTTTTCACTGCTTTGGGATACGAGAGAGCCAAAGCTTGTATTAAGCAAAGAGTTAAGGATATGTATTTCTAAGAAATGCAGGCCTTTTCTGATGTAACCTGCTCCCCAACATATTTGAGACTGCAGAATTTGAACTTTTTTCAGCCTAACAAGTATTTAAATTCTCTCACCTTGCCTAAATTCCAAAGACTTTTAATTCTGTTCCATTATCATTCATTGCCAGGAGCACTAACAAGTGGCCAATTTAATGGGATTCCACTGGGAAATAAAATATGCCATTGTGATGAAGGCTGCCATTATCATGTTAAGTTTTATTGTAAATATTATAGGAAGGCTTTTATTCTTCTACTTGTAAAGCATTTACCTGGTGGATCAGTGGGTGTTCTTTTGTAATTTTGTGTGAAAGGAGTTAAGTATACTACTAAAAGCATATATCTTTTTTTAAGTCTGGCCATCAAGATAAAAGTTCAAATTATTTTAAGTTATGTAAACTGAACCATACATACAACCTTGGCACTGTACTATGCTTTCTTCTGTTTTTTATATTATCTGCAGTCTGATATCTCATCTGTATTTTATGGATCTATGACTATATAATTAAAATATCTCTCTACTAAACGTGGTATATTATTTTGACTGGGATCTCTTGCCTATGAAGACATTCATTGCTTTTCCTTGACTCTCTCCCTCCTTTTTGTCCTTACATGTCCTGCTTTGCCAGCCTCCATTTCCTCTTATACTCCACTATGAAACTCCATTTATAGGTGGCCTCGTGGCTAGGAGAGCTTTTTATTAGCTTTGGTTGACATACCAACTGAGACCCTGCCTGAACAGAGAGATCCTGGTTGGGCTACATTTGAAAATGGTCTGGGAACTTCCTTCAGTTCAAAATAGAGCTACTGAGCTACTAAAGGGGACTGGTTGATATGGTTATGTGATGCCAGTGCTTTGTCAGTTGCACTGGCTTCCAGTCCATTTCCATGTGCATTGGTGTTAACTTTTCAAGCCCTAAATGGCTGAGGGACAGAGTACCTAAAGGACTGTCTCCTCTTATATGTCCCTGCTAGAGCCTTAGGTTATCTTCTGCAATTCTCGTCTGGGCAGAAGGCTACAAGAGAGTTTTCTTAGTTGTGGCACCCTACTTATGGAATACTTTCTGCAAGGGGGCTTATTTGGTGACCACATTGTTATCTTTTCAGTGCCAGGGAGAGGCATTCATTCTCTCCCAGGCAGCTTAGATTCTCAATTTTGCAGTTTAGATTTGCCCATATTATTGTATTTCAGCCTCCTTCAACCTGGGGCCCTCTGGTTGTGTTGGACTACAACTCCCATTATTCCCATCTAATAGCCAACACATATGGAGAGTGCCAGATTAGTTGCCATGTTTCCTGTGCTGCTTACATTGTGACTGATTTTATTTTATTTTAATTTAATCTTATCATGTAATCTGACTTTTTTGTTATTGGGAAAAATGGAAATTAAATAAATAAATGGAAATTAGGATATTTCTACTATACCTGTAGCCATGCTGACATTACAATGCAACACTGACAAGGTCCTTCCCTAATCTGAGACCATGTTCTTACTTAAAACAGGGCAATTACGTTAATGCAAACACCTTTTTATATGACAATGATTTCAGCACAGCCCATCTCATAATCAAAACAGTATTGAGTCCTTTATACATCCTCTGCCAAACTAAAGATAAGGGTAATAAAGGAGAAAACATATGTTTCAAAAATACGTTTCTAACGAAAAAGAACATTTCAACATCGAAATGGTACTATGCTCTAATGGGGGGGGGGATCAAGTCTCTTTCTTCCCTAACATGTGTTTAGGCATTCATGTTAGAAAAAGAATTTTTAAAACTGAACTCATGTCACATTGCATGGCATTAACTATGCAGCAGCTTCTTCCAGTTAATAATTTGGAGGTGCTGCTATTAACTGATTGAACTATGCATTTGCTAGCTCTCCTTAATGAAACCCTAGCCCTTACAGCTTGAGAACATACCACAAAACATCCTCCCACCCACCCCAGTTATGGATAAAGTGGAATTAACTTTCCTTCTGCCCTGATCAAAATAGGTGCAGTTTTGAACAATCACTCACCTTAGCACATGAGTTGATCCATTGATAGTAGTCGTGGAACAGGGCACAGTTTGCCCCAAGATGGAAGGCCTTCGGTATCGTTCATCGCCACAACACAAGATGATGAGGAAGGCACGTCTGAAAGACTTGTTCAAGAATGCATAAAGGAAGGGATTCAATCCTGAATTGATATATCCAAGCCACAAAAAAGCAGTCCATAGCTCACCAGGAACCGCATAACCTATGAATGGGTCTATTACATTTGTGATAAAGAAGGGTGCCCAGCATAAGCAGAAACAGCCCATGATGATACAGAGGGTCTTGGCTGCTTTAGTCTCAGTCTTCATACGGTGTGTGCTGTGCTGATCAGGGTGACGCGGCCTTCCATCTGTTGGTGCCCCTGCACGTTGTAGAATTCGTATCTGGTGAGCGTGCTCTCTGGCTGTAATGTATATCCGGTAGTAAGCTAGCACCATTAGCAGAAAGGGAATGTAGAAAGCCACCACTGAGCAGGTGATGGCATAGGGCTTGTTGACCATAAATATGCAGTACGTTGCATTGGACACATTGTTGAACTGCCTTTTCTCTATCTGAGGAGATGAACAAAAGAGCAAAGAAAGGTAGGGGGTATTATAGCTTCTCTGCTATTTAAATCTCTCTCTCTGTGTGTGTGTGTGTTTCATTTGCCAACCTATAGAATAAAATTTAACATCACATTAGTTTAGATCTTTCTCCAGCAACCTTTGTTCCTAGTTTTTATTTCCCAGGTATCCGACGTTTCTTTCATAACTATGATTTTTCCTATCCAATTTTTGTTCTTCTATTTCAATTATCTCTCTTGAATATTTTCTCTGTGTGCGTCATTTCGTTGAACTGCTACAAAAAGAAAGAGGGTTATTCTCTGATATTTAAATATTGGGACAAGGGCCAACTTAAAATATAATCAGTTTCTGGGTGAGCAATTGCACAATGTAGAAATGTGTTTGATGTTGCTGGCTCATGAGCCACACTGCAAATGATTCAGTATATGTGTATGAGTGTGTGCATGTCCATCGGTGCACACATGCATGTGCATGTATGTTTGTATGTGTGGAGATAGAAAGGCAGTAGAAGAGGAAAGAAGGGAAGTAAGATATTGATAGGCTGCTAGGGAAATTTAAATTTCATCAGCGAAATATTGCAGAAATGTGGCACTAACCCTATAGTAATAGTTGTCAGTGGTTGGTGGGTAAAATGTTCCTCTGCTTGCCCAGCATTCTCTCCATAGCACTGGCTGTGACAGGCAAGGCGATTTTTTAAAAAACCATCTCATTCTTGACAACTGTAGTAGTTGTGCGGTTGTAAACTTAATGGTGCATGAATAGAAAGTGGTATGTGCACAGAAAATCAGATTTGAGCCTCATGAAAAGAGTTATCACTGTTGCTCATGCTCTGTTGACAGCAAACTTAGTAGTAGGAAAGAAAGATCAATTTAAAGATCTGTTATTATGAGGGGTGGTGTGTTGTCAATGCACAGAACTGAAAAGAAAATTTTCACTGGAAAGAAAGGAAATCCATGGAAGGAAAGGAAATCAATAGAAGCAGAAACTATTCTTTAACAACATGTTAGCTAAAGCGTTCTCGGAGGCAGTCTGGATGCCACTGTGCTTTGTCAATCACTCAGTATCCCTGACTGATTACAGCAGATTTTCAGAGTGAGTACATAAGCATTTATGTGTCCTTCAAAGACTTTCAGTTTTGTTTGACCTAGATGTCAGCATACAAAGCACTGTTGTCACTATTTACTTACATATTCATTTTAATTTCTGATAGTTCAGAATGCTCATTTTTTATGCCTGCATCATGCTAAAATGCTTCTGGATTGAAAGGCAAATGGTATGTGAGGCAAATGGTATGTGAGGCAGGTGGCTACTAGGAGGAGGGCTTTCTCCGCTGTGGCACCCCGGTTGTGGAATGAACTCCCCAGAGAGGTCCGCCTGGCGCCTACACTGTACTCCTTTCGTCGCCAGCTGAAGACCTTTTTATTCACTCAGTATTTTAACACTTAATTTTAACTTAAATTTAAATTATACTGTTTTAACTCTGTATTTTAACCTTATATCAATTTTGCTGTGTGGTTTTATCCTGGTTGTGCTTTTTATACTGTATTTTGTATTTGTGTTTTTAACCTGTTGGTTGTTTTATGATGGTTTTAATTTTTGTGAACCGCCCAGAGAGCTTCGGCTATTGGGCGGTATAAAAATGTAATAAATAAAATAAATAAATAAATAAATGTGGCTGACTGGGGAAATAGGTCATTAACAATAAAATCAACCATAACTCCTGAAAGTAAAGGTGCCAGGTTAAGTTCTGCAGCTGACATTATGTACGAATGTTATTATGTACTAATGGTCCTACCACAAAGGAAGATGCCATCAGGACCATGGAGAGAGGTGTGTAGGTCTGCAGATATATACAAGAGGTGAAAAAATTGTGTTTCCTTCTAGCAGAAAGACTTTCTTAAAACCCTGGAAAGGGTGGCTATTGTTATTTTAAGAAATAGGGTTGGGAAAGGGCATACTGGAAAATAAGGTTTATAAAAAATAAGCAAGCCTAAATCTGCATACTATGCAACAAATCACAAACCAATGCGGAACCAGCTCTGTTTTTATGAATGAACTGAAGAAGATCAATCGCTTTGAAATGACTCAATGCAAGGGACTGAATATAAAACTTTACAGACCCTTCCAGATTTAGGATTCTATGAGTAGTCTTCCATTGTCCTTGAATTCAGAATAATAATGTTTTCATAGAGCCACAGGATATGTTTGGAGGTCATCTCTAGAGCCAGCTCTGTAAACTCTAGTAGCAAATAAAAATCACATCTCTAACAATCATCCAGATCACAGTGAGCCAGAAATGGAAAAGAACAAACACCAAGAATTTAACTGTAGGTCAAAGAGTCATTTTGGTAAAAATAAAGGGCAGCTGCTTCAGATTTTACAAGAGAAGGTGATTCATTCCTAGACATGGAAGGAAATTGCCCTTCTGCCCCCAAGATTGGCAATATCAAGAATGGCAATTCTAAATATTTGTTTTTAGCTTCTTATTCAAACTTCTAAGGTGGAATACTATTATTCAAAGAGAAAAGGTACTTTGGGCAATACAAAATCTGTTTTTTTTTTAATGTTGACATGGAATTTACTTCACGTTAGACAACTGGAATCTACTCACCAAGTCCACGATGCCAATGCTATTCCAGCCTTGCATTATAGGGAGAAAAGAAATAAACATTGGGATTACCCAACATCCTCCCAGCATCAGAGCAATACGCAATGGAGTCATCTTATTCCTATAAACCAGTGGCTGGCAACAGATAGCATAGTACCTGGAACAGGAAAGAAAATGAAATCATTCTGAATAATGGGAACAGACAGAACAAAACCTCTTTCAACCCATTCATATTAAATCATCTTTAAAATATTGTTCTGTAATGGTCTTTTATCCCAGGACACAAAGAACCAAATAGCATAGAGAGAATATTCTCACTTCAGTTTTACAAATGGAAAACTGTGCCAAATACTTGTGCCACATTTCACAGGCCAGAACTGCTTTAAGTATGACTGATCTTCTGTACCCCTTCTACTATCCTTCAAATACAGCATAGCCCTTTCCCTTTTAAGCATATTTTCCATGATTTATCAATGATTTTCTAATAAGCCCATAATTGTGGGTGGGGAAATTATTACCATCTTTCTACATTTCCATGATCAGACAAATCTTTTCTGATTTGACAGAACACAAAAATAGTGGATGGAAATTATCGCAACAATTTAAAGTGAGAAGAAAGCCTTCAGTAACCTGCTTCCACATTTTTCTCTAAGCTCTGGAATTATCTACTTACCTTTAAGTGCAGATTCATTGATTTAAGTGGTACAGGGCTGAAAGTTTTAGTCAGAATACTAAGCAAACTGAATTGAAATTGGTGCAATAATCTTCTAACTATATCCAGTACTGTGCAAAAGTCTTAGGCTACTCCAAAAAATGCAAATTAAAGCCATTTATCTGAACAGTAAGTGTTTATTTGTTAAAAACAAAAACAACTATTTAACGAATCAAACACAAAGAAACATTAATACAATGAAAAGTATCAAAAACTTCTTGTTTTTAAAACAAGTAAGTACTTTGTGAGGCCTCCCTCAGAATGTAAAACTGAATCAATTCTCTTTAGCAGACTGTTGTGTAGTTTTTTCAAGTAGTCCTGTGGTAAATTCTTCCAAGGTTCTTACAGGATTTGCCATAACTCTTCTTTTGACTTTGGCTACTTTTTGTCCAAGTGATCCCACATAGCTTCATTTATGTTGAGGTCGGGGCTCTGAAATGGCCAATCTAATGCTCTGAGGTGGCCAATCTAATACTTCCACTCCAAGTAGGTCTTAATTGTGTTTGCTGAGTGTTTAGGGTCATTATCGTGCTTTTCTTTCTAATCAGTCATTTTTCTGAAGACACAGCATGATGATTCAAGATGTTTATTCCTCAGCATTTATAATTCAAATGATTTTGACCAGATCACCATTACTGTCAGCTGAAATGAACCTCCAGACCATGACAGAGCTGTCACCATGTTTTACAGAAGGCTGCAGATAGGCATCAGTGTACTTCTCACCAACTCTTCTTCTGACATATTGGGCCTGTTCAGACAACATGCTAAGCCATGGTTAGGCAAATGGTCAGTGAATGTGTTTAAACCATGGTTTTGTAGCTACCTTGGTTAGAAATGGTTCACACAAGATGCTAAGTCATGGTTCACATGACACACTAAGCCATAATGTTTAGCTCAAAATACTTAACCACTGTGCTTAGCATGTCATCCGAACAGGGTCATTGGTGTCTTTGTGAACCAAAGTTTTCAAATTTGGACTCATCGCTCCATAAGCCACAGGTTGTCGCTCCATGCATTATGGTCTTTCACATACTTCAGTCTCTTCTGCTTGTTGCCTTTCTGCAAGAATGGTTTCTTAACTGCAACACACCCTGTACTTCTTCTTACAGTACTTTGGTGCCACATGACTCTGCCAGATGTTGAGTAATGACTTCACTGGATTTCCTTCTGTCCCTCAAGGTAGTGACCTTTAAGAACTGCTCATCAGATGCAGACAGCTTTTTGGGTCTTCCACTACATTTTCTTTCTTCAAATTTCTTTATGACAGCTTGAACAACATCTTGAAAATCTGGTTAGGCAAGCTATTGCTCACTGAGAATTGCCTTGTTGATGCAAAACTATGATTTTAGGTCTGTCAAACTGTGTTAGCTTAGCCATTTCCAAACCTCTCGAGGCACCCAGCCATTCCATTGTTAAATTTCACCAGCAGCACACCTGTTTCAGCTAATCAATACCTCATTAAGCTGAATCAGGTGTGCTGGTAATGGAATTTAATGCATTCAGTACATGGATTGAAACTGTACATTGAATGGCTGGGGAGAGGTTTGGGAAACAAACCTGTGTTCTTCTAGCCATCTCACAAGATACCAATAACTTTTTGGAAAGCACAAGGAATACTTGTTACGTTTAATTGTACTAATGTTTATTTGTATTTATTCTAATGTTATGTAGCATTTTTCCAAGCAAATAAGCACCTAATGCCCAGATAAATGACTTTAAACATAATTTTCTTGGGTGGCCTAAGACTTTTGCACAGTACTGAGTTGATATGAACCTGCCCACTGTCAAGATCAGGATTAGATGAAGAAGTAGACTAGCCAAGACAGGAAGTTGGGGAAGACAATAAAGACTCTCCAAGAGTCATGGGGGAATCGTCCCAGAAGCTTATTGGACAGTAGGCCCAGGTTAAGAGATCATCCTCCCTAGCCCTGGGAACTCTTTGTCAGAGGGAGAGGGAACATCAAAATTGACAGATCCCAAAATCTGCTGCAGTGTCAAGAGGGCAGACTAACACACAGCACAGGTTACAGCTTCAAGACCCTCCCTGAAAGAGGGGTCTAGTAAAACCCTTTTGGACATGGCAGGGAACTGTCCATTTAATTGATAGGCAACTGCCTTGCTTTGTTAGGCTAATTAAGCTTAAAGGATAGCACCTAGCATTCATACTTCTTTCAGGTGTGAAGAGATGTCTATTTATTGAATAAAATTGTGTGGATTGCATGGCAGACATCTTTATTGTCTCACATCTTGGTGGGAGGGCATGGAATCACAACCCCCCCGGCCACAAAATCAGTTGCAGAGGCCCTGCTCACAGGCCCACCATTAGCTTCAAATTGGCAGGCATGGTCTTTTCAATAGTGGCCTCATCTTTGTGGAACCTCCTTCCACAGGATGTACCCTTGGGGGCCCTTTCAGCTGTTTTTAAAAATAGCCTTATATATTTTTTCAAATTTATTATTTATTGATTTATTGATTTATTTATCACAGGTTTATACTGACCAACAGCCTAAGCTCTCTGGACAATTTACAACTAAAACTATAAAGTCCAGATTAAAACTTTAAAATCACATAAATTAAAGATGCCTTACCCACCTTAAGCAGATTCTACCCTTAAAGGCAGCCAAAGTTTTAAATAAACAAATAAATAAAATGTCTAGTTGTTAAACTGTCACTGCTTATGATTTCTCCTCCTCCTGTGGATTGCTACCAGAGTTGGTTTATGTTGCTCTTTTAGTGTTTTATGTGTGCTTTTTAATTTTAATTGTTTGAATAGGCTTTCCTGCCATGAAATGCAGCATAAAAACATTAAAATAAATAAAGGGAGGAGAGCCGAGGGAGTTCTCTCTGACACTTCTCAGAGAGCAATAAGCAATAACCAGCTAATAATAACCACCTCATGAACCAAAAAGGATAATTTGCCTCACCCCTCATGGCCCTGCTCTGCTTCTGATCTGTCCCGACTTAGGCGATTGGTGTGAAGACTTCTGGAATTTCTAATATTCAAGAAGAGCACCTCAGCAAAGTCGAAAGAGAGAAACAAATTTAACACTGGCTTCTAACAGTTTGCCAGGAAGCATGTGGGGCTGGGAGGCTGTTTGAGAAACCCAAGTCCAAAACAGTCACACACTTCTTTGGATCCTGGCTTCTGTCATTATTACTGTGCATACAATATCATCCGTGTGAATGGCTCTCTGCAGAAAAACTGAAACAAAAGCCAAAGGGCTCCATATAGCCCTCCTCTGGGGATAGGCTATTTAGCATTAAAAATGTAAATATTTGGTAAACTGGGAGGCAGCTGTCATTATTTGAACCACAGGAAAGCAGGATTCTGAGGAACATTCTAATGGCCCTTTCCTCTGACAGAGATTTCCTCTCCTGCTGTGACTTATGCGAAATGAGCTGAAAGCTCTGCACAGGTGGTCACATGCTGGTAGGAATAAAAGGCTCTTCACCACATTCAATACTAAGCACAACTTAGTACTTACTGGTAGATAGGGGGGGTGGGAACAGATAATGAAATATAGCTTTCCATGTAGGGAATCTGCCAAGAGATAAAATGTTTACTGCTGACTGTTGGTTTTTACATTTGGCCCACATAAATCATACCTATGAGTGCATTAGATCACTAAGGATGCAATCCTATGCATGTTTAGACAGAAAAAAGTCCTACCATGCTGGCTGAGGAATGCTGGGAGTTGTAGGCCTTTTTCCTGTCTAAACATGCATAGGATTGCATCCTAAATGTACAATTCTAGAAAGTGTGCCTTCAGCTTTAACAGGAGCCAGACTCTTCTCTACTGAAATAAGGTGTGGACAATGAAGAGAGAGAGAGACTAAAAACAGCCATGAAGAATATGGACCTCTGCATCCAAAGCGTGGGAAAGCAGTTCTTTACTCCGCGTCCATACTGTTGGGTAACCACATGCTCATTCCTCATGAAGAATAAGCATTCTACAATTTATAGTGGTTTGGAGGATCCAGAACAGCTCTCCAGGACCTGTCCATCAAGTCTTCCTCTAAAAAGGGCTCCTAACTTAAATCGAGGAACACAGTGGAAGAGGAAGGTCAATATTCTTCTCACTGCAAGCATTTGACCACATATTTTGGCACAAACATCTAAAGCAGCCTTCACCAACATGATGCCTTTAGAGATGCAGGTGTGCGACTTCCATCATTAGCCAGCTAGCATGGATATTGAGAGTTGCAGTTCAACAGCTCTGGGGGACATTAGCTTGGGGAAGGCTACCCTAAAGCAATGCTCTTTAAGGCCATTTCCACAAGAGCAGAATCAAGTTGCATGTTATATCCTCAATAATTCTTCACCAAACAACATATGCACCTTAAGTTGGGGGTGGGGGATCAATCTCTGTTTTCCAGAAATTTGGTCTGCCATTTCTACGTATTTCATTTCAGACATACAAAATACTATACCATCTGACTTACATCTTAAAACAGCTCTCTCTCTATCATCTTCATCATCATTATTTTAAGAAGTCCACTTTCCCACAAATTCTTCCTAGACATCCACGGATATATTTTCCCCATATCTTGAGCCCATTTTACTTTGTGTATCCTTTAAATTGTTCTAATATACATCAACATTCTAACAAAATGTTAAATACGTTTGTTCAAGTATTTTTCCTATTACTGAAAGCGAATTTCCCAATATATCTTGCCATTCCAAGGGTGATTTCTACTTTAAAATCGATAAAGGTAGGGTGACCATATTTTGGAAAACAAAAAGGAGGACAACATGGTTGCCCCCAAGGGGGCATGTCCAGCACCAAGGGGGCGTGCCCACCCGAACATAGACTTGGTCACATGTCTGATTTTACAGCACACATTTAAGACAAATCTCTTCTTCATAACATCTTAATGTTAAAATCACTGAAATAAAGAACAAGTGAGAGATTCAATGTATCTGAAATTAACTTCACTCAATCCTACTTTTGTAGGTTTTGCTGTACTTTGAAGCTTTTGCTATACTCTTTGTGTTATTTTATTTATTTATTTATTTTATTACATTTATATACCGCCCCACAGCCGAAGCTCTCTGGGCGGTTTACAACAATTAAAAATAGTAAACATTAAAAGTATACAAAAAATTAAAAAACATAAAAACAGTATAAAAACAACAGTATAAAAAGTGTTACATTCTCCCCTTCCCTCAAATATTTTTTCTTCACTCATTGCAAGCTGCTGTTGTTGTTAACAGGGTTTGCTACTGGCCCCAGATCTGTTTCAAATTTGGTATGGCTAAAGCTCTACCTAAAAGCTAAGTTTCAGCTCTTTATCTTTAAAAATGACAGTTTAAAAAATAATAATTTTAAAACGTCATTTTTTAAAAAATTCCTAAAAAATCAATGGATGAGCGGATCTCTTTCAAATTTGGTGTGGCTAAAGCTCTACCTAAATCCTATCATGGTACAAAGTTTCATCACTTTATCTTTAAAAATGATGATTTTAAAAATAATAATTTTAAAACCTATTTTTTTAAAAAATTCCTAAAAAATCAATGGATGAACAGATCTGTTTTAAATTTGGTGTGGCTAAAGCTCTACCTAAGTCCTTTCATGGTGCAAAGTTTCATCTCTTTATCTTTAAAAATGACGATTTAAAAAATAATAATTTTAAAACCTTAATTTTTAAAAAATTCCTAAAAAATCAGTGGATGAACAGATCTGTTTCAAATTTGGTATGACTAAAGCCCTTCCTAAGAGCTACCATTGTGCCAAGTTTCATGTCTTTATCTTAAAAAATGACGGAGTTATAAGCATTTTTGTTAATTCCCATTAGAGCTGCTCTTTGCAAAAAACCTGGATTTCCCCTCCCCCTCCCGGATCTGCTGGTTTACAACAAAAATCCGGACATATCCGGGCAAATCCGGGTCATATGGTCACCCTAATAAAGGTACATTCTAACTTGAAAAATATTCAAACCATATTGTTCATTTTACTCTTATTTCCACTAAACATTTCTATTCTATTGTAGTGACCAATTACAAAAGAAGGCAGGGCTCCTGCAGCCCTAACTTTTGTGATGAAGAGGGAATTTTACCAGGTGCTGCATGCATACAACTGACACCTGCTGAAATCATTGAAATTCCCACATTTGTAATATATTGTGTCTATCTTATATTTCACATGTGAGTCTTTGTGGTTGAGTGATCAGCACCCCAATTGTGTTTTCACCCTAGAATACATGCCAGGAGCTGGCAGGAAAACTATGGGTAAAATAATCCACAGCAAGCCACAGAGCACCTGATTGTCTGTCAGGAATATCATGAGTTAGCGAACTAACAACCTACCGTGGCTTATTTTCAGGTTTGCTTATCGTAACATACAAACTGGCCCATAGACTCACACTATGAAGCCTACCAGTTCCGAGTGTGAGTCACAGACTGTGTAGGGATTACTTCCTGCAAGTCCCAGCAAGTCCCTACTCTTCCAGGAAAATAACAGGTGAAACTTCAAAAGCTGTGAGAGAGTGCTGAATGAGTAGGGAAGGTAGAGTAATACCAGCTTTAGATGGTAGCCAGCTAAAGTTTGAGCAGAAGTCAACAAACATAAGCAAGACATACAGAAGTGATGCTTTGGCTCCTGAGGGTTAAGTCACAAGAACTAGGATTTTCTACCTACAGCCAGTAGTAGCTGAAAGAGAGCTAAGGCAAGATGTGGCCCTTCCCTGCAATTTGGTGCCAATGCCCCTGCAAAGGTGAGACACTCCTTTTAAAGCTATAGGCATGCTTTATGTCAATTAACATGCCTGGCATCCATATGCATATCTGTCATAGAATAACAGGATCACACTATGCTTTTTTTAAAGAGAAAAGTAAAAATGTTAACAGCCCCAGCAGATTTTAAATCAGCAAGCACACATTAGTTAATGTATCGCAATATTATCTTGTAGATCTTTCCAAGTTACAGTACACCGAAGCAAATTTAGGCAGACAGATTTGACTGTTTTACTGCGACAATCACAAGCCTCAGTTTGAAAAGAACACACACTGTCCTATTCCATGTGATTGTGTGCGTGTGTGTGCATGTGTGTGGTGTAGTGGTGGCTGTTTGCTTCTGTGTGAGTACACTGCTTTTGATGAGCGCAGCTGATGAAGGTCCATTCCACAAGCAACAGTATTTTGCTGCTGTCTTTACTGGGTCAGAAGGTCTCCCTCCTGTAAGGTTGTTTATTTATTTATTTTATATTTGAAGAGACCCTACTGGAGAGTGCTGGATAATGCTGGTTGTTGTGCTAGCAAGGAAACGGCATTTTGCAGAGAATATTTTCAGAGATAGCATACAAAGTGTTTTCACTCTACAGTCTGTTGCAAGAGGAAAAGAACATGATTAGACAGAGAGGGAAATGAGGAAATGAAAGGACTGCAAATTCCCCTGGCAATTAACACATTGAATCAGGAGGAGCAAAATGATATGGAAATCATCTGGAAATGTTTCCAATTAACCGCAGTGAAGAGACAATTCAGCCAGACAGTTCTGCTCCACAGGTTTATGAACTTTTATTATTTGCAAATGACACTTTGAGTTAAGGCTTAACTGTTAAGCAAACTATTAAAGCAAGAATTACTACTATAAAAGTGGTGTCTTGAGATGCCATACTTCTTGTTTCTCAATTTCCACTGTTGCATTTCTCTGTTCACATGTCTATCTGCACACACACACACACACCTACACCCTGACTCTCTCTCTCTCTCTCTCACACACACACACACACACACACCACAGTCAACACCACTGTCCTACAAGGTTAGTGAGGCTGAGTTTAGGCTATTGCAAACAGGAACATTACCATATGCAAGAGGGCATTGGGTTATGAAAAATGTGGATGCAGTTCACAATTGGTCCACTGTATCCTCTGTATATTTAATATTATTTTCTTTTTGAAGTGTTTTTATATTACTGATAAGGAAGTCCTACATTTGCTGCAAAAATGCCAACCAGGCACTCACATCATTCAAGACACATTTCATTTCTAAATATATTTGAGCTGAGCTGGACTACATACATTTCCTAGTAGGGATGTGCTCCGCTTCTAATCGGACCGGCGAATTAGAAGCGGAGCGGGGGGCTTCGCCTGCCCTTAAGGCGGAGGTGAAGAGGATTGGGGGGCCGGCGGAGCGTGGCGAAGAGGATCGAGGTGAAGGTGGATCCTTCGCCTCGATCCGGAGCTCCGCCGGAAAGGTAAGTGGGGTTTACCGGGCCCTGCCGCTGTCGCTGTCTCCCATGTGGCGACAGCGGCAGGGCCCGGTAACCCCCCCCCCGCCCTCCTCTCCCTTACCTGCCTCCGTCCGCAGTCCGTCGGCGTCTTCAATTGAGCCCGCGGTTGAACCAGGAAGTCTGGGCCGCAAGCAGTCCAGACTTCCTGGTTCAACCGCAGGCTCAATTGAAGATGCCGACAGACCGCCGACGGAGGCAGGTAAGGCCCCCCTCTCCCTTGGTCCCTTACTGGGCTCTGTCGCCGTCGCCGCATGGGCAGCGACGGCGGCAGGGCCTGGTAAACCTCCCACCCTCCTCTCCCGGCCTTACCTGGCGCCACTCCCCTTCACTGCGGAGCTCCGATTTGGAGCCGGAGCTCCGCGGCAAAGAGGAGTGGAGTATGGGCGGATCGGCCCGCGGGGCGGAGCGGGGGGTCCATGCACACCCCTATTTCCTAGTATTACAGTCGTTGTGTCTCATACTGAATGCAAAGAGTGAAGGTATGTCATCAGTTTTCTTTACTTACAAGTGTATGTGTGTAGGGGGGCACTATTGTGGCATACGGAGAGTGGAGCATTTCCTTCACTGCTGTGTATGAGATGGAAATCACACACAGACACTGCAAACAGCTGTGAGACTAGGAAGTGGTTCACCCATTACTAATCCATATGTTTTCATCATCTGGAGCTATCTGCTGCAATGACATGCAAATGTGCTATAGCTGTTTTATTTCTACTCTGGCTGGGCACTGGCACATGTGATCTTGATCATACAAGGTTAAATCCTGGGCTAGGGTAGATGATGATACATTGAAGATCTAGCATTGTGGAAAATGGAGTGTTTTCTTTGTAGACTTCCTGGTCTGCTCTGACAAGATAGTATTGTTTCTCTGCATCCCCCACTCTCTGAATTTTCTTATTCTCTGCTTTTAAGGCATATTTATATTTCAGCTGTTTCCTCACTTAAGGACACTGCTAGATTCCTCTAACTGTAGCTGAGAGAATTTTTCAAAGGCAGCAGTGAACACAGACACTATATATTATCAAATAAAACCTTAATAAATCAACACCTCCTGCCTACTCCTAAACAAACAAATCTTTTTTTTCAAAGAAGATTCTAACATTTAGACAGTGTGGGTGCTGCAAAAAGCTATGTGTTCTTGTAAAATAGTGAAATGACAGAATCCAAGACAGAATTTTGAACCCAGAAACACGTAAGGAAACAAATGCTAAGAAGGTAGAAAGGATAAAGTACAGAAGTGTTTCTGTCAAAAGAATCCCTGGGGGCAAAAGGTTGCATGTGGCACCTTGTCAGTGCCTGTGCTCATGCAGAACCTGGCTGTCAGGTTCTGTACAGTGCCGGGGATAAACTGTGTCTTAGATGCTTGCATGAATCATACTTATTTGGGTGAAAAAACGCATCTCTTACACAGCACTGCTGGTACTGTTTCAGTGCCACCTATCATTGAATGCTTCCCCCTTATTCGTGACTTCACATGGTGTTTCAGGATTAATTTCTGAGTCTCTGGATAGGAACAAAGAAGCAAACTGAAATGTTTCCTGTCTAGTAGATTTACAACTGGAAGTATAAGACCATGTTTACTCCTTTTCTGCCAAGATGTGACCAGTCTGCAGGATGATGTCATATACATTATCCAAAAATGGTCCTTGTGGCTGCAAAGATCTATAGAGAACTGAACATGGGATTCAGCCCATAAAACACATGGAGATTTTAAAAGGAGGCGTTCCCCCCATTATGACTCTTCATAAAAGTAAGTCGGTGGGAGTGGCAGGAACTCTAGGACTTAGAAGAGCAGAAACTGGTACACATATCTGCATCTAAGCAGCACTTAGGTGCTGACCAATTTCTACAGAATGGTGCAAGGACAAATTTGTTTGAGTATTACAACAAGACACAAAATCCCAACAATCCACTCACAATCTCATATAATTCAGTCATAGTCACAATGTCCTTCCCCCCAAATTAGGGATGTGTGGATACCCCTCCCCCTCAAACTGTCACTAGTCTTTATCAAAACTCCCTTTGCTCCTATTGAAATTCTTCAGATATTTTTTCCCTAAGCATGAATCTCAACATTTGCATCAAAATGTTACTTTGGATGAAATCCAGTGACAGCTTGAGTCGCAGAACTTATCAATTGTTTCCTGAATGGAGAAAACTCCATCAGCCACAGAACACCAGCAGGCCATCTAGTGCTGGTGAGAAGCAGCTGTATCCACTACACAGATTGACTTATAACCGGCATCAATGTGGGCTGTGTGGAGCCCCTCTGAGAAATGGCACTGGTGTAATCAAAACTCTTTTTGCTTCCCTTAATATATATATATTTTTAGATGCTTTGCCTGAGCAGGAACTCCTAAATGTGCTTGTAGTGGCAATGCCCAGTAAACAAGAACACACATACAGCTCTACATATGATATCCTGAATGTTCCATTGAGTTATACAAAAGTGATATATGTTTGGTAACTAATGGGTATTACGAGATGGGATTAATCTTCTAAGAAACTGTGTTTCCAATATCCTACAGTACAAAATTGGGTACTTCTTTCAGTTCTGTGCAGATTCTAAGACACTGTTAGCAAGAAAATGTGGTAAACCTGGATGATTTTTGTGAACTGCCCAGGGAACTTCGGCTATTGGGCAGTATAAAAATGCAATAAATAAATAAATAAATAAATAAATAAATAGTAGTACTAATTCTAACACAAACAGAAAAGCCCAATGTATCCCAACAATTATTACTTCTACAACCTTCCATGCAGTTTGGGATTGCAGTGAGTGGAGGTCAAGCAATAACGAGATGAGACACAGAAGTGGGATTAAGTATTTATTTAAAGTGCTGTAAAGGGGGGAAATCCTACAGGGCATCCTTGTAAAGCCTGTTTACAGGCCTGTTCCTGAATCGGGCAAGCCATTCACGGCCCGTGGATTGATGCCTGGCAATTTGCCATCCCATGGGCTTGCCCCTTTTGGGGTAGGGACACTCCCCCTCATGCCATAGGGCTACAAGTAGGTAAGGAGGGTTGGCCTCAAAGGTAACCCTTGTCTCACCATCTAGGCCACGGGGCTCAGAGCTGGGAGCATCAGGTATTAGCAATCACCGCAACAGTGCCTACGAATGCTCACCAACCCCAAACCCTGCTCTGGAAGCCCTTACCTACCAGCCTAACAGCAAATGTGACCAAATTATAGAACATGAACCAGATTAACCTAGTTAATACTCCCAGCCAGTTTTACAATATGGAGTAGGCGGGAAAGAAACCTCATGATCGGCTCCCTAATGGCGACCAGCGAGCTCACACTGCCTACAAGGGAGGCTGGGAGGGGCAACAATGGTTTTATTAGATCCAGTCCCCACCCAGCCTCATGGCACCATTCGTGGCCTGCCAATGGCGAGACCCCACCCCCACCTGCAATGACCTCCCCATATCCAGGCCAGGCCAGGCAGAAAGGCACCTCTCTCCTTTTCTGGCACTGCGGCTTTAGAGAGAGTTTACATATATGTAGGGAGGTGCCAACTCACAGTATCTTATTATATAATTCTTGCAGACAGATGGGCTTGGCTACCCCCAAATTAGCCTCACTAGAATCAGGGGAGGGACAAAAAGTGGAGGAAGAAACTTTGTGCAGATGCTTTGTCCCTTTACTTCCTGCTCCCATTTACTGGCCTTAAACAAGGGGACCCAGGAGGCCCCATGTCATCCATTTGGTCTTTCTATCAGCAGAAAATAACGAAAGATTCTGCCAGTAAAAGAAACCAGCAGGGGACAGCTCTTGTCAGTGATGTGTGAGAGCCCAGATGGCCAGCACAGATGAAATGAAGCTCTCTTTAATTTAGGAGGCAAGCCATTAATAAACTAATCGCACAGCTTAATGAAGTAATGGCTTCAGCCCTGTTTTCATGAGTTCATTCTGAGCATATTGACAAGTGTTTAATGTCCAAACCATTATGGCTCTGTTTTATGTACTGGAAAGCAGTCATATATTTTCATCTAGGCATCTAGAGAAAGGCTGTTATCATTAACCAAAGGATGTTAGCAGGTTATATAAGTCACAAAATATTCAAAGAAAATACATTGTAGGTACATAAGAAGAAATGCTAGATGACTTATATTGAGAGCTACCTTTGTAGAACTGCTTGTTATGTCCCAGAGCCAAGGTTACCTCTGATCAGTTATAGATTATTTGGGGTGGGATTGGGAATTGCCTTAAAATTTCCTCCTGAACACTGGAATTCTGCCCCAACATTGTACAGGCATTATACTCATCCTGGGGTTATAGCACCTTAACAAAGACTTCACATAATAAATATCAGCTGTTGGCATCTACTGAGTTCTCATTTAGTACTATAAAAACTATTCAATGCCAAGTGTTAAGAAAATTTGCACTCTTCCAGTGATCAGCTCATTGTTTTGCATTCCCCAGGCCAATGGGCTTCAAACTTGTGTTCAGCTATGGCAGTGTGCTGTTTCAACCACGTTCACCAACGGGTGAATGGAGTGCACCTGTCTTCCTCCATTGCAGACCCTTTCCCTCCATTGCTGCTTCATTGATAGACACTTTGCTGACCAGCTAGATGTGATACAGAAGATCCATAAACAAAATCTTCAAAGAAGGACAAAAGCTGTTATGAGCAACATTTACTCATTTATTCTTTCATTACTTTTCTATACCACCCGATACCTAAAGTTCTTTGGGTAGTTTAGAAAGATTAATTTAATATTTATTTATATATTTATTTATTGCATTTATATCCCACCTTTTACCTCCAAGGAGCCCAAGACAGCATACATAATCCTACTCACCGTCCTCTCCATTTTATCCTCACAACAACAACATTGTGAAGTACACTGCGCTGAGAATCTGTGACTGGCCCAAAGACACTCACTGAGCTTCCATGGCTGAACAGGGACTAGAACCTGGATCTTCTAACTCCTAATCCAACATTCTAGCCACATTGGGTGGAGGAACAATATGGAGGAAAACATTAAAACTTTACTCCCTCAGCACTATTGTTCTGATCCAAACTGAGGCCATAGTTAGATGGGGCGAAATCCCTGTGCGATCCTTGGGATCATCCCTGTGTGTTCACATGACACACAGGGGATCCCGGGATCAGAGAGGGATGATCCTTCCCTTGCCCTGGGATCTCACCCTCCCCTTTAGGCCCGGTTTTTCCGTGGTCTCGGGTGAGGTTACTCGCAAGGAGCTGGGACCCTCTGAGGTCGTCATGTGCCACGTGTAAACAGAGGGGGGATCTTGCGATAAAACCATCACTAGATCTTTACCCTCAGTCGCGGACTAACAGGTAGGTCTAGCTAAGGCCTGAATGTTGTTTACTGTATGTATGCATGTATTATTCATTACATTTTTATAGTGCCTCATAGCTGAGGCTCTCTGGGCAGTTCACAAAGGTTAAAATCATAAACATCAAATTACATTTTTTTTTAAAAAAAATAGTGTTTGAAATCTATTGACATAAAACATACAAACAGTATACACAAGGACAACATATATCTAAAAACAACATTGAGTAATCAGCCATACAAGGCAGATTTAATGGTATTTTAAATGCAGGCGATTCTGTCATGAATCTTCTGCATCATGCTTAGTTTGCCCAATTTGTATTGACAAAAGGGGAGGTTTGCCTTCATGGAAACCAGTGACTGTGGCATTCCTATGAACCCTAATCCTAACTCAGGAGACAACAGGAGAAATGTACATAGCACTACAAGGAACAAAAAAACCTATTGCTCTAGAAACACTGGCACGCAAGAAAATTGTTGCAAATTCTACTTTCTTATGTTGTGAACTGTAGCATGTATTTTCTTACAAAAAGGCTACTGTCAGAAACTAGGAGAACTGTATTGAGGAATAGGATAAGCCTTGGAAGCACGAAGCCAAGTTCAATTTTTTTGCTCCAGGGCACTGATTACGGGAGGACTACAACAAATAGTAAAAACCAGACCAGTAAGAGAAGCATGAATCCTACAAAAGCACGATTCTTATCCAGCATTCCAGGCTGTAAGGGCAGCTTCAGACTATAAAGTCAGAAGGAGCTAAGTTACTACCTTTGGCAAATTACTACCATGAATTCCAGCTACGTAGCTCAGTACTTAAGATATGCTTGACTATTGGCTAAAATTGCTTTCCAGCTGTTACCAAGACACAAGCAATGTGATTGTCTTAACAGACAATTTTGTCAGCCCACAAGGAACATTTCTAAGAGGGTTGGGTGTGTGTGTGATGGTTAGAGATGCTGTTAAAAATTGGAAATTCAGATTTAAAATTTGCTGCAAACTTGTATTTGGGAGTCTAATGTATGCATGAAGCGCCTCATGCAGATTCCCAAGCCTTGCCACAGTACTACTGGACCTTTTTTCCACAGTCAAATCAAAATTCAGTGGTTGCTACAGGAC
Source organism: Elgaria multicarinata webbii (assembly GCF_023053635.1). NCBI lineage: Eukaryota > Metazoa > Chordata > Lepidosauria > Squamata > Anguidae > Elgaria > Elgaria multicarinata. The sequence goes on from NC_086173.1 coordinate 72,013,387, forward strand.
TAGAGCATATGTAGACTGTACTTACATTTCTAGGAAATGACCTGCCTGGACTCTCGTCTGTGAGTAATTGCCACCTTCTCATTTAAGAAGCCCATCTTTCTAAAGCTTGAAGTGTGGGGACTTGTGAAGGAAATGCACTCTACAATCAAGGACACTTCCACTCATTTCTACTTTCTATTCCTATATCCTAGACTTAAAAGCTGGGGTTTCCAATGGGGTGTCCATGGGAACCAATGTGTCCACAGACCCACCCACCCCTCTTGGCACCCACCCAACAAGCCCCCTGCTCCAGATTATTTTTATTTTTATTTAGATTTTTAATGGGAAATAAAACCCTGGCATGCTGTAAAGTCAAGCGCCAGCTTTCAATGCTGGCTTTATTTCCAATAATGCCTTGGCACCACTGTAGGGCAAATATGTTGTTTCTCATTTGGAGCTTAGACCCCAGCTTCTGCCTTGTACTCAGTTTCTTGGCCATGTTATTTGTCTCTGAGCACCATCAGATTGCTTTCTGTGAAATAGATGTTGGAGCAGAAAACTGTGAGTTCAAAAGAGTGGTTTTGGTGTTCAGATCCTACTTCTGCCTTGTACTTGGTTATTGGAAAAGTTACTTTTCTTTCACCAGTTTGCCTTCTGTGAAAAGGGTATTTTCTGACTATGTGAATGGGCAAGTCCCTCCAGCGCAGCCATTTTGTGATAGCACCCATAACATTCTCTTAATGTGCCCACTGACCCAAAAAGTTTAGAGATCCCTGATTTAGAGGATCTTTCTCCATCCTGGTGCCCTCCAGATATATTGCACTGTAATTCCCATCATGCCCAGGAAGCCTGACCAATGGTCAGGGATGATGAAAGTTGTAGTACACTAGGTTGGGGGAGGTTGCTGTAGAGTTAAGCCCTGTCACTGAAAACAGATGCCGGGCCTGAGGCCTAGCACACATTAACCTCTTAACATAGAACATTGCTTTGCAGCCCTTACAGACAATGGTTTTCTCACAGGAACTCATGATATGCAGCAGCAACAGTAGCAACAACAAAGAGAAATTAAAACAACAGAACTTGCTTTAATATGTTTCATTGCTCCTACCTGTCTAGTGAGATACAGCAGAGGTGGAGAATTGATGCTGTAGTGAGGAGGACATCTAAAGATGTGCGAACCAAACAGAACATCTTTCCATAAATCCAGTTGTCTTGAACCAGTTCAATAGCTCCAAATGGCATCACCAAAACTGATACTAGCAAGTCAGCAAAGGCAAGAGAAACTATGAAATAATTGGTCTTGATTTTCCTGCAAGGGACACAAATTTATTGATTCAGAAGGCATCAAGCAAAATAAGTCAACAATCTACAGGAGGGTTTTGCCTTCTGCATTATAAAATGTCCATCCCTTGTTATTTTATTACTTTGTAAATCAAATCCCTGCTTGATTATTTATAATCCAATGTGGTGTGTGTCTGTTCAGACATGATATCCCATAGGGAATTCACTCTTCTATACATGAAAGCAATCAGATACTTACATCTAGTCTGTTGAATATGCACATTAATGGGTACTAGACCTGTCGGCTATGTGCTACCTCCAGTATCAGAGGCAGTATGCCTATGTACACCAATTGCTGGGCAACATGAACAGGATGGTACTGTTTCACCTGTGTCCTACTTGCAGATTTTTGGTCAACAGCTACATGGCCACTGTGTGAACAGAATGCTGGACTAGATAGACCCTTTGTCTGATCCATCACGGCTCTTTTATTCTTAGCAGTTGTCAAAGTGTGTATAAAGAAGAATACTTTGTCACACAGACTTAGTGTTCTTCATTGTTTTCTGGCTCTGCTTGTGGGTATCATTTCCCCCCTATGTTGTGTGACCTAAGATTTTCATCCTGATGTTGACATGCATTATAGTTAGTATACCCCCAGTTGTTTAAAAATTTTCTTACTGCAATAACTATATCTAGGTAATGGCTTCTTCAAAGGAAACATAATTTTTTGAAGTTTGCACACTTGGAAATTTTGACTGGGATCAGAAATTCTGCCTTTCACACACAGGAACAGCACAATATCCTCAGGAAGAGATTTCTTTGTTGCTTTTTCAGCAATTCCTACTGTCAGAGAGAAAAGTACTTTTCTAACTTGCAGCTGCTTGTCTCTTCGGTAGTGGGAACCGACAGAAAAACAAACACATCTCTGAAGGAATGCCCATTAACCGCCTCTTGTTGTCACTGAAGCATTTTCCCTTTTGCAATGTCTAGTAAAACATATCCTGCAGCCATTACTGACATCATCGCACAGTGTGTTCCCAATCTCTGTTCTAGATCATTGGCTGCTATTTGTGTGGGGGCTGGAAAATGCACGATGTCATGACATCAGAGTACAATGTAAATTGTATTACAGAACAAGGAGGAAGAAAACCTGACACAGAGCTGCCCTTTCTCTCCGTTGTTTGTTCTAACTTGCTAATAGTGTTAGTAATCTGGGTTTATTTGATAAAGGAAAGCAGGAAAGCAGTTATCAAATAAATTAAATAAAATGCTACACATAAATACCATGTTGTCTGCATTGCATAAAGGTTATCACATGAATAATTGATCTTTAAGCTTGCACTTGATTTGGGGGATTTATCTTTTAAATTTGCATAGCAATCATAAAAAGAATGTTAATTAATTAACTTCAAGAAGACATATCTTACTCCTTCAGGCTATATTTACTTGTCTAGAGAAATTTCACAACCATTTAAAATCTTCTATACTCATAGTTCTGTTTGCAAAGTCAAACTGCTTTACAAGTTGATTAAACAAATTTGATAAATAGTATGTTCCTCAAGCACTACAGACCCAAAATAACTACAGAAGGGAAATATTCTGAACACTCTTTTACTCTGTTAGTTATGATTTCTGCAGGCAAGGATTTTATTATTATTATTAGACACTGTGCCTGAAACAAAAGTGAAACTAAGTGAATCCTTTTATTTGCTACTAGGGGCTGTAACATAGAACAATAGCAAAAAAATCGATTCAACATTTACAGCAATTGGTGGCCTCCATAACAGAGAAGTCCAACAGTTGAGTCAGAAAGTCCATCCAGTTCAGCATTCTATTTCTCATAGCGATGTTTGCATATGCCTTCTGCCATGCTCTAAGGTGTCTCTCCAAACTTCTCAGGCAGAAGTCCTTCTCAGCCTTTCTGCCAGAGATCTTTTTAAATAGCAATACCAGATCTCTACCACTAACTTAGGACCTTTCACCTGAAATCTTAGAAATGCTGCATGAGCACAGCAGTAGTCTTGCTTCTTGGGTACTGGGCAAGCTAAAATGGGATTCCATTTTTATATTAACTCACTGCAATCAATCCTCCCCTCCCCCCCAACACATACACTTTTAATAACTCTGAAATAAACACTTAACATAAGATGTTTTATGACCAGCTGAACATTATACCATGTCAAACCTCTGAAGTAGTGTGTCAATGTAAAGTCCTTAGTTGGTATTTGTAAAAAGAAGGTAGGATAAAGGAAAAACACTTTTGAGTGCATCTTTCTAAATCTTGTTTTGGCATTTGCGGTATGATTTATGTGTTTTGATGAGGATATGAGTTCTAGAAAAGCAGGCACTGGATAATAAAATTATCATACACCTGTAATATAAATTCTAACCTCAGACACATTGCAAACAATCAAAAGTTTGACGTCACTCTAATAGCTGGGATGGGGAAAATCAGAATGTTCTTTATCACGTTGTTTATGTTCATAGCTGTTTTCACATTTTTCTCTCCCCACTGGAAACTGAACTATTCCACCCTTGAAAAGCTCATTCTGCCAAATAGTTTGATGCTAACATATGCACAGACTCACCTGAGCTGCCTGTCCCTGCAAACAGCCACCATCACCAGCAGATTCCCCAGGATAGCCATAAGAATAACTGCAGAGATAAAGGTGAGCAGTGCAATCTTTGCCACGCCAAATCCCTTAGTTGAGCTATAAAGGATGGGAAAAAACATCAGATGGTATTGCGTAAGAATATGAAGTCTCTGGAATTTAGATGGGCAGCCCAAGATTGGCATAGTTATTTTGAATCCATGTATAAAATTCTTCCCATCCACAGAAGCTGCACTAACTTTCAATATTCTGTGATTGACTCTTCCATTAGCAATTACAAAACTCATAAACATTCTAATTGCAGAGGGAAGTTCAGCAGCTTAGCACCAATTTGGATACATGATACTTTCCTTGGTCAATTGCATATCTGCATATTTGGTCATCTATATTCAAACAACAATTGCTACCAGGGCTCAATATAGCACAGGACCCTAAAACTGGTTTTGAAAGTCAGTTTTGTGCCCTGGAATAAAGTCTCTAATATCATGCATTCATCATCTGACCCTGGAAGCTGGCTAAAGCTTACTGGTCCCACATTATTGACTAAGCACTGCCACTTCCTAAGGATGTTTTAAGCACAGTTTATATAAGGTGTCACAAGTCAATTGCAAATGATTAGAAAGATTATGGATGTGTGATTAAAGGTTTTGTTGAAGGAGTCATTACGACTGATTGTACAAGGCCTGAGCCAATCACCATGGAGCCACAATAGCAAAATCAGATAAACAAGAGCATATATATTAAGTAACTACAAAACCACTAATGGAAAAGTACATAAATGGTACTTTAAGTGGGGAGGGAGGGAAATGAGACATTCTGTGCCTTCATGACACTGAACAGGAACTGGGGAGAGAGGCTACATACACAGAGCAACATGTAGGTATTTAATGACATTTCATGCCCATTCCCTGACTGAAGTTAATTGGGATGGTGGATTCCAACTGTGGCACAAGTTTTCTATTCAATTAAGTACAGAGAGAATGGGTTAGGTGTCCTGTGACTTGTTGAAATAGGATGCCCTAGAGATGAGACTTATCTCTCCCTATTTGTGGCAGTAATTACCCACATTAAAGCATGGTTCTTCAAGACAAATGGATTACTTGTGCTCCTGTATACTTAGAAAACACATAGACAACAATCCCAAAAGAAATAAGAAGTTGGTAATACTTATACCCTTGCCCCCCCCAAAAAAAACAAGGGGTTTCCATTAGCCACAACTAATTTGCCTAATTGATTCCAATGGGGCAAATCCAACCAACTTTCTCTAACTTTGGCACCAATGGAAGATTTATTCACAATGCAAATAGCAGCTTCAGAGGCAGGATTTTCCTTACGCCCACAGCAGGGGATGAAAGAGTTAAATTCTTCCTCCCTGACTGCTGTGATCCCAATAATCATCACACACACACACACACAGCACATGCAGGTAGCATTTTTTTTAAAATGTGCACAATAAATGCAAAGGTACCTTTAATGCTATGTTTAGTTTGGCCCTTATATGTCTAAGTGTATAAAATTTGTTTACTATGTTAACCAATGTCAACTCTATAACGTGGAACCTTTCTTTTAAAGGCATTATTTAATTTGCCTGCTGTCACTGCACTATATGATATTCAACTGTGTAATAGTGATTTATAATTTGCATATATAATATTATTATGATACTTTCGCCTGTCTTCTATATCCATCTAATTATGTTTTATTGTTGTGTTGGCTAGATTTTCGCATTTCCTTCTTGTCCACATATAAAGTTAATTGGTGATAATTGTATCCGAACAGCTGATTATAAGCTTGCTTAGTCTATCTGAAAATAGTATTTAATTTCATAGGACGGTCTCGGTTTCAATCCTTCCTCTTTTATTCTCTTAAGAGGTGCTTGTATATCTTACCCTTCAAATACTGTATTTTCACTTTAAATATAATTAATCATTTTTTATGTAGAAGTCCCAGATCAGATGATATTTTCCCTCCTTATCTAGTATATCACTCAGAGGAGAGCCCAAGCTTGCCTTCCCTCCCCAGCTTCCATGAAGGCATCTCATGTTAGAATACGGCGTGCGAGCTCAACATCCAAGATACCTAAGCCTAAATCATGCAGGTGATCATGTGGGGGAAAACAATCAATCTACCCCACAATTTTCACCTACACACATTTGGGTTTTACATATACAGTCCATACTGGAATGGATAGTAGAAGAAGACCTAATTCACCGGGGGTGGGGGTGGGGTGTTTCCTGGTGAGGACAAGTATGTTCACACTCCCCTCCATATGAGGGGGCAGATTAGGAGGAATGAATTCTTGGGGGATAGAACTCACTGCTGCCACAGACCACTTCAGCACTATTGGCACCTGTGTGAGGGAGATGGAGCTGCCTATCAAACCAATCTATTCATGCAGTTTACCACGTAAGGTAGTACTTTGCCTGGTGTGGCTGCTGAAGGCCAGTGCCAGTCAGTTGCCTGTTTCGAGCCAGGGCTTCAGTCCACCCAGTCTAACACTTGTATGTGGGGGGAAGGATTTGCTGCAGCCCCAGTCCCATTCCATTGGTCAACCCATAAGGTTCTATTTCACAAGCATGAGTGTCACATTGATTCCATGTTGTGGGAGGAGGTAGATAGACCAACTTCCCTTCCCTCCCTCTTAAGGGTGAAGGCTGCACATGTGCTTCCCTCAGTTTCTGAGAAAACCAGTATCAGGACGGGGTGCCTTTGAGCATGTCCAGAGTTCAGCCTCTCAAAGACATGCTGATGTATCTAGTTATGATTTTAAAACCACACATGACAGGTGGGATGCATGCTGAGCTAACTGAGCACAGAGAGGCAGCTGCCGTGCACTGGCTACAAGAGGGAGGGAAGTGTGGCTCCCATCTTGGAGAGCTATGAATTCGGAGGCAGAAAACCCCCAAATCCTATGTCCTCCCAGACGCTGACTAGGGGACAGAGGATTGCTCCTTTATTTTCATTTGATTTGACTGTTATAAATGCAGCTTTTATTCTACATTTTGTCATTTCTAATCACTTGTAAACTGCTTTGAGCACAACAATGTAGAAAGGCAATATACACATTAAAAAGAAATACTTCTTTCTTTCCTCCAAGGTTTTTCTTTTCGTTTTCTTTTTTTAACAGTTCAATGCACACAACTCTTACAAAATGGAGAGCAGGTCAGAACAGAAATCAAATCAGATCTTGGGAGTTTCTGAACCTTTTTACACAACAGGTTTAAAAATTATTAGCTGCTGCCTGATGCTGCACCCTCGGGCGCTCTGAGGTCATTTGTTGCTGCTTCTCCTTCCCATGTGAGGCTGAGTGCAGTTATTTTCAACACACACATTACTTTGAAATACCAAAGGGGAAAAAAGAAACAGGAAGGGCAGGGGGGGGGGGGGCAAAATCTCAGACTTGGGGTCCCAATCCAGCCCTACAGAATTACCCCAAATGACCACACCACCTTCCCCTGACCCTACCCCATCTTCTCTGACTACCAATCATTTGATGGTTTCCAGCTTTTATGTAGTTTTCCCCCATTCTATAAGGCTGAAATGCCTCCCCTGTGGCATTGTTACTGGCAGTAAGAACCCTAAGCCATAACATGTTTGATATTTTAGACCCACCCCTTTTGCCCTCATTCCCCAACCCCCACACTGGAATGAGGCCCCTGAGAGTTTCTTTCATTTATTTATTACATTTATATACCAACCTTTTTTCCCTCCAAGGAACCCAAGGCAGCATATTTAATTCTCCTCCTCCCCTCCATTTTATCCTCACCACAACAACCTTGTGAGGTAGGTTGTGCTGAGAGTCTATGACTGGCCCAAAGTCACCCAGTGAGCTACCATGGCCAAGTGGAGACTAGAACCCAAAATCTCCTGACTCCCAGCCCAACACTCTAACCACTACACCACACTGGATCTTATCAGAAAATAGAGATCAGCCCTTAGACTGAAAGAGGTTCTGCACCCCTCACCTAGAGAATGCTTGTGGGGAGGCAGGCAGTCACACTACAGATCAGGCTTTTATGGGGTCAAGGACTAGACAGAAATATGAAACATTATCTCCTCTACTTATCATCCTGGCTTTTTCTACTTTCCTTTCCTCTGCAAAAACAGATATATTTCTTGTTTGAATGGTGGGCATTTTCCTAGTTGTTGCCATATGCTCTAGCACATAGTTCTGGTGGAAGGGGCTTCTTCTGCCTGAGGTGAATCACTAGCTGAGGGCGGGACCAGCATCTAAACAGCTCTAGAAGGAGCCTGCCAGTCCCAGGGAGCTCGCAACCTACAAGAAGAACTCTGAAGGGTATACTAGGTGAGGTGTCAGTTTGGCATCTTTGCATCAAAGATGCCAAGCAATCTAGAAACCTCAAAAGGGACAGACTCTTCCACAGAATAACTGTGGGTGGTAATACCAAGCCCAAACAGTAATTCAGTAATGGGGACATAGCATTGTCCACCTGACCAAAATGCTCAGAGTACTCTTGAGATGGAGAATGAAATTAGGGAGGCATCCAAAAGAGAAAGTGTTGTAGTAATGGGTGACTTCAATTACCCTCAATGCATGTCCCAGCAGATCATCAGACTAGCATTTTATCAAACGCTCACGACTGGCCTCTCACAGTTCATCGGGGAACATTTTGACAATGCAGCAATCCTGCCTCCCACTCCATTTGCTAGTTTTCCTGTTTTAAAATAACCCTCAGAAAACCTGACTTTTAAAAAATAAGTTGGGATTTATTGGGATTTCCTACTGTGTGCAGAAAAAATCCACTATAAAAGGTGCTGTTCCCATTGTTCTATTGGGGCCACAAATGGAGGGATCATCCCTGCCTGCTCACAAGATCCCCTGTGTGGCATTTGGATGCACAGGAATGATCCCGGTATGATCCTGGGATATAGGGCTGGTGCAGACATGCCCATGGTCTCTGCACACTCCTCCATGTAATTGGAGCTCATCCCTAATGCAGAAGTGAAATGGGCAGTAGAGCAATGGTACTAGATGGTAGAGAAACACAATTTCTTCCTGTCTGAAATTGCTCCCAGTCTACATGGCCTTGCATAAGTATTCATTCCTGTTTGACTTGTCCACATTTTGTTGTGCTACAACCTGGAATTAAAATGGAGTTAACTGACATGTTTACCATTTGATTTACACAACATACTTAACACTTTGATGGTGCAAAATATTTTTATCGTGGCACAAAAGTAAACAAGTAAACCAAAAACAAACTGACATTTGTTGGTTGCATAAGTATTCACCTCCCGGAGTCAATACTTGGTGGAAGCACCTTTGGCAGCAATAACAGCTCTGAGTCTTTTGGAGTAAGTCACTACCAGCTTTGCGAATCTGGGTCCCACAATATTTGCCCATTTTTCTTGGCAAAATTGTTCAAGCTCTGTCAGATTGGATGAGAACCATTGGTGAACATCAATTTTCAAGTCTTACCACAGATTCTCAATCAGACTGAGGCCTGGATTTTGACTGGGCCATTCTAACATATTCAGGTTCTTGTTTTTAATCCACTCAAGTGTAACTTTGGTTGTGTGACCTGCTGGAAGGAAAACCTCCACCTCAGTCCCAGGTCCCTTGCAGACTGAAAAAGATTTTCCTTTAGCATTGCTCGGTATCTGGCTCCATCCATCTTGCCCTCAATCCTTATCAGCCTGCTAGTCCCTGCCAATGAAAAGCATCCCCACAACATGATGCTGCCACCACCATGCTTACCATGGTGATGGTGTTCTCAGGGCAATGAGCACTGTTGGCTTTGTACCACACATATAATTTTGCACTAAGATGCAATTTTGATCTACCAAAGAACCTTTTCCCACATGTTTACTATGTCTCCTACATGCCTTTCAGCAAAATCTAAACAGGATTTGATATGGGTTTTTCCAGCAATTGCTTACTTCTCTCCACTCTTTCATAAAGCCCAGCTTTGTAGAACATCCAGGAGATAGTTGTCCATAGACACTATCTCCCATCTCAGTTGTGGATCTCTCCAGTTTCTTTAGCATTACCATTGGTCTCTTGATTGCTTCTCTGACTAATGTCCTCCTTACCCAGTCACTGAGTTTTGGTGGACAGACTTCTCTAGGCAGAGTTATGGTTATGCCATATTCTTTCCATTTTGTAATAATAGATTGAATGGTGCTCTGGAGATATTCATAGTTTGGGGTTTTTATATATATAACCCAACCCTGCTTGGTGCTTCTCCAGAATATTATCCCAGACTTGTTTTTATAGCAACTTGGTCTGCTGTTTGTTTAGATATGCTCTCCAACAAACTTTGGGGCCTTCCAGAAACAGGTGGGTTGTTTTTTTTAATCTGAGATCCTGTGATACCTGAATTGCACACAGATGGACTCTGTTCAACTAATTATGTGACTTCTGAAGGCAGTTGGTTGCCCCAGAGCAATGCAGAGGGTGAATACTTATACAATCAAGACCTCTCAGTTTTGTATTTGTAAATCATTTTGTAAAACATGTAGATTCTTTCCCCACTGACATTATGGCTATTTTGTGTAAATCAGTGAGAAGAAATCCTAATTAATTACATTTTAATTCCAAGTTGTAACACAACAAATGTGGAAAAGTTAAAGGGCTTTATGTGAATACTTATGCAAGGCACTGTACCTCCACTAGGAGAGGTGTCTCCAAATACCAGCTGCTGGGTGATATTTCACTCATGTCCTACTTTTAGTCTTCCCATAGGCTTCTGTTTGGATACTGTGTGAACAGAAGACTGGACTAGAATAGGCTTTTGGTCTGATTCAGCATCGTTCTTTTGTTCTTATTGAACCAATGTAGTGCAGTGGGCATAACATTGGTCTTGATCTGTGGTGGGAAGGTTCAAATCTCTGATAAATGAAATTCACCAAGTGGCGTAGGCCAACCTCATCATTTTTCTTAAAACAGCATAAAACAAGAAAACTCTATCGATGCCAATCTGAGCTCCTTGAGGGAAAGGCAGGATGATAAATAATTTGAGACAAAGTTGGAAACAACATAGACAACAGTGACTGTAGCCTTTAATACCATCTCCCAAGTGAAAATTCAGTGGATAGGATTTGTTTACCCTCAGAGTTTGGCGTCTCTGAGACCTGGAAGGGATTTCTTCCTAGAGGCCTTGCTTTCCCTTTGATGTATGCTTACAAGCATTTCCATACATGATGATTAATAGTATTTGAGCTTCTTTCCTCTACTAATGTGCATCTGCTATCAATGTGAATGCAGAAGAGACTCACTTGGAATTCATATGGGATTCCTGGCCAAAGCAGATTGTATATTTCTGCCACAATCTGTCTGAAGCAACTGCCACTTTAAGCCTTACATGCAGAAGCACCATTAAATGCCTACTTCATTTATTTTGGGAGTGGAGAACCTCTTTCCTGTCGAGCTTTGCATAACCTCTGCCAAGACCTGCCAGAGACCTCATGTCAGCAGAAGGTGAGGCCACAGCCAAAAGCAGGTGGAGTTATGGATGTGACTCCTGCTTTTCTGTAATATGCAATGTGGGGAAGGTGGGGAGAGAGAACATTTTCACCCAGGCATTCTCCTTCCTCAACATGGGCAAAGTTCCCTTGATCAGCACTGTAGCTGGGGGACAGAGCAGGACAGAGTAAATAAAATCCATAACCTGGAGTGAGGCTGCTGATAGGGTGTGACCTCTAGATTCTCCCCAGGCCACATAGTGTGGCCTGGGGGGAATCTAAAGGCTTCGACTGAGAGGCCTGGGGGTCTTCACTTGGCCCATGAGCTAGAGATTCTCTACCCCTGGACATGTTATTTAAAATGTTTACACCCTGCATTTTTTTCCTGGAGAGTTCAAGGCAGCTAACAAAATGAAAACAACAATAACAACAACCTAACCATTTAAAGGAAAGGAAAGGAAAGGAACCTCTCGTGCAAGCACTGAGTCATTACTGACTCTTGGAGGGACGCCAGCTTTCGCTGACGTTTTCTTGGCAGACTTTGTAGCAGGGTGGTTTGCCGTTGCCTTCCCCGGCCGTTATTACCTTCCCCCCAGCTAACTGGGTACTCATTTTACCGATCTCGGGAGGATGCAAGGCTGAGTCGACCCGAGCCGGCTGCCTGAAACCAGCTTCCGCTGGGATCGAACTCAGGCCGTGGGGAGAGTTTCAGCTGCAGAAACTGCTGCTTTACCGCTCTGCGCCACACAAGGCTCTAACCATTTAAAACCACCTTTAAAATATAACAATAAAACACTCAAGTAGTGGCAGAAAATAACAGAACACAACTATAAAAAGCATTTTAAAACAAAAGGAAATTAAAAAAACATTCATTACTGCATGTATATTTGCTATGGTGGTGTATGCTGGGCACATTCCACAGTCAATACGCTGCTGTTATGTGCGAACCTGGTCATTACATTGGGGGTTGGTGAGGCAAGAGACTGGAGTTGACATCCTTTTGGTTCCTTGTAACCAAAAAGAAACGTCATTCAAACTGCACTCACCTCTTAGAGAGCAAATTTAAATGGCACTCTGTAATATTGTTTTGTTCGGATAAGCAGAAAGAAGCGATGGCACATGCTGCATGAAGGAAGTCACCTTGACAAAGAAGAGGCAAGAAATGACACACACACACTCAATGCCACCTGATCCTTATGAAAGGAGATAGAATCCCTATTCAAGGGCAGCTGCCTTGCAACAGAATTGTATCAAATATCAGATCTACTTCACTAAGAGGAAACCAGGAGATATTAATCTATAATGGCTGGGTAGAAATTAATACATTATTAATCACTGGGTTTAATAAGAAATGTTTAAAATTGTTTGAAAGTTGGCTCTTGCTTTTTTATATGATTATGTTGACATTATAGAAAATGTCTAACATCTGAACTACTTTTCATATTCCTACTATCAATAAAAGGTGACTATGATGATTATTATTATTTATTTATATAGCACCATCAATGTACATGGTGTTGTACAGAGTAAAACAGTAAATAGCAAGACCCTGCCGCATAGGCTTACATTCTAATAAAATCATAATAAAACAATAAGGAGGGGAAGAGAATGCAAACAGGCACAGGGTAGGGTAAACAGGCACTGGGTAGGGTAAAACTAACAGTATAAAGTCAGAACAAAATCAAGTTTTAAAAGCTATAGGAAAAAGAAAAGTTTTTAGCTGAGCTTTAAAAGCTGCGGTTGAACTTGTAGTTCTCAAATGTTCTGGAAGAGCGTTCCAGGCATAAGGGGCAGCAGAAGAAAATGGACGAAGCCGAGCAAGGGAAGTAGAGACCCTTGGGCAGGCGAGAAACATGGCATCAGAGGAGCGAAGAGCACGAGCGGGGCAATAGTGTGAGATGAGAGAGGAGAGATAGGAAGGAGCTAGACAGTGAAAAGCTTTGTAGGTCAACAGGAGAAGTTTATATTGGATTCTGAATTGGAAGCCAATGAAGAGATTTCAGCAGTGGAGTAACATGGTCAGAGCGGCTTGGAGATGTCTCTAAAGACTCATGGTTCTCCTTCCCTTCAACAAAATGTTAGTTGATCCCAAATTGCTCACTGTTCCATTCATAAATTGTTTATGAATAGACTTTCACAAAAGCAATGTTAAATAACATTCTGAAAATCTACATTTAGTTGCATCTAGCAAAGTCCCAAAGATTTCAAACAGATTTGAAGCATTTCAACTGATTTTTTAAAAAATAAAATTTCAACAGCAAAAGACATCTACAACATACCAAACATTCAAGTTATACCAATGTTTTCTCTTCCTTATACCAACAAAAATGGGTTAAGATCATTATAATCTGTTCTAGAGGTGTTTAAAAACCTCCTTTTCTAACTTTCTCTAGTAACCCGAATTAATTTACTTAGAACTGAAAAATCCCATAGCTTAATATACCTTGGGATTTGATTAATTTTCCAGTGCTTTGCATATACTAGTCTATCAGTAATAGCCGTGTCATAAAGGAGCATTTCCTTATGCTTATCTATCAGCCAATTAAAGTTTGCTAATAAAAACAGACTTATGTTTTTAACATAACGTAGCTTGGGGGTTCTCCTAGAACCATCTCTGTCACTTGAGGCTCAGGTGACCTCAGTGGCACGGAGTGCCTTCTACAAACTCCGGTTGGTGGCCCAGCTACGCCCCTATCTAGACAGGGATAACCTGGCTTCAGTTGTCCATGCTCTGGTAACCTTCAAGTAAGATTACTGCAATGCGCTCTACGTAGGGCTGCCTTTGAAGACGGTTCGGAAGCTGCAGCCCGTGTAAAATGCAGCGGCCAGATTGATTTCGGGAACCAGAAGGTTTGACCATATAACACCTGCTCTGGTCCGCTTGCACTGGCTGCCTGTATGTTTCTGAGCCCAATTCAAGGTGCTGGTTTTGACCTATAAAGCCTTACACGGCTTGGGACCACAATACCTGACGGAACGCCTCTCCCGACATGAATATACCCGGTCACTACGTTCAACATCTAAGATCCTCCTCCGGGTGCCTACTCCGAGAGAGGCTCAGAGTGTGGCAACAAGGGATAGGGCCTTTTCGGTGGTGGCCCCCAGACTGTGGAATGATCTCCCTGATGAGGCTCGCCTGGCACCAATGCTGCTATCTTTCCAGCGCCAGGTTAAGACTTTCCTCTTTGCCCAGGCATATGGCGGCACATCCTAATTACCCACATGTTTAGTTTTTAATTGGTTTTTAATGCTTTATGTGCGTATGTTCTGTGTTTTAGAGTTTTAAATTTTGTATACTTGTTTTTACCTCAGTTTTAGAATTTCTGTAAACCGCCCAGAGAGCCCTGGCTATGGGAGCGGTATATAAATTTAATAAATAAATAAATAAATAAATAATAAAATAAATAATTATGGTAAAAGGTAACTTTCCCCCTAGATTTTTATCATCTGATGCTAGCACTTCTTACTAATATCTTAGATTATCTACACTGCCACCAACAATGGTGGTAATAATAATAATAATAATAATAATAATAATAATAATAATAATCCCCTACCGCTTCAATAGTAGAGCAAAATTATGTAATGGGAAGCTTGTATATTTCCAGCAGGCGGGCTGACTCACACTGGCAAGCTATTTAAACAAGACCACGCTGCAACAGTATTATTTTCCAGACAGGAAGGCAGTTACGGTCCAAGCAGATATTTTAAATCAGTATCCCGGGAGTTTAAATGCAGAGTAAACTCCTACCACAGCATCTGGGCAAGTATGGTGCGCTTAAGAATATTGGCTTTGGACCTGGGAGATCCAAATTCAATTACTTGCTCAACTACAAAGCATTTTGGGCGACCGTGGGAATTTGAAGTGTGTATGTTTTCTATTAGTATTTTGGAATGTTTAAATCATACAAATAATTCTGTTCTGCAGCCAACAACTTCCACTGAACATTTAATTGCAAAGAATGGTGGGAATGTGTATAACCCTTCCACCTTGCAGAATATAAAGAAGATTTTAAAATGAATTGTCACTACGATTTTGTACCACATAAATGTGGATTGCTAACCCTAGGGAATGTCCTCCTCATCAGCCACAAAATATTTCAGAATTGTTGCTTTGTTACTTCCCTAGTAATTGCATGAGAGTTTAGTTAATGTGGTAACAATAACTTTTTTTCCTAATTCTTCCCATCAAGCTGCTGTAATTATCTAACAGAATTTACACAACAGAGGAAAGAAAATTAATGGAATTAAACCACTGTTTCTGACAGTCTTATAATAAAAATATCACTATAAAAATATCACCAAGAAGAGGGTAGTGAGCTTGCCCCTAGTGTATATTCAGCAAAATGCCTTCCCATTTCACTATTTGCAAATAGGATGGAGAATTCCAAAAGTCTATTTTCATGCTGGATCTAAACCCAGAAGTGTTTCCACCTACTCTTCCTTTCTGTAAAATTTGGACAATTCACCCAAAAACCAGACACTTCACCACCACGCGCTCTTGTGCATTACAATATGCATCATAAATACTAATAAAGCAGCATGAATATTTTCTCCATTAGAGGTTTCACACACCCTACAGGTAAACCAGTTTCAAAGCTTCAAAGCAAATAATGAGGAAGCATTCCCTTCTGGAAAAAAAATGTACTTAATTAGGCAGATCTGTCTATTGAACATAGTACAACTTCAATGAGAGGTAATTATGGCTTCAGCCATAATACACAAGTGGCTGATCAGGCTACAAGTTGTCTTTTTATGTCAGAGCTGTTGACAAGTATTTGCCGTAGTTCCAGTCCAACTTTCAGATGCTTGCCGAAAAGCTTTGCCTCGGGTCACTGCCTCTTGGTCAGCTAGTGAAATGAGTGTGTTTGCTTTCTCAGTGATTAGAAGTATCTTGGCTCATGCATAACTCAGTGGCTACAATTAGCTCATCCAGTTCTCCGTCTTTCAGAAACATGGAAAACATAGCTACTCCAGTCACATTCATAACTAGGCATTGTAGAATTTCCCATAAATTGCAAATAACATTTCTAAGTACAATAGGACAGGGCTGGATGACAGGTATGAAGCATGCCATGGCAGACGGAATTGATCACCCTGCATTTTCCAAGCATACACCAAATGCTACTCCTTCTCTGGTACCCCAGACTCTACTAAACCTCTTCTAACATTCCTGCTCCTGTGAGAAAGAACTAGCAAAGCACACTGAACACTGGATCAGTTCTATCATATATTACTTCAAAATGGCAATTCCTTTATATGTACTACCAGAAATCAGTGGTTCAAGTATGTCTCCAATGTACTTAGCAATGAAGACTGATGCATATAATTTATTCAGCTTTTCTACAATTTCCCTGTCTTCCTACCTATTCCTTTTACACCTTTGTCACTTGTCCAACTTGTTTCCTGCTTCTGAAATAAATTAAGGTAATTAGGGTTCTAAAATATCTTTATCAAGGTAAAACCCTTTATTTTTATTTATTATTTATTATTTATTTATTACATTTTTATAGCGCCCAATAGCCGAAGCTCTCTGGGCGGTTCACCTTTATTTGCTATTCTCTACAACTTCTAGTCAAACTACACATTGCTTTAATTCTGTAGCTTGTCGCTGAAGCTTTTTATTACTCTAGAGTAAGTGCACATGGACCCATAGACTAGGAGGGGAGGATTGCAACCACCACACACACACATACCACCTGCTTCCTGAAATCCACACACAACGTTTAAAAGAAAAAAAGGGGGGAGCCGCCATTGGAGTTAATGGAGGCTTCCCCACTTTTTTTCTTTTACCCTTACGCAGCAAGAGGAAGATTTCTGGAAGGGAATGGTGGGGAAAATTTAAACACCCCATCCTGGTGTGTGGTGGCCTTATCTGAATGGGGGCTGCATGCACTTACTCTAGAGTAAAAAAAATATACGCCTCAGCTACATTCTGCACAATTAGCATGATGTGTAGTTTGACCCATAGGGTGCTTCCAGACAGAGGGGGTCCTAGAACTACCAGTTAATAGGAGTTGTGCACCTATTCCATCTCTTCGTTCTTAACGGACTTTTTTCTAATAAGAAAAAAAAGTGGATGAAGCAAGTTGCAAAACGTAGGAGTGTTACAAATGGAAGATGACAATGTCTGGATCCTGATAAAATTCCATGTTTGAGGAACAGTGATTGCAGGTCAAAAGCCTTGTCTGGAAGCACCCTTAAGTCCTTGCCAAAAATGTCCAAAAATTATAAGAATCCAAGAACTGGCAGCTGCCAGATTTTAATTCTTAATAAAACTCACCCAGAGTTCATGCATCATGCCACTTTTGACAAAGTCATCAGTCATAATTACAAGCCATTGACTGGCAAAGCCACTCCCTAATATATAATGATTTGACAATTGCTGCTTAAGGAGAACTTTCCACTTCCTCTTAGAGCTTCTCTACATGAGCAGTTTATTGTATGCTCATGATTGGCCATTCATAAAAGTTTGTGAGTCCTTTACATGATACTGTCAACCTCCAGGATGTCTCTTGCGCCCTTTTCCCATTAATCTCACTTTAAAAAAGGAAATAATGCAGTATTTAAATTACTGTGGGGTTAATTCTTCCACTAGATGGCATTGTTTCCTTTAGCAGAATAGCATTGGCCAGAGGGAAAGCTTTCATTTCAAAATCACATAGCCCCTGCTGGTCACCATTTAAAGACGCCCATAGTGACCATAGAAAGACCCAAGAAAAAGAAGCTAAGTAAGGATGAGGGTTTTCCCCTTACTGTAGAGATGCCATTAGCTAAGCAGATATTAGAAAGTTTTATTTAAATGTTTCTAATTAATATACTTTTAGTATAATTATAAAACATTCTGAGGTTTTTCAAAATGGAAGTTTCTCTGGATCACCCCAGAGAATTAAGTATTTATCTACTTTTAATACCCAGTGAGTCATCTTTTAAAAACATGCAAGAAACACTTATCAAATACAATAGGCTTCTTCTAGTTCTCTTATTCTTTGCCTTTCAAAAGTTTCATTAATCATAACTATATTGATTTCATTCAGTAGCTGAGACACAGGTGTAACAATAACTTAATCTGCATTATAACAGCTTACTGAAGAAGAAGAACACAGCAGCATGGAGTCAGGTCCCATCTGATGTCAATTATGCAGCACTGAAGGGCACAAGGTAATTTTCCTTTTTTGAAATGCAAAGAACTCTCTTTCCCTGGTTGTTCTTGATAGCTCTGCAGATGGCTGTTGCACAGCTGGGGAAGGTTATATACTTGCCAAACAAACCTATGTTGAGGGGAGGGAGGTGTGTTTTGGGGGTAGTTTCATTAAAAAAATCTATTCATCATTAAGGGGGTAAGCAAGAGAGAAACCTTTAAAAAGAACAGTCTTGCAGCTATAGGATTAAAAAGAAACCAGAACTATAGACTACTCTGATCTGATATTTTGATTTGAAAGTTATATCTCCTTGAACATGGAGCACAACAATATTTATTTGTGAAACAAAATTTCAGTGTTCACAGTCAACATCTCTATATGAAGTAGCATGCTTCTATATACCAAGTGCTGGGAAACAGTAGAAGATGGCTATTTACCCTTATGTCCTGTTTTGGGGCTTCCAATTAGTTGGCCACTGAAAACTGAATGCTAAGAAGACTAGACAGGCCTTTGGTCTGATCCAGCAGGTCTCTTCTTAGGTTCTTAGAAAAAGCAAAGGAGAACAATCCACAGCAGTAAGAACATACGAACAGCCATGCTGGATCAGGCCAAGGACCACTTATTTACTCTATTCACACAGTGGCCAACCAGTTGCCTGTGGGAAACCCACAAGAAGAACATGAGTGCAACCCTCCCATCCTTGTTCCCCAGCAACTGCATATCACCTCTGATACTGGAGGTAGCACATAGCTATCAGTTCTAGTACCCATTGATTGCCTTATCCTTCATGAATTTGTCTAATCCTTTTCTAAAGCCATCTAAATTTGTGTTTTTAGGGAATCTTGCTACATTACCTCTAACCCATACAGGGCCCATTCACATGGTCATGAGAAGGGGGAGAGTAAAATATCCACAGAGCAGGGAAGAGCAATAAAACCATGACGCACATGCCCGACACACGACCATCCCCCTCGCAGAGCACACACACACAGAGACCCTGTTCAGACATGCATAGAGAACCACAGAGGAGGGACAAGTAACTGAACCACAAGAAGTGGATCCACCACATGATCGCAGAACATATGGTGTCCCATAGTTCTGCTACCCACCCACCCATTGTGGTTAGATTACTTACTGCTGCACAGTTTAACAATGCATCCCACTATCCTCCGCACGCCAAAAGGCATCCAGCAGCCGCTCTGTTGGGGAAATGGGGAGGGATGTCCTCCAACCATATAAAATGTCCACAACAGCAAGAATGTTGCCAGAACTGGCTGTCTCCATTGCTAGCAGACTTTATAGTCACAACCATTCTTTTCTTCAGCAAAACAGGCAGCAATACCCATGGGGTTCCCATCACACATCACAGGAACCACAGTAAAAACTCACTAACCATCTTACAGAAGATGAGTAATGGGCATAGGTACTCTGCCCACCATGGGGTAGGGCAATTCTCCCACTATACAATGTGCTAATCCACTGTGGTTTGCGTTCTTGAGTGGGTTAGCATGTCATCTGAATAGGCCCACAGAGTTTTGGTTGACACCACCAACACTACAGCAGAAGACAGGGATGGGAACAAGTATTTAACTACCTAGACTAATCCTGGCTGCCATGTGGTTCTGGAGTGATCATTCCATGTTTAAAAGGAGGGCAGGGTGCTGAACAGCCTCAATCCTTTGTTATTTTTTAACCCCAGCTAAAATAAATTAAATCTATATGCCAGTGCCCCATTCAGTGATTAGCCTGTCTAAAAACTTGTCAACTGTGAATATGTTTTTAATTATGTAAGCCCTGGTAATAATGAAATAGCTAGGATTAATGATTAAAAACAATAGTTTATGTATTTTCTTTTAAAAATCAAACATCTGTGTTCTGCCTTCAGTTCATGGCTCTTTTGTTTAATAATGTAAAAATTGATAGTCTTATTATTATCAAGATAAAAAGATTCAGACAGAATGATTACTAGCTGGTAGAATGTATAAGGCCAGAAATACACCATGGCAAGATCTACACTACTGCTTATAACAGTTTATAAGGGTTATGACAACTGTTCAGGCCCAGGACACATTACATATACCGTTTTCATAATGTTTTAAAAGCATTATATCCTGCTTGGTGTAGTTCGGCCCCAATCAGAATATGACATTTTGAAAACGGGTTGAAAACTGTATATGTAGTGTGTCCTGGGCCCCAACAGTTGTCACTACTGTTATAAACCTAGGATGACCATATTTTGGAAACCAAAAAGGAAGACACCCCAAGATGACCGGCCCCTGAGGAGGTATGCTTACCCCAACATGGCTGGCACCCAAGGGTGTGTGTCCACTGCAACATGGCCTTGGTCGCATGTCTAATTCTACAGCTCACAATTAAGACAAACCTGTTCTACATGATATCATAATGTTAACATCACTGAAACAAAGAACAAGTGAGACATTCAATGTAACTGAAATTAACATGCATGTTTAGTTGCTGTACAAATGTCTATGTATGCTTAGACTGGGGGGGGGGGAGTCCTACAACTCCTAGCGTTCCACAGGCAGCAAGCATAGGATTGTGCCTTAAACCGATTTGAACCCAAATCCCAAGCACGACTGGGAAAACATCTAAATATTATCAATGAAATTTGCTTACAATTTCAACTTTTAGCACTCAGATTCATTTCCCCCCTACCCAATGCAGCTTCATGAAGTGAAATCCCATACATGTCTAACCAGAAACAAGCCTCACTGAGTTTAATAGGACTTATTCCCAGGTAACTGTGTATAGGATTGCAACCCCAATATGAAATATGTGACATTTCATTGTATGTAGAATTCAGGCAGTTGAAAGGGTGGAGAAAAAAGAGATAAAGAATGATTGGGTCACTGTAGCAATCTTTTCTCAGGCCTATTCAATATGATTTAATATTAAGCAAGAAAGAGTGGCTCTCTTTAAAACATTGTAACATTGTAAACATTGTAACATTGTAACAATGTAAACATTGTATTACATTGAGATGTAATAAAAAACAGATTTTCACAAGTCAGTTTCTATTAAAGGTCTTGCTCCAGGCATAGCCCTTTGCAGATTTTTAGCTGTACACTATTGGGAGAACTGGTGATAAGCATCCACCGTATGGCCTCTGCAGTGAGTTTCTACTAAATCCTATACCACTATCAAAATACCTGACTACAAGTTACAAGATTACAGAGTTTATATTTTATTTATTAAATGCATAATGTAAGCCTATGCGGCAGGGTCTTGCTATTTTATTGTTTTACTCTGTACAGCACCATGTACATTGATGGAACCTCCAAGGAACCCATAATCCTCCTCCTCTTCATTTTATCCTAACAACAACAACCCTGTGAGGTAGGCTGGGTTGAGGGTCTGCGACTGACCCAAAGTCACCCTGTGAGCTTCTATGGCTGAGTGGGGACTAGAACCCGGATCTCCCGACTCTCAGTACGACACTCTAGCCACTACCCCACAATCCATAAGTCAGACACTTAATATACTAGCAATATTAAATGGATAGCCAATGAGAAGTTCAGGTTAATTCTGGTTAACATTGTAGTTATGATTAAGCAGTGTAGCATAATCCTACTCAGAAGTAGGATCACAACCTAAATAATTTAAAGTACACACATAGAAAAGTGCATAGCATTTTTTCTAAAAAAAACCTTAGCAACCTTGTTTTACACAAAATATTTACTTTATATTGGCATCTAGTAATGCTGAAGCAAGTTCAAAAGTGCAAACTATGTAGCAACACTTAGCAGTCATATAGCATCTTCAGGCTACACTTTATAGCATTTCCCTCACTTTTTTTTTTTTAAAAAAAACCCATCAGTGTACAAAAGACTCCATTAGTCAAAAATACAAAACCAGCAGGACTTGTGGCTGATCTACTCATGGTTAGTGAGCATGCACAGGATTCTTCCAACCACAGCCTCCCTCCATGCTCCACAGATTAATCCATATAATCCATTCCACAACACACCAAACAGAGCAGAAACAAACTAGTGCACCAGTCCAAGATGCCTGCAGAACAGACAGCTCCAAATGATTCCCGCAAATAAATTAAGCTTACACACTGACATCATAATACATGAATATTATTTTAAATAAAAGTAAGTATTATTTTTATTTATCTTTTGAGCTGTGAGGAGACTTTAGGGTTCACAACTGACAGGCATCCTCCTGCTCTTTGTCAACAGCTGTGCAAAAATAATTCTAAAGAGGAATCAATCTTTATAAAGCCTTTTTAAAAACAAATTCAGTAGGAGGGTCCCACACTGGGAGGACATGGTCCAGTGGCTTTCAGAACCTGGGTCCAGCTGTTGTACTAAAAAAGATACCTTTTAAATATAGAAACCGTCGTTTGAATGAGTCTGGCAGGATTCTTGCATTCACTGATAAGTATATACCAGCATTGCTCCCATTATAGGAATGGTCAGTTGGGACCAGGCCCCTTTAGGTTGTGTACTGCTCTGCCCCCTTCATCTGAACCCCATTCCACCCCTCTGCTTTCCAGCAGCTTCTAGCAAGGGCTTCTTGGGCCAGTTCTCTTTCTGTCCCTCTCTGTCCTACCTGGGCACGCCTGGGCGTAATGATCATCATATCACCAGTCACCGGGCTGTTTCATGCAGGTGCCATATGCTCAATTGATGTCCCAGCCAATGCTGGATCAGGCTGGGTCAGGCCACACAGTGATCTGGGCCTTTTCTTGGGTGACAACATTGTGTCAGCCAAGAGAAGGCCCGGATGGGCCGTGGGGGGGGTTGGGGGCTGGTTTCCAGAAGTGCAGAAACACAGTTTTCCAGATATATAATAAAAGAATGGAATTTCCTCCCGGACTCTGGTTTGGCCCTCCTGTTCCCAGTCTTGTCCAGGGAAAACCAGATATTTGGTCACCCAATATAAACCATTTTAAAGCAGTAGTGTAGATCCTACCCAGGTTACTAAAGGAAGCAGACAAGGGCTGATAGTGAATGTATGGGAGAGGGGGAAGTCATATGGAAAGAAATAGAAGAGTTTTTCCAAGTCTATTGAGGAGAAAAATATTGTATTTGAAGCTCATTTACCAGTTAGTCATATAAAGACCAAATAAGCTATGGGAAGATGTTATATAAATGATATATAGCATCCAACCACTTTAAAAGAATAATGCTTCTAGACCTCATATTTGTGAAAACACACACACACACACACACAAATATTCTTCACTTGCCTTTCAGGATGCACTGTCCTCACAAAGTGTCTTACAAGACTAAAACACACAAAAATGAAACTACAGTTTATTGTAAAACATGGTGGTATTCATATGTTGTTGGTGTTTATTATACTTATTACCTTATAGATTTGTGTGTGTGTGTGGCATAGTTAATTTGGAAAATATCTGGCACGCTTAAGTGACTGTATTCCTGTATTTATTGCTTAATAGAAATAAAAATAAATAATCATCCAACGGAACTGATACAGAATAGATATTATATGATCTGACCACTTAACACCTAGACATGTTCTAATTATGACATTCTGAACCAGTGGCAATTTCCAAACCATTTTCAACAGCAATCCCATTATAACAATCTAACCTGGATGAAACTAAGGCATGTATCATTCCTCTAGGTAGGGCCCCAGCTGCTGAAACAGCCTAAGCTGGTTAAAAGCACTCCTGGCAAATGGTGCCACCAACTGCATCTCCAAAAATGCTGAGTCTAGAAGCACCCCCAGACTGTGTACCTGGCACTTCAGGTGGAGTGTGGCCTTATTCAGAATCAGATTAAACCTCATTCTGCATCATCCAAGGGTGCCTGAAGCTGACATGACACCACCAACTCCAAGAACTTTTTCTGGCTCTCTTATCATGTGTCTTCCAATCACTGACTTGCCATTTCATCCCTTTCAGCTTCTCAGAATAGAAAGGAGCCAATATGACTCTACATGAGTTGAACAGGACCTCAGCAGGGCCATCAGCCAATTCTACAGGGAACTCTCCCTGAGGCATCAGGAAACCCTCTGGATCCATAAATTCCTATAGTCAGACCTTTAACATTGGTCTTCCACTTCTGCAAGGGAAGAGGATGCCTGCAGTCCAAACCTGACCAGGTAGTGCACTGACTGTTTGGAAAAACAGAGTCATCATAGCATCCTCCATACATCACCTTCCCAATGATTAGTATGCACTTCCCTGACTCACTGCACGGTCTGAAGTCATTTTCACAGGAGAAAGTTAAATTGCGATTTGCATTTTTAAAGCTATTGTGACCAGATTCTACATTTTAAAATGTAGAATCTGTATTTCTGTCTGTATTTCTGCCTTGCATCAACTGTATCAATGAGGGGAAAAGGAAAGAGAAGAGGAAAGACACCCAAAGAAACAGCCAGTAATGAACCTATTTCGACTGCCATCCCCATGTACAGCAGCCTTGAACTACTAAGGCAAACTATACTCAATTAGCAACTATATACACCAGTTGCTGGGAAACATGGGGAGGAGGGTGCTGTGGCACCCATGTCCTGCTTGTGGGTTCCTGGTTGGCCACTGTGTGAACAGATGCTGGACTAGATGGATCCAGCATGGCTCTTAGATCTTCTCTTACAATCCAATTTAAAGCTTGGGGGAACTACAAAATGGGTTCTATATAAATCATGCAGATCCAGTTACACACACACACACACAGAGAGAGAGAGAGAGAGAGAGAGAGAGAGAGAGAGAGAGAGAGAGAGAGAGAGAGAGAGAGAAATCATGGAAACACATGAGCAATAGCTTAGTAAAATTTATTATTTATCCATTTAAAATATTTCTTAGCTGCCTTTTAGGGCAGGAGCCCTCTCAAGGAGACGTAGAACAATAAAATGCATAATAAAAGGTTGGCAGCAGAGAATGACACTTAAAAGGGACTACTGGAAAGCATCAAGGAGCTATTTCCAAAGAGAAGGAAAGTACTGGATTTCAGAGGAGAATCACTCACACAATAGCATTGGCCAAAGATAGTAGTAAATACATAAATAAGGATATAAGCTGTAGGGTGCTTTAAAAATAATTTTAAAAGTCTAATCAGTGTTTATACTGCTACCTATGCAAAATAAATTCTATTTCAGAGGTTACTCTCTGGATTTCACATGCCAACAAGGACCTTTTCTTTTTCTTTTGGTTTAAAATCAAGTTTTTGAAATGCCTAAATTGCAGGGGTAATGCTATTTCTTTCCCCCATAAACAGTGTTTTTATCAGTTAATTGCTTGCTAGGAGCAGTGAGAAATTCAGGTACTGTTAGAGATATGACACAGTACTCATTAATCTTATTTCAGAGACAGGGAATGAGCAACTAGATGAACAAAAGCCAATTTGAAGGAATTGTTTTGTGCTTCTTTAGAAGCAAGGACCCACCCACCCCCAACAGCATTTAATCTGGATGTCATTCCCACTGACTGTTGCCTACATGCCTATTTACTTAGCACACTATTTTTCTGAACTCCCAAGTCAATAATAGAATCAATTCTCTCTGTATCTTTGTAATTCAAACCTCGGATAAGGGGACATACCTAGTTTAGAATCTCAGTCCTAGCTCTAGTTGAAACAGTAAACCTGCGTCTAGGATGAATCACTTCAGAATGCAGGTGAGGAGCACACATAATTGAATACTCCTCCATATCAAACCATGTGAGCTGCATACAGAGGAAGCGGGCAATTATCAGTATGTAAAACTACAGCTGGTGGAGAGAGAAGACTTAAAGCTCCACTCTCCAGAACCGGGGGGGGGGGGGGGGGGAGAGAGAGAATCAAAACTGTAAAATAAAGGGGGGGATATGTAGCTGCTAGCTACATCTAACATACAGTTTGACCCTTAGATTCCTTCCGAAGGGGTTAGTTTTCTATGTGGATGTTATTATTTGTATAGAACACCATTCAGCCATATGAGCCCTCATCACCTGCAACCTCAACCTAATCATAGGTTTCCTACTTCAGTCAGAAATAAGCCCTAGGGCAGGGGTCCACAATGTGGCACCCATGATGGTCTCCATTCCATGCCCCCTTCAAAAAATGTTTGTAATAAAACCTTGAAAAACTTTAGTATTCTTTCGGCTCCATCACATGTGGGAAAACATGCTCCCTACCATCACTTCTCTGCTCCTGGTTTCGTTGCTAAGCTACTTCCTGTTTCAAAACAGGAAGTAAACAATGAGAACGAGGCCCATTCAGTTGGACGTTCTAATCATGCTGCTTCACCTGCACACAGGAGGAGAGAGCAGCAACTTCCGGTTTTAAAAATATTTCAGATTTTCTGGGGGCACAAGGAAGGCCAGAAGGGGCGGAAGGCGTGCAGGAGGCAGACGATGTCATGTGAGGGACTTTTGAAAATCATGCAATAAAACACTCATTGGATGGAGCCCTTTCTCTCACCTCTTTTCATTTGCCTTGCTATTCTCTCCTCCTCTTTATCTCACTTTTGATTAGCCAGGTGCCCACAGCAGCCATTAAGAGACTAGCCAGATCCTCCATTGGATCCATTTTGTGGTGGTTCCCACAGCAGTGTATCAAATTCCTATATTGCCCATGGGTCCAAAAAGGCTGGGGACACCCGCCCTAGTGCTTATATATAGCTGTGACCCTTGTGTAGGTTAGATAATTGATGCACCACGAGGAACTGTTAGTGGAAAAGTGGATTAGAAAATATAAAAATAAATATAGATGACTGAATCGGCAGATTGTGGTAGAAGAAGCTTACACTTTTGGTTATGCCCAAGTGATTTCTAAAGAGAATATTGTTAACTTGTTATAATACTGTGTACAGTTCTAGTCACCATACCTAAAAAGAAGAAGATATTGTAGAGCTGGAAAATGTGCAGAAAAGGGCAACAAACATGACTAAGGAGGTGGGGCATCTCCCCTATGAGGGAAGGTTACAACAGCTGTGATTATTTAGCTTAGAAAAAGGAGGGTAAGGGGAGACAAGATAGAAGTGTACAAAATTATGCATGGTATGGAGAATGTGCATAGACAGATACTTTTCTCCCTCTCAAAATACTAGAACCCAGAGGCATCCCATGAAGCTGATTGGTGGAAGATTCAGGACAGATAAAAGAAAGTATTTCACACAGTGCATAAACTATGGAATTCACTATCACAAAATGTAGTGTTGGCCCCCAATTTGGATGGCTTTATAAGGGGGTTAGTTAAATTCCTGGAGGAGAAAGCTATCAATGGCTACTAGACCTGATGGCTATATGCTACCTCTGGTATCAGAGATAGCATGCCTATGTACACTGGTTCCTGGGGAACCTGGGCAGGAGGGTGCTGTTGCTCTAAATGGAGTTTAGACTAAATGGACCAGCATGGTTCTTCTTATATTATTACAGACTTTGGAGAAGGAATGCATTTGGAGCAATTAGTATATGTGCAACATTCTAGTGACCTCAGCACATTGCTCTCGTACTGTTAACATTACATGGTGATTTACATAATCACTTGAAGAAATAGCTGTGTGAAGTGGAACCAAAAACACCAGTTTGAAAAAAGAAAGAGAGGAGGAAGGAGACTGTGTTCCTGATCAGCACAATCCTGCAAAATATCTTTGGGCAAACATCAAATTGAAAAGGGCATGCCCCCTTCAGTAACACCTTGAATTCAGGGCCTGTTCCCATGTTATTAGTATAGAAAAGAAAGGATGCCTACAAGTGAATTGCATTTTGCAAGTAATGGACAAGTGCATTTGAACTGTTTGCTGGCAGTAGTTGCTGGTGAGGTAGACACAGTTGTTATGCAGCAACCGAGGAAGTGAGCTTCCTAGGGTGGTGGGGGAGAAAGGGGGAGGTTGGATCACCTATAAAACAATTTATAGGATTGTTACGGAACAAAATACAGATATGTCATTCATACATGTATAGTTTCATAGGAATGATATGATTATTCCTGACAAACAGCTCACTGGGAGAGTGAAAGTAGACACTAGAGATCAGAATCCTTACCAAAGACTTAAGCGACATACATTATATTAAAAATGCTGTTACAATGCAGTAGATCAGTAGTGGCTGCTAATGGAAATACAATTAACTTGAACAAGATTGTCATCTGTGTGGCAGTTTAAGATTCTATCCCAATTTGATATTAGGATAACATTTAGATTCTTTTCATTAAAATACACTTCTGTCTCCCTCATTTATTAATGAAAAATCACTTTGTCCAATAAGAGAAACACAGTTAACTTTAAACAGTTTTGACAAACTAGGAAAAAATCCTCCTCAAAATGCATCAGATCCTGGAATTCTTAATTTAGTGTCTCATCACTCATTCTCTCTTACCAAGTGACTTGTTTAACCCATGAGGAGGCTTCTTCGCTGTCCAATTCCCCATCTCCACATAGGCCCTAGTTAGTTAATCTGGGATTTCAGCTCTCTCCTTAGTTTCTGTGCATTTCAATAAGATCTGGTCATCAAGTCCACTGAATCAACCTGCTACTGTTCACACAAAACCAGCATGGGCGAAGCCCAGGTTCAGATCTTTACTCTACTATGAATGCTCACCGCCTTGGGCCATTCATTCTGTCAGTCTAACCTACCTCACAGGGTTGTTATGAGGATAAAAGGGGTCAAAACCAAGTACTGCACTCGTTTGAGGAGGGGATGGAATATAAATACTCATACAGGATTGTGATATGCAACCACTCTATTGTACTTGTGTGCGAAGTACAATTTCAGAGGAGTATTTTTGCACTTGCATATAAAATCCATATTAACTCAATCATGTAGCGTAACTCTGACATCCAGGAAAGTACTGCAGATGCTCAGTACTACTAAGTGATAACACAATTCTGTCAGCCTTCTTACTTTGCATATTGTTGAACTTTCTTCTCAGTTTTTAAGGAAACACATTGTGGCACTATATTTGTCAGAACCTCTTTCCAAACACCTCCACCAACACGTAATTAATCAAATTGTAAAACCTCTCTTCATCAGCAACTGCAGCCTAATTGCAAACTTCTGCACATCAGTGAAGAGAATCAAGTGGAAATGGACACCAGTACAGGTCAAACATTCACAGTAGCATATCTCTTCTAGCTCATAACTCCCATAATATTCTTTCATCACAGGAACACAGATTTGACTACTGTGTTTGACTAAGAGATGACATTCTATAGATGTGAACTAAACATGGCTTCCATAGGAATGGGGCTCAAACTCTTGACATAAGCCTAGTAGCTTTTGTCGGAGTTTGAGCTCCTTTCAACTTGGCCTTCCCTCATTTTTATTGTTCCAGCTTCCAGAGGAGAAAAAAGAATAGAATTCATCACTGCTGTCCCCACAAAGGCAATGGCTATCCTTTGAAAGCTGGAAATACTTTAGGCACCTGCTTCATTTACCTAGGCAGAAGAGATGAGACTCCGTGGACAAGGAACCTCTGTTTTCAAAGCCACCAAAGAAGGCTTAGTGTGGGGCCAAAGTGGTGGCTCCTCTCTGTGAGCAGGGGGATTTTGAGCCAGTAGATAAAGAGGAGGAGGAGCCATTACTGCTAGGGCTGTGCACCCACCCCCATCCGCCTCGGACGCCAGTTCAGAGCCCCTGAAGCAGCCCTGGTTCAGCTCAGGAGTGCCTCGGGGTTTGCCCATGCGTCCTACTTCCGGGCTTTTGTGTCGGCGGCAGTGGGAATCACCAGATGCAAGGATGGCGGCGGCGGACAGCAGAGGCACCAGGTAAGTGGGGAAGGGGAGACTTTTTGGGGTGCCAGCTGTGCAGCCAGCATCCAGAAAAGTCTGAGTCGCCTTGGAGGGCCCGAATTTTGCCTCGGCTTCTGCACCGAGGCAGGTCAGGCAACCCCTGAGCTGAATCAGGGCTGCTTCGGAACCAGCTCGGATTCTGGTCCGAGGCGGAGCAGCCCTAATTACTGCTGCTACCTGTACACCAACCTCCCCAATTCTCTTAGGCACTGACTGACAATAGTCCACTCTGATCCTTAAAATTGCCAAAAGCAGAGAGCAACTCTACATTTTAGGGGATTATTAACGGGCAAAGCAGTTATGGTCTTCCTGTAATCCTTGTGAAAAACCTGGATGTCAGTCAGAAAGACAGCTCAACACTAGTGGATTAAACACGCATAAGATCATCACAGAGAGGGAGACAGAATTATGTGATTGTACTGTATTGTGATAGGAGCCTCATAAGCTAATTTCTATTAGGGCTGTGCACACACACCCGAACCGATTTGGGTTGATCCGGACCTCCCCGATCTGCTCTGTAGCTGGATCTGGAGTGAGATCCGGAGGTCGGGATCGATATTCAGATGCCATTTTCCTCCCTTCCCCACTTACCTGCCTCTGCAGCGGACAGTGGAGGCAAGTAAGTGGGGAAGGGGGGCAAAATAGCATCCATATAAGCACCCCTGGCCTCACCCCTTACCTGGCTCCACCATCCGTCACTACACGGACCATTGCGGCGGTGTGTGGCACCAGGTAAGCCCCCCTCTCCCACTTCCCTGGCTCCGCCGCCATCGCCGCCACGGTCCATGCGGCGGCTGCCACGTGTGGGTGGCAGTTGAAGCCGCCGCACAGACTGTGGCGGTGGCGAATGACGGAGCCAGGTAAGCCCCCCTCCCCACTTACCTGGCTCTGCCACTGTCACTGCATGGACCACGGCAGCGGTGGAGCCAGGTAAGCCCCCCTACCCCCTTACCTGGCTCCAAAGCTTCAGAACAGTCTGAATCACTTCAGAGTGTTCTGAACTGCTTCAGGTCAATCCAGAACTCCCCGATCAGCTCCGGAACTGAGCTTAGAAGGTCCGGATCGGCCCACTCTGCTTCGGATTCGGGGATCCAAAACGGATCGGAGCACACCCCTAACTTCCATGCAAATAAGTACCTCGCTTTACATTGGATGCTACACATAACGATATTACTGAAATGAGCCTGTTATGCTCTCGCCAACTCTTCCATTAGCAGCAGTTGATGGTAGAACCAGTTTTGTTCCCCATAACTCAAATCTGGGAGTATATCCAGGAAGCATTAAAAGTTGGATGCCAGTATCTGTGTTTGTCCCACAGCAAAACTGTTAATGAGAAAAGTACATGGAACAGATCTCTTACTAGCCAAGTCAATACATACTTGCTTATTTGTTTAGCAACTCTTTTCTGCAAATTATTTGTTCGAACTGGGCACAACTAATATTTCTTTGGAAATAATGAAGGGTTCTGTTGCGGTCCGAAACAAACCTGCATGTGGAGATTTATGACATTTTGGCTTTTGTCATGAGAAAACAAGAATACATTACACTTGCATATCAGAACTCTTTGAACTCAGAAGTGAAACCATTAGCCAATTTTATCATACTATGAAATATCCATGAGTAAAGCAGATGTAACCATTTTTGTGGCCTAGAGAAAGCAAGCTGTAAGTGTGGGGTGCTTGTGAGAAGAACAAAGTTACAAACAGTAAGAAGAAATCATTGCCAATGGACATACCACTGATTGGTTTTTGCCCTGCTGTTAAAGAGACATGGAGCAGGCTCATTACTTCACAATTGCTCATGCCTAACAGCTTGTTGCTGCATTTTAGAATGTGGTAAATTCTGGCCTACTGTGCCCCAACACTTTAAGAACTGGTTTCAAAGACTTGTTAAAAATTCAGCTTCTTATGATGTCAATGGAATGTAGTTGTTGAATTTCCATATGCTAAGAATCCTATCTTAAAATCTTCTTGATATTCATAAAAATTATATGTCCTAATCCAACCAATCTGAATAATTTGGTGTCTTCCACAAACTTTGAAACAACATTAAACAAGGGAGAAATTGTCCATAGAGAGTAATAACAGCCACTTTTGTTGTTCTTCAGGTATCATTAATGCAACCCAAGCCCTATTCAGTAACTAAGTGCAGAGTAGATTAATAAAATAGTTAGCATCTGGCAAATCCAACAAATGTGTACTATAAATATCTCTTAATAAAGGATAATAATGAAATATAGTGCAGACCTACAGGTATCAAATCAACAGGTAGAGCAATGTAAAAAAAATGTAGTCTGATCCTGTGCATATTTCCTCAGAAGGAAATTCCAATGGGCCTGTTCAGACAACATGCTAAGCCATGGTTAGGCCACTAACCCTTTTGCAGCAAATGGTTAGTGAGTGTGTTTAAACTGTGGTTATGTATGCACCATGGTTAGGAATGGTTCATATGACATGCTAAGTCATGGTTCACAGAACATGCTAAGCCATAAATGTTGTATGAAATGTTTAGCTCAAAATGCTTAACAGCAGTCTAAATGATTTTTGTATCAAGTTGAAAAAATAACTTTATCAATCTACTGTCCTTTTAACTCAGTTTCAAAGTGGACAGATTTAAGATGGTACCATTGTCAGTAGAGCTGCTGTGCACAAGTAGCCTCTTGAAATTCTCCACCCTATTTGTGGGTAGAGAAATGGAGGGGGGGGAGTAATTTCACTCAGGTAGGCAACCACTAGCAAGGGTTGTAGAACAGTTTCTTTCTCTGTTTTTCCTAATGTTTTTTTTTTTTTGAGGGGAGTTACACTGCTATTGGAAGTGGAAACAGCATCAACTATGTTGGCAGACTGGCCCCCATTTGTATCCTCCAAAATGCCCCATATACCTAGCTTCACTCCGGGGCATTGAGGGGAGGGAATGCAGCCACCACAAAAATAATTGTGAAGAAAATGTTGGAGAAATTCTGAAAAGCGTCCTTTTATGTCTCATGGTAAGAAACGAAAATCTCAGGAAATTTCTGAAAGAATGACTTCTGAGGAATTTTGACTCAGCTCTGGTCATCATTCTTCAGGGCTCAAAAACACCGGCAGGGTCTTCCAAATGTTACATTTCTAAGGGGTGATTGTGGATACAGCTTGTCTTTAATTCAGGTGCTGGCAACACCCCTCCTTCCCTAAAAGCCCTGTAGCAGGTATGAGATGGGGGGACAGTTTTGCATCCAGCTCCAGGAAAAGGGTGATGTTAAGACTGTGCCAGAATCCATCCTCCAATTTTCTGTAAGTTTTCTTTTCTCATGAAAGAAGCTTCCGTTTTTCTGTCTCATTCTCAGAGCATTTTATAATTTATTTTGAATGTGTGTTGGTGGCATTCTTGACTTTATCTAACTTGGTGGCTGAGGGTACTGATTGTATTTTTCTTTCTATTACACACCTCACCATTGCTCTACAGTCTCCCAAGCTGCCTGCTTTTCTTTATCTGAAAAGGCTCTATGGGAGGAATAAATTCATGATATCTTCCCCTGGTCGGGAATTACAGGAAGCCAAACAGGCTACAAGCTGTCAGAGAGTTGATTGTACAATGAAAGACAAGACACTCACACACACACACTCCTCAGTCATCTCAAAAGAAAGGTAAGCACAAGAACCCTAAACCAAACTCATGAGAATTTCTCCAAAATTTCTTCTCCTTTGAATTTCTTTTCTAACATATTGAATGAGAACAGTCAATATTTTTATGGGAGAAATTTTTGGCACAGCACTAATTTTCAGTCACTTTCAGTTCCTTTCACATATGAATTAGAATCTAGAGTAGTGGGCACATATTCTTCAGTCAAGCTGAAATTTACAAATGATTAATCAAATCATTTAGGATGCATTGTGTCTATTAGAAGTGGGTGAACTATGAGAACTAAGTCTGGAAAATAAAAGCATTAAGTTTTATTGGCACTTTTCCAAAATTCACTTCTAGGCTCAGATCAGAAGTGTAAATCTGATGTAAATCTAGTGTAAATCAATAAGGACTGATTTCAGTTTGTGCCTGCATACACAATGCCTGGCTTAGGAGTTCTGGGCTGCTGGAACTCAATTGCCTCGATGAATCATTAAAACCAATTTAAAATTCTGCTTCCCACATCAAATATTATAATTTCTTTTCTGCCAGATATTAAACTGGGGTAAATTGCCAGGTGAGCATAAGGCAGATCCTATATTGAAGCTCCTGTACCAAGTAAATGAAGACATTTTTATTAGCACATCCCACGCAATATTTTTTAAAGCATATAATCGCTCCTCTTTTCTTTTTTGCCTTTGTGACTGATTCTCACCAGTACCATCTAGCTATTTAAAGACGAAAAGGTATTTTGGCAGTTGCTACAACTCCCCCAACACATGGTATTGGGATATATACAGCCAACACAGAGCAGAAGTTCTCAGATAGTTTGTGTACTTCTGGATGTGGAATGTTTTGCCAAGATAAGGTTCCAATCAAGACAAGGAGTAGAAACAACAATGGATGTGTGTGTGGGGGGGGACAACCCACCCTACTCTTGGCTCTGTATTTATTTAATGCATTTTTAAGCTACCGTTCAGCAAAACTATCAGGGTGGCATACAGCATAAAATATAAAATGATATAATTATAAACTAATAGAGCAACACCATAACAATAAATAAAATCAGTTCAGAAATCACAGTGAATTGATATTACTTGTTAAAAAATAAGAATGTCTTCATCTGGCACAGAAATGACATCAAAACTGTAAACAGGTGAAAGGCATTCTCTAAGTGGGGTACCATGGGTTGAATCCAATGGTGTATTCTGCTGACAGAACTGCTTCAGTCAGCTGAACAAGGAGGAATGATTCCCTTCACTGCCCCCACCATTTGCACACCTTCAAAATACTCTCCAGGAGGCTAGAAAAATATCTGGAGCAGATTTTTGGGAGCTACTATTCATCCCTGAGTCCAGATCATTTATGAATAAATTAAACACAACAGTCTTACTTCTTAATTGCCTCCATTGTGAAGCAATTATCCATTTATTCATTTATCCATTTATCCCCACACTTAGTTTCCTGTTCTTGAGTCAGTTATCAATCCATGGGAGAACCAATACTCTGATCCCAGGGTTAAGGAACCTTATGCCCTCCAGATGTTTTGGACCTCAACTCCCATCATCCCAAACCAAGTTGGCAAACATTCAGGGATTATTTATTATTTAGATTATTTTTATCTTGTCCTTCAGCCAAAAAGTCTTCCGGAGCATCTTACAAATAATTCAGAAAATAAGACAATCCCTGCCCACAGGCTTACAATCTAAAAGGCATGACACATGAGGAAGATGGAGGTAATAGGGAAGTTGCAGTCACACTCACATAAAAAACACCTCCACAATTGTTGGTGAGGCAGGACTTCCCTTTGCAGAACTGCTGCTGATTCTTCCTCTACAAGGCTTATTCTTCTATAAACTTAATCCCTTAAAAATACTTTCCACTAATTTATAACTGTGTTGGGAAAATTTACAAATCCACATCACATTGTGTTGGCTTCTCACAAAAAAAGATAGAAGCCAACAAAACAATGTTTATTTTCAGAATTATCATTCCACTCCCATGCAAAATTTGCATTTTAAATGGGAAATGTCACATTCAGAAACAGAGTGGTAAATTCTTAATTTTTTTGTGAATTCCAAATATATTTGTCTCAAATGTGTACACACCATGACCATGGTTCCTTAGCACACACGCCAGTTTCTCAAAAGGCAAGCAAACTCCACCCCACTTACAGCACTGACCCATACACGGGAGCATAAGAGTGTCAGCCATGGGCTGGAAATTTGAGGCTGGGCTGTGAAGCTATCAGTATGGCTTGCTTGCAAGAATATACGAGATGGTGTTAAAAGGTTTTGATCCCAAGAAATCACATCAGTCTATGCCAGGCATTCTCAAACTTTCTACCGCCAGGCCTACTTGAAGGGGCTGGGAATTACTGAGGGCCACCATTAAATGGTAGCATAGGGGTAAAGCCTGTCATAAAATGGCACTACAGGGACAAAGTAAGATCATAGAAAGGTCACGTAACAGACAGCCCACCACGGGTTATTTAACCCATTGTGAAGTTGTAGTGATTGTGGGGAGTTGTTTTCAGGAGTTGTTTTGTTGTGCGAACCCCGTGAGCATGGGTTATGCGAGGGTTAAATAACCCTCACATGACTTATAATCTGTTTCATGGCATGGCTCATCATGGGTTAAATAACCCACAATGAGCTGTGGCATGTCATCCAAACCAAGTCAATCCGAAACTGTGAGGTTAAAAATGGCAGCCCACATGGCTGCTCCTGCTCCTCCTGCTCACTGAGTGACTTTGGGCCAGTCACTCTCTCTCAGCCTAACCTACCTCACAGGGCTTTTGAAAGGGTAAAATGAAAGGAAGAAGCCCCCCAAGCCCCCTATACCTGCCTTTGAAGTGAATGCCTCTCCTTCCCATTGCCCTGCCCACTGTGTCTCACTACTGCTGTTGTCCGAACAACAAAGCACAACACTATTGTTACTAATGCTTGCTACACTCCCATGAGAAAGCTTGTGTTGCAATCAAGCACAGGGGACAACTGATAAATTTGGCCCATGGCTGCACAAGAGTGAAGTCAATAAGGTTCTAGGAAATCCCCTCCAAAAGGCTCATATCTGCTGATTTGGGGGTGAATGTCTCTCTTTCTCCTTCCCTTGTTACCAAGACAAAAGAATGTGGGGTCAGAACCTACTTCAGATACATATTAAGGTATCACAGGTCTCTGCTTTTTTGCCATAAGTGCAGTTCAATCAGAAGACATACACAGTACATCCCCCCAAAATCGTATCTCAACCATAGTTATAAGGCTCAGATTTTCAAATATGATGAACCTGAGTAAGCTGAAAAAAATCAAATTCAAAAAGCATATTTTTAAAGTTTTATTGAAATGTACAACTAATAGTAGGAAAAAACAGATTTTTTTGTGGTGTGTGTGTGTGTGTGTGTGTGTGTGTGTATAATTGGATCTTTTAAGTCCATTCCTGGTAGCTGCCTGCCCCTGCCATTCTGACAAGACTACTATAGCCCCAGTGGGAACTCAGTTTTGCTCTGACTGGAGCTGATAAGATATGCAGAGATGAACTATTAAACTTGTTGAAGAATGACACACCATCTGGGGAGAGTCTGATGAATGACAAGGCTTTCAGCTACTCCTCAGCAATGGGGCTCAGAGGCCCGGCACTGAGTACCAGCTGAAACTCCCATTCTCTCTGCCTCTATTTCCCATGAGAAACCAAAGAAGAAAGCTCATTCATCTGATGGGGTTTGAAGCCCCTTCACTTTCAGAATGCTCCTGACTTCCTTTTCCTACAGGATGCCTTGCTGTTGAGTAGAGGCACCTAGCAACCACAATGTATGGCTTGGCTAAAAAGACCAGCCCAAATGGTGGACCCTGGTAGATCATAGAATAGTAGAGTTGGAAGGGGCCTATAAGGCCATCGAGTCCAACTCCCTGCTCAATGCAGGAATACACCCTACAGCATCCCTGACAGATGCTTGTCCAGCTGCCTCTTGGATGCCTCTAGTGTGGGAGAGACCACAACCTCCCTAGCTAACTGGTTCCATTGTCATACTGCTCTAACAGTCAGATGTCCAGCCAGAATCTGGCTTCCTATACCTTGAGCCTATTATTCCGTTTCCTGCACTCTGGGAGGATCAAGAAGAGATCCTGGCCCTCCTCTGTGTGACAACCTTTCAAGTATTTGAAGAGCGCTATCATGTCTCCCCTCAACCTTCTCTTCTCCAGGCTAAACTTGCCCAGTTGTCCCTCTTCATAGGGCAATATTTTTTCTAAAGACTATCTGGTGGCTGGGGGGGGGGGCAGGGCAATTTTACTATTATCCACCCACTTTTATACA
The DNA here is from genome assembly GCF_023053635.1 of Elgaria multicarinata webbii. Classification (NCBI taxonomy): domain Eukaryota; kingdom Metazoa; phylum Chordata; class Lepidosauria; order Squamata; family Anguidae; genus Elgaria; species Elgaria multicarinata. The sequence continues at coordinate 72,051,449 of NC_086173.1, forward strand.
AGTATTTCATGCTGAAATCCTAAACACACCTACTTAGTAGTAAACCCCATTGAATTGATTGGAGGATGCCTGCAAGTCTCCACATTGTTCTGAAGAAGAATTTTAGGTATTTACAAGTATTTGATAGTAGTGAGCATGACTGCATCTTATTTATGAAATGCAATGCTGTAAAGAATCACATTTCAAAATGGTATCACTGGTCTTCTTTGCCTTGTATCAAAGAAATAGAACTACAAACCTCCTTGAAGTGCTAACTCAAGCAACAGAAGTTCTTTTGTTCTGTGGAGATCCTCTATTTCCACATCAGACACAATATTTCCTCTTCCTTTTATACCTCACATTCTTTATTTTATTGTAATGCACATCAATACGTATAAAAAGTACATGGCTTTGTAATGTGCACTGCTATTGTATTAGGGTTGCTAGGCAACACATTGTCCTTTTTGAAGCTCTATGAAGGACAAGAAAAACGGAAATGCTTAAGCAGATAGCTCTGTACAGCTAGAAGAGATCTGAAGGTCACCAACTCAATCAACCCCCTTCCTACACTATGCTCCATAAACTTGTGTTAATTAATTAATTTATTATATTGTGCCATAAGTAGATGGGGCACTTTCCTAAGAACGATTGAAAATTCAACACAAAATGCAAGCGAGGAAGGAGTGCATATATTTCAGTAACATCTACTTAGGCTTCATTGCAGTGGGTAGTGGATTACGAGAAAAGTTTAAAGGAAAAAGATGTGTTTTGAGGAGGGATTTGATGGAAGTAAGAGAAGAAGCATCTCACAGACTTTCTGGTTGAAGCCATCTAATTTAACTCATTAAGTATCCTTCACATTAAGCTTCCCTATTGTATGTATATAAAATCTTATCCACAATTTCATGAGAGACAATATACTATTCATAGCTAAAAGGTACCAATGGAAGTCCCCAGATGAAGTCTTACATCCGTCATGAACCCACTAGATGTCCATTGGCAAGCAACTCTCTCAGCTTTAGGACCTGCCATCCCACTCCCACCAATATGCAACATGAGGATAAAATAATTGTACTTTCTTATGTGGCTAGTATTAGGATTACTGAAATAACCTACATGAAAAACTTTGAACATTCTAAACTACTACATAAAAATGTTACATTAGTATCTATTGCATTAATATTCCATTATAGAACTCAAGTAGTATATAGGAGGTTTTCAGGTAATCTCCTATTGGGAGACCCAGACATGATTAGGTTCAGCAAAGTAGATGCATCACATTCTGTCAAGCACTCAGATGGACAGGGAACCTAGAGAGGGAGATGGAATCCATGTAGGCCACTGTCACACTCCATTTTCCAATCCTCGTCTACCGTGGTGGTGAACCAAGTGCCAAGTAGGGTAGAGCCCCAGCTCCTCTACTCATGTCTTGGTTATACACAGCAGATCGGCCTCCTTATCCACAAATGAGTCATGAGTGAGGGAGATTTTACTTTGAACCAACCTGGCATCTAAAAGCAGCACCAGCAATCCTAAGAGCAAGATGGTATGGCAACCTCAAACCCTGGGCAGAGGAACTGGATCACAGAACAGATGTTAAATATTATATGTGTTCCAGCTGTTTAAGTATTTACAGATGGTTTGAACAATTTTCAAGCTTTAGATTTTCCTTTACATAGGATACATTTTCCCACACTCATTCACATTTCCCCAAACCAATGTTTCTATTAAGCATTTCTGTGATGTCTTTCCCATACATAGAGTAGCATGGCAGCCTCAATTCTCTTTGTAAGCAATACTTTTAAAATATAATTTTCAAATCTCTTGTCATTTGTCTTTAATGATAATACTGTACTCTACTTGATGCATTGCAGTCCTTACTTCATTACTATTATCTGAGCTCCTTTATAAACTCTTTAAGTGGATTGAGTTGCAGAGGAAAAGATTTCAGTTAAACGTTAGGAGAAACTTCCAAACAGCAAGAGCTGTTTGACAGTGAAACAGACTGGTTCAAGAAGTGGTGAGCCCTCCTTCATCAAGATACTTAAATTTTAGGGATGCTTTGAATAGTTGCCTTGAACTCCCAGGAGGGAAGGTAGGGTAAAAATGTTTTAAAATGAATAAAATGATGGCCATCAGTGGTGTTGCAATTACATTCCATATTATGGATTCTGCATTGAGCAGGGGGTTGGATTAGATCACCTCCAAGGTATCTTCAGACAATGATTCTATGATAGAACCCTTTCTCCATAAGTGTTGTTTTTTCTAACATTTTGTTCAAGACTTACTCATGTAGTTTAACTAGCATTTTTCCCTGCTATTGTTTTCACTAGCTGTCTATTGTTATTCACCTGTATTAATGACAGTAAGATGAATTTCACCACTCTGGTATTCAAAATAGCAAGAAGGAAAAGGAGGTATTTCATACGGGGCAAAGAATATGTGGTCAGTAATGGGGCATTTTATTTAATGCACCACTAGTTATGACATTACTGAATGAAAAAGTGGAAATGCTTAGAAGGGCTATGAAGACTTTCACAAAATGCTCTAAGAAGCTCAGCCCCCAAGGACATCACAACGTAACATGACACATAATGCACGGACTGGAAGATGTATAAAAGCAGAAGTGGTTCCAAGAGATAAATATACAGGGTTCCCCCCCCCCCCGTGCGTGTCTAGGGGAAAGTCTTAATATTGTCCTATCAGTCAGATTGCATGGCTCCTGTGAGGAAGAAATATTTGAGGAAGAAATATTAAATGGGGATTCCTAAATCAGGGTTTCCAAAGAAGAACAGCTGCCATCTTAGAAAAACAAGAAGAGACAGGAATGATGTTGGGGAAGGTGACAATACTTGGCTTTGAAACTAGCACCACAAACCAGATCTACACTAAGCAGGATATAACACTTTGAAAACGTTTTGAAGACTGTATAGGGAGTGTGTCCTGGGCCTTAACAGTTGTCACTAGTGTTATAAAACGTTTTAAAGCAGTAGTGTAGATCCTGCCCTGGACTAAAGTGTCGAAGGCAATATAATGTAAGGAAAAGAACTAGCAATAAGTAAAACTTCGTTAAGTTAGAAAAGTTTCTATCCCCAGTGATAGAAGTTTTGCTTACCAGGTAAACATTTTTTTTAAAAAACAAAATGTATGGCACAACACATATGGCATAATCTGTTTTTTCAATTCATCTAAAAAGAAAACTAGAAAGTCAGAAAGAGAAGACTAGGGCCATAATCTTTACAGAAATTAGTCAAGGCATTTATGATTTATAGTGTCATGTTTTTCTTAAGGGTTCTTATCACTGTACCTCACATATCCAGAGCTATAAGCATCCTAACCGAATCAGAAGCTTCCTGTTTTGCTTCCCATCTCAGTATGAGTAAACACTCCACTGCTTGTAATAGTACTTGTAAGAGCAGCTTTGCCACAACTCAATTAGACTACAAGCTAGGATGAAATGCCTGGGCTTCAGCAAACTAAGAAATTGCAAAGAGCATAACAGGATGGAAATGTGTCATGCAAGCAAAGATACCTTCTCCTTGCATCTGGCAATGATGTGCATCTCATTTTTTGAATACTGGCTGAAATCCTGTTTCATGTTGAAATGCTTTTGCATAAGTGTGCTGGATCCTATCATCAAAGCCGTCAGTCATTTCTGCACGTGCATCATATGTAAACTTGTGTTTAATTGCTCATTGTATAAACCAGCTGTCTGATTTGCATGCAGACAGATCCACATTGGATACTAAGATGTCATAAATGCACACAGATGTGATAAACACAAAAGCATATAAAAATGTCTATTAAAAATATCAAGCAAGTGGACTCATTTATTTTCTTCTTTTGTCTCTGTTAATGTCATAATAATTTTCATTATTTGTATTGGTATGCTATTAAACATAAAGCAGCCAAAAATAGCTTCGACTCTCTCTCCCTTTAAAAGTTCTATTTTGTGAACATGTTTAAGATACAGAAAAGCTGATTTCTCAATTATTTTAAACTGGCATACAGATGTTTACAAAGATTTTATTTTAAGGTAGACATGGGGCATGTCTAGACCAGACATTATCCTGGGGATCATCCCAGGATCATCCATGTGCATCCAGATGATGCACAGGAGATCCCAGGAGCAGGGAGGGATGATCCCCACTTTTTTTGTGTTTTTTCCCACAGTCCTGGGACGATCCCGAGGACCGCTGGTGGTGTGGTCGCCCATCCCAACTTCTTCCCTCTTCCCTGCGAGTAGCGGGAGTTATCAGAGAGAAGAAGCCAGGGCCATCACGGGTTGGGGGGAGTGGGCTCCAGCTCCTGCCTTTTTAAAAAAATAAATGGCGGGCTGCTTCCTCCCTGGATGTCGCACACCGCATGTGAACCCGGGGGTGGGGGGAATCTCGTGATCACCATATCGCGAGATCCTCCCCCTTCCCTCCCCTGGTCTAGACATGCCCATGGGCAAATATATAAATAAAACTAATTCCAGACAAATCTAACAACACTCAAACATTGGAAACATTATATTGCTGTATTTCCATAATACTTGAAGATTTGGCAAACACTGGTTTGTTTTTCTAATAGGGTATCTAACACCTTAACTGAATCTGAAAAGAAGCAAGTGTCAAACTGTCTAGCCCAAAGGTCTTCCATAGTTTAGAATGTTAATAAAACTGTGGCCTGATCTACATATGAATTAGAACAAAGAGGCAGAACTGGCTGTACCACTTCAGGCTGCAGGTAAGGGGTACCTTAAAAGAAGTTCATCCACACAAAGAAACTTCATGCAGGTTTTTGAAAACCAAAAACCAATAACTAGCCCATAAGGAGAGGTGTACTAGCCCAGTCTATTCGCTTACGGCCTAGGTTTTCTCGCACAGAGTGTCTTACTTAGGGAAACACTTAAAATTGATTCTCTCCCTCCCCCATTTGCAGTTTGAAGTAGTACCATTTGTTCTTCCATCTCAGGGCCCTGTGGCCTGGTTCAGTCATCTTGACTGATTAAAGGAAGACATACACATGTCTTGTGCTTCTGCACTGCCCCTTCCCTCTTCAGTAAAGCTTTCCTCCTTCACAAAGCTGAATCTCTGATCTCTGGACATGTTTAATTTTGTCACTTCCGCAGCAATAGTATCTCAACCCATTTCCTAAAAATCAAAGGAAAATTGGAGGTAACTTGCAGTAATCCAATACATTGACTGAGTTCAGACATCACAATAACCCACGATGGGTTACTTAACCCATTGTGGGTTATTGTGTCATATTTTGGGAGGGTTTTTTTAACCCACGATAGGTAATTTTGCCAAAATAATCCACTCTGATAACCCAGGCCAGATCTACACCAAGCAGGATATAGCACTATGAAAGCAGTATGAAAGTGGCATATGGTATGTGTCATAGGCCCCAACAGTTGCCAGTGCACTTTAATACCGCAATAAAGCAGTAATGTGGCTCCTGCCTATTATATACTGCTTTCATACCGCTTTCATAGAGCAATATCCTGCTTGGTGTAGATCCGGCCTCACGGTCTGTAGAGTGGGTTATTTAACCCTACATGGGTTATCATATTGTGTGGTTGTCACAGTGGGTTATTTTGGTTGCCCACAGGGTTGCTTGGAAAGAACAGTTAAAACTGCTGCCACAACTCTCCTCCAGACAGCAGATCTCTGTTTCCTCTGAGTGCAGCTGAGTGCACTCGCAGCCCAACTCTGCCCTACCCCTTCCGCAGCCAGTATGCTCTGCAACCTCTTCAAGTGTCAAACACCATCTTGGCTGAGAGGCAGCAGTTGTGCAGGGTTGTCATCCTGCCTGGTGTGCATCCCTGCAAGGGGTTGTTGTGTATGAGGTTTTGTCCTGCTCCTGCAAACTTGCATGAAGTTATAGCAACCAGCCCTTTTGGAGTGAAAAGGTGATTTCACTTATGTGGCTTTGCCAGAATGCAGGGTTTTCATTGGGCCTCATGCGCATCCCTGCTAGGGGAGGCCGTGTATGAAGTTTCACCCCAATCCTGCAAACTTCCAAGGGTTTAACTGTGCCACCCCCTTTTTTGGTGCACCCAGGGTTTGTGTGTAATTGTGCAGGGTTTTGATAGTGCATCAGGTGCCTCCTGACTAGTGAGGATTGTGTATGAAGTTTGGTACCAATCCTGCATACTTTCAGCACTTTAAAGCCACTGCGCCCTTGTCAAGGTGAAGCTGGAAGCACTGAATTAACCTCTCCCCTCTCATTAGGATATTGTGGAAGGTTAAAACAGGCTGCTGCAATGTTGTCAAGGAGCGAAATAGTGCCATGCTAGGGCAGGAGGATTGCAGCAGAACAGGTGGTGGTGGGATGGTAGTTTACACACAGTAGCTTAATAAATGGTATTAACATTTAAAGCCCTAAACGGCTTGGGGCCAGGTTATCTGAAGGAACGCCTCCTCCCATATGTACCTGCCTGGACCCTAAGGTCATCCTCAGGGGTCCTTCTCCGTGAGCCCCTGCCAAAGGAAGTGAGGCAGGTGGCTACCAGGAGGAGGGCCTTCTCTGCTGTGGCACCCCGGCTGTGGAATGAGCTCCCTAAGGAGGTTCGCTTGGCACCTACGTTATATGCTTTTAGACGCCAGGTGAAGACCTTTTTATTCTCCCAACATTTTAACAATCTTTAAATTTTAAATAACATGGTTTTAAATTTGTAATTTTGCATTGCTGCTGTTTTTATCTGGTTGAGCTTTTATATTGTATAATGGTTTTATACTGTTTGTATATTGGTTTTATACTGTTGTTTTATACTTTGAATGGTTTTAATTTTTGTGAACCGCCCAGAGAGCTCCGGCTATTGGGCGGTATAGAAATGTAATAAATAAATAAATAAAATAAAAATAAATAAACTATGCACAGTAGCTTATTTGTCTGATCGTATGGGAGATAACAGTAGCTTATTTTCAAATTAAGCTACTGTGAGTAGCATATTAACCCATCATGTCTGAAAGTGACATCCAAACTCGGCCCTTGCCTAGAAATACTGCATTTTCTAATTGCTAGTTGCTTGATTAGTAACTCCAGTTGTATATATAAAGGTCTAAGGGGGAGAAAATATAAGCCACAAAGTGGTGGGGTTAATAGTGCATTCCCTTTCTTTGTTCTCTCAATAGAGGTCATCCATCAGGGTGACCAAGGCCAATTCTATCCTAGGCTGGAATCCAGACTGGAATGGAATATAATTATTTGATCAATCTCTAATGAATTCATTGTAAATTTATATGCTGCGCATTTGAAATCAAGTTGAAAAGGGTGCTCATAGTGATATACAAATAAAAGCCAAATGAAAATGAGGCCATAGCTAAACCAGGCCTATATCCTGGGATTGTCCCGGGATCATCCCTGTGCATCCAAATGACACACAGGGGATCCCAGGAGCAGGCAGGGACGACCCCTCCATTTGCTTGGGATAATCCTGAGGTCTAGCTAAGGCCTGACTCTTTTCTTTGCAGTTTCTTATCTTTCCTTCACAAAAGTAAAAGGCACCAATTTTCAAGCATCTTCATCCTAATGTATTTTTGCCTAGCTTCAAAATTGTGTACATATAGATAATACAAAAATAATTTCAACCCTGATTTATTTTACTACCTGTTTTACTGCATGCAACAGATTTTGTGTGTGCTCTTATGGTTTTAAGTAGTTAAAGCAATTAAGACTCATTCAATTATAGATCATTTTAATGGGGAAATTATCCAACAGTACTTATTTTCTAATAACTTTGCATTACCTAATAATGCAGCTTATTTGTATTATGTATTATACAAGTGGGACATGCAACAAATGGTGCAGTGTGGAGTGGTCCAAGACAACCACTTATTCTCATTCCCAGGACACTCCATTCCATTCCCCTTGGGGTTTATTCCACCCCCAGTCAGTCAATATTCTGACCTGGATCGCATATCACAGCTATTCACCATAAGTGAATTGCCCAGTGAGGCTTGTAGTTTTACATTTTTTTTTAAGTTCAAGCCATAGCAGAGGTGTACTGCAGAACTTGGTGTTACATTTGAACCTGGCAAGAAACCCACCCTCCCTGGATTCGCATATAAAAACATGCCATGGCACGTTCCCTGCCACTGCTTGAATTTTCAGAATGGTGGCCAGCTCTGCAATGAGAAGCCCCATGGGGAAATTCACCCACAATGGCTTCTCGTTAGGTGCAAACAGCTTTCTGTGCCCAGTCAGCATGCTCAGTCTTCATTGAATTCTTTGTTTTTGCTACTCCTTTGGAGCATTTTCCCCTGAAGTTTCTTTTGTGTCCTCCTGTAAACCGTGGGGTTCCTGCAAGCCTGTTGATACCTCCCCTTGTTTATGCATCGTGCTACTTTGGCCAAAAACAGGTTCACACTCAGAGAATGAATTCACTATTAATATATAAAACATTGAATATAACATGCTAACATATTGTGGGCTTTGCTAGACCTGCTGGCTTATGCCGGCAGGGAGGCGGGGCCAAGGCGCGCTAACGTTAGCGCGCCTCCCCCAGGCTTCCACACGCCAGATGCGCAGGGACGTCGGCTCCCTGCGGCGTCCGCCATTTTTGTTGTTGTTGTTGTTTAAAGGGGCCGGGTGCAGCCCGAAGGTTCCGGTAAGGTAAGGGTTTTTTTTTAAACGGGGGGGGGGGAGGATGGCAGGGTGGGTGGCAAGGGGGCAGGGCGGGTACAATCGCGCCGCTCGCCGCCCGAGCAAGCAGGCGAGCGGCGCTTGCCAAGGCAATGCCTGGCATGGGGCGGCATTGCCCGGGCAAGCGCCGCTAGCCTGCTTGCTCGGGTGGCGCGCGGTGCAATCGCACCCACCCTGCCCCCTTGCCACCCACCCTGCCATCCTTCCCCCTCCCCTCTCTCCCCCCCCCCCCCGGGCCGATGGGCACAGCGCTCGTATGAGCGCTGTGCCAGGCAGGTCCGCGGCTTTTTGCGGCTACTCGCGTAAGCGAATTCGCTTATGGCGCGTTAGACCAGGCCTCAGCACGGCCTGCCGCCGGATTCCCCTGTGCGTCATGTGGACGCACAGCAGGGAAACCGGGTCTGAAGGCGCGCTAAAGCCTCGTCTAGCAAGGCCCGATGTAATATATTACATGAGGTACTCTGAGCCTGCTGCTGGCTAACATTTCTATCAGGGTCAAATTAAAGGTCTTTGAAGGTCTTTCTAGAAGAAAACAAGATACAAGAGAAATACTTCTGATGCCTTACATAAAAAAGCACAGCCCTGACCCAAATTTATTGTTTTCAATACTACATTTCAGTTCTAAAATGTATTTATGTGGAAGTAAGTCCAACTGATTTCAAGGAAGTACATTCACTAAGAATTCCTCACCTCAACATTTTCCTTCTGCCAATGGGGAAAGGAGGAGTCTGAGAGGGGATCTACACTAGTCAAGTTAGAACGTGTCTTACCGTTTTTAAGTGTCCGTTTCATAGTATTTCGCCATATGACGTTCAGTTTGTGACATTATTATTATTATTTATTTATATAGCACCATCAATGTACATGGTGCTGTACAGAGTAAAACAGTAAATAGCAAGACCCTGCCGCATAGGCTTACATTCTAATAAAATCATAATAAAACAATAAGGAGGGGAAGAGAATGCAAACAGGCACGTGGTAGGGTAAACAGGCACTGGGTAGGGTAAAACTAACAGTATAAAGTCAGAACAAAATCAAGTTTTAAAAGCTTTAGGAAAAAGAAAAGTTTTTAACTGAGCTTTAAAAGCTGCGGTTGAACTTGTAGTTCTCAAATGTTCTGGAAGAGCGTTCCAGGCATAAGGGGCAGCAGAAGAAAATGGACGAAGCCGAGCAAGGGAAGTAGAGACCCTTGGGCAGGCGAGAAACATGGCATCAGAGGAGCGAAGAGCACGAGCGGGGCAATAGTGTGAGATGAGAGAGGAGAGATAGGAAGGAGCTAGACAGTGAAAAGCTTTGTAGGTCAACAAGAGAAGTTTATATTGGATTCTGAAGTGAATTGGAAGCCAATGAAGAGATTTCAGCAGTGGAGTAACATGGTCACAGCCAAGAAGATGATCTTAGCAGCAGAGTGGTGAACAGAAACCAACGGACTGATGTGAGAAGAAGGAAGGCCAGTGAGAAGAAGGTTGCAGTAGTCCAACCGAGAAATAACCAATGCATGAACAAGAGTCTTGGCAGAAGAGACAGACAAAAATGATCGAATCCTGGCAATATTATACAGGAAAAAACGACAGGATTTAGCTACTGCCTCAATATGAGGAATAAAGGAGAGCGAGGAATCAAATATAAAGCCAAGACTACGAGCTTCCTTGACTGGAGTAAGTGTAACATCATTGACAGTAAGAGAGAATGAGAGATGAGGAGAAGGTTTAGGAGGAAAAACAAGCAATTCAGTCTTTGCCATATTAAGTTTCAAACGACGATGAAGCAACCAAGCTGAGATATCTGAGAGACATGCCGAGATACGATCGTGAACATCAGGAGAAAGATCCGGAGAAGAAAGATATAATTGTGTATCATCGGCATACAGATGATATTGGAGGCCATGAGACTGAATAAGATTACCCAAGGGCAACATGTATAAAGAAAACAACAGCGGACCAAGCACCGAGCCTTGCGGAACCCCTACAGAAAGGGGAAAAGAAGAAGACAAGCTGCCATTAGCCAACACGCTGAAAGAGCGACCCGCTAGATAGGAGGCAAACCAGTTGTCTTTTCTCCGGTTTTTATTTTGAACTTATCTGAAATAAGTCATTCTATTTGGTATGATGTGGCCGATTTCATCATATTAAATGGGTTCCCTGTAGTTCTTAATTAGCCAATCGCATTCCTGGGGGGCATGTTTATGTAGTTTCCGTGCCCAAAGTTGGAGCAGTTTTTTTTTTCTTTCAAGACTCTTTTTTGCAGCCACTTCCAGTTTCACTTTTGGGAGGCTACTTAGTGGATTGTTTGTAGGTGGAGAATTGTCTCGGAGAGAAGAGGAAGTGGGAGGGGAAATAGGCAGATAGGGAAATAAAACAAACGGATTTATTTTCCTAATGTGGCCAAAAGGAATGCATTCCCACAGAAAGAGAAAACGTAAGTAAACATTTTAAAAACTGCTATGTTTTAAATCGTTCAAAAACAAAACGTTCAATGACTGTAGAAACAACGTTTCATATACTAGTGTAGATCCCCTCTGAGATTGTGCATATGCTAATTTCCAGACGGGTTCCACCTACTGGACAGGTAAACTCGTACATTTTCCAGTTACTATGCAAAGATAGTATGTATGTATGTATTTGTCCTATGCCCATTATCCTATTCTAGCACATTAGCCACTCCTTCCCATTACCTTCTAAAGCATAGGCCCCCTCAGGTATTCCAGTATTTACAGCAATAGCAACACCCTTTATGCATGTATGACCACTACTCCCATTACCTACATTATGGAACACATGAGGAAGCAATAGCAGCAACGGATATGTCTGCATGAACAAAACATGGAGTTCAACAGCAATGTACTGCAGGGAGGGGAAGGTGCAGATATGCATACCCTAGCCTTACTAAAGACCCCCAGCAGCATATTAGCTCCTGATGCTTTCTCCTTGGCCAATGTAGCTGTGAACATAGCATCCAGTGCCTTTGTCTTCTGCAAGGCAGCGAGCTTTCTAAATTTGAGGTAGATACTTATTTGCTAGGCTCCTCCCCAATAGTTGTACTTGGGCTTCCTCTATTGTCCCCTCTTGCAACAACAAGAGGAAAGCCTGGAAAGCAATCCACTCTTTCTGCTTTGCTGTGCGCTTCCACATAGCTCCTATTACAGGCACACTGTGTATGTGTGTGTGCATGTTGAGAAATCACAATGATTTTGCAAACGTAACTTGTTATTGGCTTCTTAGGGCTCAACAGGCAAAAACGCCACTGTAGTCAATCAAACTGCACAGCATTTCCTACCTCACATCCATCACAGGCAACAGGCATGGAAAACTGGTAGTTCAGCGTCCATAGAAGAGATGTAGTCCTGAAGTGAAAACAGTTAAAAGGGATAGTTATTATTAAGGGGCTGGCATTTCATGTAATTTACCCAGTGTGTCTTCTAGTATTCATGTAGAGAGAACCTGTTAAAAATGGAAATAAAAACACAATGACTGGGTTCGCATATCACAATAAGCCACAATGGTTTATTTTTCTGAATAAGCCGTGATGGTTTTCCTCAACCATGGTGGTGTATTTAACCACCCTAATAAGTCATGGTTTACAGTGATGTTTATTTGAACCATTGTGGCTTATCATGTCTGGTGCACCACAGTGGCTTAAGGAGTGAGTTAAAGGTTGCCTACGGAGTTACTTGGCAAGAGTAGTTAAAAACTGCTGCTGCTGCTCTGCTCCAGCCAGCAGATCTCTGTTTCAATGGATTGCACTTGCTGACCAACCGCACCATAACCCTTCTCCCAGCGGTTCACTCTGCAAACTCCCCAAGTGTCAAAATCCTTTTTGGTTAGGCTGAAGCATCCATGCAGGATTTTCACCATGCACAGGGTGCAATCCTGTGCATGAAGCTTTATCCTGCTCCAGCAAACTTCCAAGGCTTTAGAGCTGCCCCCCCCTTTTTTGATGAAAGGCTTTCACTCATACATCTTTGTAATCGTATAGGGTTTTCATTGTGCAACAGGTGCCTCCCTACTAGAGGAAGCTGTATATGAGACCCTTTTGGTGTGGGTGGGAATTGCCAATGCAGATTGCCAATGGCTTAAAAGAAAAACAGCCTGGCCTATACCAAAGATCAGTATGGCATGAACTCCCTAATCAGAGTTCATGGATGGTGTGAGAAAATTCCAGTTCTACTGCCATGGTGGTGCAAGGAGAAGTGGGGATGGAGGCAGGCAGAGCAGAAGGGGAAAGTGTCAAAATTCAGCTGGGGACCAGGGCAGTGGAGAGCAGTGTGGCAAACTCCCGAAGTGTCAAACACTGTTTCGATTGCACAGCATGGGCCATGCAGGGGTTTTGCCATACATCAGGGGCATCCCCATGAGGTACACATGTATGTGAGTTTTGTCTCCAATTGTGCAAAGTTCTGCAGAGTTACAGTCCACACACACACACTTTTTTTTCCTCACCAGTTTTCTATATATAAAAAAGGAAAGTTGCATAATTATCCAGTTCAGTATTTGAAGGCTCACCATGAGGAGATGCCACGTATGACATTTTGCCCCATTCCAGCAAACTGCCAAAGAGTTAGAACCACCATCCCATCTTGTTTTTTTCCGGCCACTTTTCACCCCATTCCAGCAAACTGTGAAGCCTACCACCATTTTGGTGCACACAGTTGGGGATAAGGGAATGGCTTTAAAAACCAGCTCCTTCATCCAACAAGTTGCCACTTAAGCTCAGCTGTTGTGCTGAAGCAATTCACAAACTGTTTAAGCACCATACCTAAAAGTAACAGTGGGGGTTCTAATATGAAAGAGGTATGAGTTTAACCTATCATGGGTTAAAAAAAATGGGTTCCCTTTCTGGGTTGTTTGTGGTTATCAAACCATGGTTTGTTAGCATGGCTGGGTTTGAACAACACAGCATCAAGAATTCAACAGTGTTATGTGCAAACCCAGCCAAAGAGTCAGATTCTGGTCAATTTTATGTGAGTATGTAAGGACTAAATACTCCATGACGGGGCAGCAACAGTTGTTTATGCACAAGTCTGTTCACATATAAACTGGGGTTTGTGTGTCTATTGTTTGCAACAAACAGAATGATGTGCATGAAGGACATTAAGCAACTTAATACAGGGGTAGGGAAGGTTCAGACAGGTTCAGAATGTTAATATTAAATTGCCCACACCTTTGTTCTAATTGGTACAGGGCAGACATGTGAACAAAAACTAGCCATGTCTAGTTTAGCTCTAGAAAGATGAAAAGTAACTACAAAGCCAACCCAGCGAAACTTCTCTCCCACATGAAGAAAGCCTGTGAGGTTAATGAAGGATTTTTCCTCCCCCACCCACAAATTCACACCTGCCTACTAATATTCTACCTGCATCTGTTCCTTGCAAATGAGACACTGTATGAAACCACAGCTTCCATTCAAATGGCTCTGACTACCAAATGAAGTATCTAGCTCAATGTTATCTGCAAAACCTGTACATTACTATATTTCTTCCTAGGGCTGTGCACAGCTCACCCACCCACCCACCCACCTACCTCACACACAGAGCTGCTGCCACCTAGACTTACCTGAAAATGCATCCTCCTCCTGAGAGCCAGGCCGTGATTTAAAGTAATTGTAGGGATTTTTTACTTTTACTATATCTATGGCTGAAAACTACAGCGGCCATAATGGGCCATTTCCCCTTTACGGCCACCATAGTTTACAGCCATAGATATACTAAAATTAAAGAGCCCCCGTGATCACTTGAAATTGCAACCTGGCTCTCAGGAGGTGGACATGTTTGCAGGTAAGTTCCGGTGGTGGCAGCGGGAGGCCGGGAGGCTGGGGAAGGAGAGGAAAGTGAGCCCAATGGACTCACCTGGACTCAGCCTTGTGTTGGCTTTCCCAGGTGGGTGGGTATGGGGGAGTGGCCCTACAGCCCGAGACACCCCGAGGCTTCGGTGCGATATGTTTTGGCCTTGGGATTCCTTGGGCTGACCCAGTGCTGCTCCCGTTTCAGCCCACCTTGCCTCAGTTTCAGGGATTGGGCCCGAAGCATGTACAGCCCTATTTCTTCCCATTGGTATGACAGTGCTCAGATCTCCCCAGCCTCCTGGGCTTTTAATGTTGCTTTCCTAGGTTTGTGTTGCTGTTTGTTATACATTGCATTTGCTTTAGCTCTCATAGATCATGGGGGAAGGAAAATTTCATGCAAACAACCAATTGAATGCAGCTGCCAACGATGGAATACTGCCTCTATTACAAGCTGAGCAAGCTCTAGTTGCTCTGGTCTGTTCCCATGCTCATGGTGGGAGCTACTGCCTGGGAAAACACCAGGCAACGGCAAAAACTGCTACCAGAATAACCCTGGTACTATAGAATCACCATGTAATGTATCTTCTTGTACTAGTTTTAAGTATGACATTAAGCGACATAGAAAACTCAATACACAGCTGAGGAGGCAAACATTTACTATGAATAGTCTCATGTAAAAGCAGTAAAAGGGGGAAGTTGAGGAGATTATATACCTGGTGCTCTACAAATATTATAAACTTCAAATCCCATCATCCCTAGGTAGCACGAACAATGGTCAGGAATGCTGAGTGTTGCAGCCCAGGACATTTGGAGGGCATCAGGTTGGGGAAGGCTGTTATACTCCATGGAATACAAGTGTGCTCATGGAGATTTGTGTCTTCCTAACTTCCTCAATAAATACTAATACTAGAATCTCTCTGGAGACTGTTCATTAACTACTTCATATAAATAACAGCTGTACTATCTGGGTCTTCTACTCAACTGTACAGCACAACATCATGATTGCTGGTAAAAAAATAAACTGATCTTAAAGACCACTACCAAGCTCAAATGTATAACAGTAATGCAGAATATGGGATTTTCAATTTGTGTCTTCGTGGAATTCTGCCCAATATATTTTATTTATGTTTGTTGTAACAGAGAAGGGGGGAAACTTAGTTATACAAATCCCATTACTGCTTAATGGTATTGTCTGAGCACATTGGTTTCCAAAATCTCATTCGCACAAGATAAAATTAAATAGAAAAGTAATGAAGAGGGCCTGTGGTGTCTGATTAAGCAGAAAGAATGACTCTGCTCCCTGTTCTGCCACATTCCGATTTGTTTGGGAATGAATTTGCACTATTTAATACATGCCCACAACCACAGCTTCCCCAACACATGTGAAAAATGGTCTTATTTGTGTATGCACTTCAGATGGGCAAGAATGCCTGGGTTGAAGCAACTGAGAGCTGGTGCTTTACCTGATACAAAGCCAATTCAGATGTTGCAATTCAACACTCCAGTCCTACAACATAGGAAGCTGCCGTATACCCCTGGCTCATCAGTGTTGTCTACACTGACTGAGGGCTATATTAGGTATGACACCATTTACACAATTTGCAATTGCATGGATGCCTTTTAAACAGCTGGGTTTAGGCATTGGGGTTTTTTTTAACCCTTCCTCTCCTCTCATGGTCCGAATCAAGATCAGCCCCCCTGTGCCTGCTGTCTGCATTGGGAGGAAAACTCCCCCTAGAACAAATAGACTGGCACTTTTGAGCTCACCATGAATTTCATTGGAAGCTGTGTTTATTACTAAACATTTGCATGTTAATTGTCGGACATGCATGTTTGCTTTTTGGTGTGATTCTCATTCTTTATCCATGGTATTTTCAAGTGCAATAGAGAATGTCATTGTCCTGCAGCAGCTTTCCCACACCTTCCCCCTGTTTTACTCACGATATTTCTGTACGCAGAAAATGCAGTACTATTTGCAGCCACATGCTGGATCTGTTATCACCTGCCCATGTATTGCAGGCATCATGCTATGACACGCATTGTATAGATGGGTGTTGGGCAATGTGTTGATGTCACCTAGTGAGGACGATCAGGTGGGAGTGTCCCCCTCCCATGCCTCCCTTGTCCTCCAGCCCTTTCAGCATTGCGCTCCTGGGAACAACACTGGGAATTTTGGAAGTGCAGCATACTGGCATTTCACTAGTAGAGAATGGCAGAGACTGCAGCTGCTTCAAACGCTCACAACATTGCAACCCTTTCCCACTCAATCCCCTCTCCCAATGTATACTCAAATGAGAAAAGTGTTACGGTTTTCTTTTACAGGGGCAATACTGACTTGCATACCTTGGGGGTGGGGTAAGAACAGACTTCTGAAGTTGCAAACATTCTGTGGATTGTACGTAGAAGGTGCTAACGTGGGGATAAAGGCAGCGGAAGTGAAAGGGGGGGGGCAAGGAAGTTGAAATGGAAAAGTTCCTGCTCAGAGGAGGAGGGGCTATCCCAGAGATCCACCCACCAGTGTAAATGGCAGGTAGTGTCTTGTAGTAAAAGAAAGAACCAGCTGTGTAAAGAACTGATTTAAATCCCACAGAAGTCCTGGAAGCAGAAGCTCTGGTAAGTTGCAAGTTAAAAAGCCTGGTGTGGCGAAGCCCATAGTGTCAGTGCAAAGTAGGAGAATGGAGACAAACCAAGATCTGTTGGCTCAACCCACCATTGGCCGCCCTGCCCTCAGCCTACCACTCCAATGGGCATTAGGCACCATCAGTTTCATCTAATACTTAAAGGTCTTCCATCTTAATTTTAAGACTCATCTTTCCTGTCCTTCAGGACTTTCCTGTCCTTTAGGACTGTATAAATGTGGTGTGCTTGCATTTCACGCTAGACTAGCCTGAAATTTGCTCATCCCCGCTTTATAATATTAAGCAGAGTATACATACCTAAATTTGTCACTGGACAGGTTGTAGGGGAAACATTTTATATCAAAGAGCTCAAGCTTCCTAAAGGCTATGGTTGGGAGAGCTGGTGACATATTTGTGCTGAGTTTCTCAGGATAAACGGCATTAAGAACATATTTGCATGCAATGACAGCAAGACAGAACAGAAGATACCAACATTGACATTTAGATCTATAGTCATTGCTGACATACTTCATGAACGAAGGAACATGCAGAGGATGAATAATTGCTCCTGTTTGTTTCAGATTTGATAGAATGGCTTTTAAATTTCACGTGTCCATTTGCCTTCTTTTGCCCAACTATTGTAAGTACTGAAGCCCACATCCCACTGTGCTTTAGAAAAGAATATGTGTTCTTGGGAGTAGCAGCTGTGTGTAAATATACATGGAAAATAAATGTAACAACTGACCTATCTCTTTCAGAGGACGGAAACTTCAGGAACAATGTTACAAAAGCCATTGGAAAGGTGATCTATCTTACTTCAAGCATTATGTTTTCAAGGATTTTAGGCATTTAGGGTTATCTCCCCAAACTGTAATGCTTTCAAACATAAGAGTTTCTGGATTATCAGGGGCAAGTCTTCAATAAGTGGGAACATGAAAAATTAAAAATTAAAAATCACATCCCCAAATTGAAATGTTTCCAACATTGGCCACATCCTAGAAAATAAAAGCTCAGGAATTTTTAAGGATTTAAGATTTCTTATTCCCCAATCTGGTTTGATGAGGAAGAGCTAGGTGTAAGTATTTGTCCAATAAAGAAGCCAGGCTTTCCTTAAAATAACTTGTGACTGACACAATGACAAATAAGTCTTTTTTCTATCAGCATTGGTACTAGATCCATTTTATAGAACAGGGATACATAAAAGATGTATAAAAGAGGTGATAAACTCTGCAAGGGATTCTATCCCATGTATTACATTCAAATCCTTTTCTAATCTCTCCAATCCAAACCGGTTTGATCTAAAATATCTTGAGAAATTAAAACTCTTCACTTGCTACACAGATTACTGCTCTAGAACATTGGGCATCAACTGGCAGCTCAGGACCCAAAACTGGTTTGCAAGGCAACCTAAAGGTTGCATCAGAGGCTCAACTGTTTGGCTGGGGGAAATGATGTTAAAGCAGAAAGATGAGAGGCATGGAGAGAGACAGGCCCTGCTCAGAAAACCACAGCTTTAGCCATGGTGAATAGGGCGTAAAGCCTTATAGCTCCATCCGTCGAGCGTTCTATTGCACGCTTGTTACTTAGCGCTCACAGATTCCTCGGAGGTAGCTCACATGATGACACCTGCCTCTCGCACACCTTCAGCCCCTTCTGTTCTTCCTTGCGCAGCAAGAAAAACCAGAAAAGGTCTGGTTGCTGCTCTCTCCTGCCCTCTTTTGCTATGTGTTGGAGAAGCAGCATGTTCACAATAAGAGACCGAATGGCCCTCGTGCATCTTGTTTACTTCCTGTTTGAAAACAGGAAGTAACTGAGTGTCCACAGAGAAGCGACGGTAGCCAGTGTTAGCTAGCATTTCTTCCAAGGTGTGATGGAGCTTTAATTCACCATGGTTAAAGTCATGGTTTACAGTGTCTTCTGAACAGGGCCATAAAGTGCTTAGGTGGCTTAAATAGTTTTAAAACCACATTGGATGAATTCAGAGGATTGGCCTGTTACTGGCTATTACTCGTATGCCACTGAATACCAGTTGCTGGGTAGCAACACTGGGAGGTGGCTGCTGACCTCATGCCGTTCTTGTGGGCTTCTTTCTAGAGGCATCTAGCTGGCCACTGCAGAAGGCAGAATGCTGGACTAGATGTCTATTTCATCTCTTCCAGAAGACTTTTCTAACCACTTTTAAGCAAAAGGTTGGGGATGGGTTGGGGGGCGGCATCCATTTCAATTTAATTGATATCTCTAGGTATTAAATCATTCAGTCTGGCTGCAGTTGCTGAAATCCATATTTTAAAGTTCTGATTAAGATATGGACCTGTACGATTCTGGTAGAGAAAAACCTTTCCCTAGTTTTAGAATAACTATGATTCTCATCTCCTGCCACAACTTGGGTAACATGTTCAGTGATGTAGATTCATTAGTAGTGTTGGCTCACGATTCTGCTAAGCTGTCAATAAATATTTTCTATAATATCCCAGTGGTAAGCCATCAGTGCCAGTGATTTGTTACACATTCTTTTAATTATAGCTTGCACTTCCTCAATTGCAATTGATGCCTCCACATTTAGCTGGGAAAATCTTGGAGTACATTATTTAAGAAAAAATACAAAAAAAAATTGTCTCTATGTTTATACAATTGCAATTCGTGTTCCAATAAGATCTGAGTAGCATTTATTTTTCTGCCATCAACATTAACTTTCTAAGAATTGTCTGTAAGCTTGCCCATTTTGGAAATCTAAAGTATGTTTAAGGTGCTACCATTTTTTTCTGTCTAAACATGCACAGCATTGCAGCCTTAGTCAATTATTCTTCAACTGTAGGTACTGTTGTCAATTTCCAATACTGAACAGATGAACTTAGCAGCTAAAAGAAGGTTTTAGAATAAGCAATCTAATTGACAGTTGACAATTATCTTCAATATGATTTAACAAGATAGACAAATCTAACCTATTAACTACCACCATAATTTAACACAATTCAGAACAGTATGTCTGAGCATAATTACAGTTCCACCAGAGATTAATAACATTAGCATGGTCTGCTGAACATCTCCAGCATCAAAATCTGTCAGCATGAAACATTTTGTTTAGTCTGGCTGGACTGAGATACCAGTAATAAATCTTATATTGTGTTTCCCAAATATTCAACTGATAAAAGAAAATCATGCATTAAAGTTGACAGGTAGTTATTTAGCTTTTTTTAAAAAAAAATATGATCAGAAATTTCTTCCTTTACTGATAAAGGAGGAATCTTCTGCTAACTTATCTTAATGTTTAGAAACTGGAAATAAACTAAGACAAAATGTTTCTGCCTCAGGAAGTTAAGGAAACTTTCAATTTTTTAAGAATACTATTTAGGTCCCTTTCTCCAAATAACCCAGTCTGTCATAATTGTATATCATATGTCTATGTATACGGTGGCTCATGGGATTTTATTTGATCTATAGATTGCTGTTCCTATTGTATACATTCCTCTCTTAACTCCATTTATTTAAATTTAAATTTAAATTATTTAAATTTTAATAAAGACATCTCTACTACCTTTTTGTCCCTGAAATAACTGTCCATGTTACATATAATGCAGCACTAAATCTAAAAAATTAATTGAGATACAAAAGATTTTCAAGCAAAAAAAAATTCATTTCTATTATTCCTAAGAATAAAAGTCAGATAATACAAGCATGGTCTGCATTGGTCAAGGTCCCAGCTTGAATTTCTTGAATATGATTAATAATAGGCAACACCCCACTTTATAACAGGCAACACATTATTTATTTTTTAAAATTTCTAGTGGTTACCACCCGGAGAATGTTAATGGGCCATATAAATGTGTGTGTGTGTGTGTGTGTGTGTGTGTGTGTGTGTGTGTGAGAGAGAGAGAGAGAGAGAGAGAGAGAGAGAGAGAGAGAGAGAGAGGTGTTAATAAATTGTGCAAATTATTTACATGGACACAGCAGTGTCCCTGTAGTTAAGGTTGGAGAGTAGATAAAGCATTCTATCATTATAAAGGGGTAATTGGGGGTAGTCATTCTAATGTTCATAAAATCGAAAATATTTCAACAATCTTCCTGAAATTAATATGTGCCAGAAAGAAATGTCAGTTTTTCATACCCTGAAAATTTCAAGAAGATTGGTGAAAGATTGAGGGAAGGAGGGGAATTTAAAGTACAAAATAAAAAAAACTCTCTCTGAATAAAAATGGTTCTGATAATTTAGGCTGGCAATTATTCAGCCCCTTACCCATTAACCCAGTGGTGGTGTCTTCTTCCTCCTTCATTGTAGTTGGTGGAATGACTTTTTTTCTTCTTTTAATTCCCTTCAGTTGATTTTTAATTAATGTTTATTCATCCTATTAGAGTGAATACAGAGGACATCTTCAGGAATAGTGTGACACATGCTCTGTAGTGTCACTCTCCCCATCCCTGCTACTTCAGATAGATTAGAATGTTGAAAATAAAATGGCCACCTGCTTCCTCTAGCATAGACATTTCCTTAGTGGAATCATCAGTGTCTTCTCAGAAATAAGTTCCATTGAGTGTAATGGTCTTACTCCCAGATAAGTGTGTAGGGGATTGTAGCCTCTTTAAAACTGCCTGGAACCTTGGAAGGGAGTGTGAGAGGTTACTGAGAATTTCCTCTGCTTTCCAGCACAATAATCCTACAATTAACAACTTGCTTACTGTGTGTGAGTGAGAAAGAGATGCCCCTGCTACAGGAATCCTCCTCAGGAGAGGAAGCAGAGCCCCCAGAAACCAGGGAGACACATCAAGTACTGGCACCAGACCAGGAAGAGTCTGGGCCTTTAGGGGAGACGGCTGCAGTAGGGTGACCATACCGCCCAGAAAATTCCGGAGACTTCCTCCGAAACAGTGTGAATCCGGAGCAAACAGGGCTCAGGGTCTTTTTACTGGGAAATGGACGCCCCTGTGGTTCACGTTCATTCATTGTTCCAGCTCACAAGTGTCGTTCTAGCCTCACAAGCATTGATACAGCTTGTCATTCCCCAGGAAGTCCCAACTCTTGTGAGATTTCCTCATCCCAGGAGTCTCATGAGATTTGAGACAACAAGGAAGGTGGGGGTGCTTTCGCACTAGTCCAGCATGCGTGGCAGAGGCAAGCAGGCGGAGGTGGCTTATCCCTTTTTTCCCCTATAAACTGCAAGTTAAGCGCATGCTTACCACTTCCCTTTAAAAATCAATGGTGCTTTATAGCACTTCATTTAAGATGTTTTTAAAATGTTTTTAGGATGTTTTTTAGCATGTTTTTAACAATGTATATTATGTTTTAATTGAGTATTATGTATTTTATCGTTTGTTGTTGTTCCCCACCTCGATCAAAATGGAGAGGCTGGCAAGAAATAATAATTATTATTATTATTATTATTATTATTATTATTATTATTATTATTATTACCATGCCTAAAGATTTTTCTCCATCTTACACATCCTTATACAAGAGCCATTCTGTCCCAAATCATTTTTGGCACAATCCCCAAATGCTGATCCCACAATCACCATGATTAAAGAAATGTGCAGGAATGCTGTTTGACAGACAGCCCCTTTAGAATTTAAAAATCTCATAACCCTTCCTCTAAATGTCAGAGTTAGATGCAGCAATTAAAAAAAGTGCAACATATTCAGAATAGCACCTTTCCAAAAAAAGAAAGAAAATCAGACAGTATATTTTGGCTCATATTATGAAACACATAAAATGGTGATCCCTTGTTTCTCTCATACATATATGCAATTGAATTAATCTTAACTAGGGCCAGATCTACATATAACACTATGAAAGCTGTTTGAAAATGGTATATGGAATGTGTCATGGGCCCCAACAGTTGTCAGTACACTTTAACACCATTATAAAGCAGTAGTGTAGGTCCTGTCTAAGCCACTTAGTAAGATTGAAATGAAGGATTTTTAAAACACTGCTTAATATTGTTCTTTTAAACATGTATAGTAATAAAAAGAAGTTTAAATGTAAAAGTAAAAGACTCACAAGTTATTGAACAAAATGTTATAGTGTATGGCATTGAATTCAGTGCCCTGAGCATCCCTTCAACCTCTGCCATCACTGAAGTTGTGCAGCCAAATAGTATTTTTGTAGCTTTGCATTCTGTCCCTCCATGCTATGAATAGATCTGTTGATGTTTCCTTCTTTTTGGAGATGCCTCTCCTTAGCAAAAGGAAGCTTGATGGCCTTTGTGATTCTGTCAAAGTTTCTTGCAGTAAGATTTGCCCGCATCAACATATTTAAATGAGTAGCATTTCTGCATCATGACATCAGCTTCAGATCACTCCTAGCCAAAGGTATCATACTGCAGAGGTGGAAAGCCACTCTGTCCCCTGATGTGGATCAATAGGTGAAAGGCCCCTTGGAGCTCAAAGCTTATAAACAAATAGTTTACATAAAAAGAGAGAAGGAAAACAAATTTCTAAATATCTGGCTGATCTTTTTAGAACACTACGTAGACTGAGGAGTAGAAGACATGTTCCTCCCCCTTTCACTACCAACACCATGCTCTTACACTTCTTTTTATTATCTTTCTTTACTTTTTTTTCAAAAATACCCCTCTTCTTCTGTTTTTTTTTAAATATAACACCAGAATAAGCAAACTAGTAAATGTGAAAGTGATGAAGTGTAAATGGTCTAAGTTGTGATGCATTGAATTTAACACATGTCAGACAGTACCCTGAAGGGATGATTGTGGGGAGGTAATCCTGGTAAATGGAGGCATACTGCTTTATGTCTTACACCAGCAACTAACTTGGATATGGGGAGTGTTTTCTTGTAAAAAAATCATAATAAACAAATTTCAGAAACTGTCAATAAATTAACCAAATAAGTCAGCTCCAAATGCCAATCAAGATGCCTAATATCGTACGTCTGCCAGAAGGTATCGATTTCTTTGTTATGCCAGAGAATGATTTTAAATCCATATGCCCAAACTATTAGGACAGAAAGGAAACACCTTCTGTAATGCATGAAAGGAAAGAAGTCTATCCCTATTACCACTTGCAGATAATTCTTCTTTAATTTAGTTAGCAAGGGAAGTAAATACTGTATCGCTTGGAAAGATATTGGGGCTGAAAGGAAACAAATTAAAATAAAACAAAGCCAAGAACAGAACAATATCTGGTTCCTATTTTTTCCTTAACTATCTAACAGCCATGGCACTTACACGCAGCCTATTCACTATATCATGGCAGCCCCAAAATTACACCTTGCCCATACACTTTCAGCTCTTCTTTATAGCCTTCCATCAAGGAGAAGATGCAGGTGACAAAATATAATGCCCCATTCCTTAATACATAAATTATCTGGGAAACAGAAATGGGTCCAACCAGCTAATTAAAAATTAAGATGTCTTTGATTTCAGACTCTGCAAAAGATAGGCTAAAGCAATTCTGCTTTTTTGAATGACTTTTTAACATTTAATACCCACAGAATTATAGGTACTGCTGACTAAAATTCTCTTACCTCTCCAACAAACAAGCTTAGTTTGGGTGTACTTTTGTAGCTCCTGTGCACAAACCAGAACTCAGAGGCACAGGTCTGTATGAAAGAGGTATATCTCCCACCTCGGAAGAGTCATAGTTCAGCAAACGTTTCTATCCATTTCCCATGAGAGCTACTGAGGAAGTGAGGGACGGCTGCATTGAGAGAGTCTTTTTTCTCCCGTCCCACACAGCTTATCAAGTTCTGTTTTCTGACCCCATTATGATAGATGCTGACAACAGAAGACCTGAATCATGTTACTGAAAACCAATACTTTGGTTTCCTGCTTTCTGGCTTCTTTACTTGATCATTCAAAATGTGTTGATTGAACAAGTAATCTACCTGAGCAAAAAACAACAACCACCAAAAGTCATGTTGGTCACCTTTCTGCCCCCTGACAATAAAAATCAGGTAATGGTGATGA
This sequence comes from Elgaria multicarinata webbii, assembly GCF_023053635.1. Taxonomy (NCBI): domain Eukaryota; kingdom Metazoa; phylum Chordata; class Lepidosauria; order Squamata; family Anguidae; genus Elgaria; species Elgaria multicarinata. The sequence continues at coordinate 72,076,377 of NC_086173.1, forward strand.
AAAGAAATTGCTTTAGGGCCTGTTCAGATGCTACCTTGAAGTGGGTCTCAGGATTTTGCACTCCTCACATTCCATGCACAGAAACTAACAACTGCAAAAGGAGACTTGTATGACCCCCACCTTATACTGTTCCTTTCTTCTTTCCTGAACCAAAGGACCCAGCGCAGGTGCAGGTGTCAAGCAGTTTGGAATGCTGCAGCCGTCCCTGTGACTCACGTTTCACTTCTTAGACCCCACAGCTATACAGTTCAGCACCCTAGCCCTTCTGCTGCCAAAATTTACCTGTACCCTTCCTAGGTACTCCAAGGACCACACCAGTTATAATGAAATATACTTTATTAACAAGTAGCGTAGGTACAAAAGCGTAATGGTTTCCTCAGTTCTCAAGCGTAATGGTTATAAAGCACAATGCGTAATGGTTTCAGTCAGTTCTTTCTCTTAAATGTTTCACAAATAAAGCTGCTCAAAACACAATTCCCATCCCACGAGGCATATTTGGAGATACAGTTTTAATTTTGGATCAAACTGTTAATTCCCAATCATTCCAGCTTAAATTGTCTTATCACTGGGAACCAAATGCAGATGAATCCTAGTACCTCCTGTGGCAATTCCTGCTGGGATCTACATACTTCAAAGAAGGTGAAGTAATATCTTTCGAATTTTAACACCCACACCCACACAAAAAACCCTTACATTTACTATTTTTATGATCATAATACAAATTTAATACATTACATAAAAACAAGTAACCATAAAGACAAAGCACAAGGATTACAACTAGAGAAAAGAGGTATAAAACATATGATCACCACAGAACTTACTACTACACCAAAAGATGCAGAGCGTACAACCCTAGGAAATGATTGATTCTCTTCCAAGTTTTATAAAAATTCATCACAAATGGACACCTAATGTTGCTGCTTTCTTGGTTCCACATCAACTGTGTCTGTGTTCACCTTAAAAATAACTCTGGCCATGCCAGCCTCTTTTCTTTGAATAACAAGAAGAGCCAGACAGATAGAAATGTGGAAATATTTTAAACAAAGCCATGCTAGATGTTTATAAGTTTCTTAAATGGAGCCAAGTTAAACATACTGAATCCTTTGGCTGAAGGAGGAGATACTTACAACCAATATTTGAGTTTGAAAAAGAAGAAGCAAAGCTAACAATATTTGCTGGGGGGGGGGATGGGAAATTAAACCATCACTTCTATACTTCATTTTTGAATACTCATGGCTAGAAATATCTGCCCAGCCATACTACAATTCTATAACAGTATGCTTTAGGATTAAGAACTGGGCACCTGAAACAAATCCAGCCAATTTACTGCATATTCTCCTTACATGCTATGTATTCACTAATCCAAAGCCAAAACTGAGATAATATCAATGGCAAAACCTACAGTGGTTTGTGCCTTAGGGTTGAACTGAACATACAAAAGCTAGGAAATCATTTTTTTCTATCATAACTGCATAATATCAGACTCAGGCTCTTGACTGACAGGTCCCAGAGCCCTGTGGTTCAACAGTCAAGTGTGCATCCCAATGGGCTCCTGCCCTTTCAACACGGGCCATCCAAAGCCTCCAATCAACTTCCCTAAATATAAACAAATGGGTTATTGGTGTGTGTGTGTGTGTGTGTGTGTGTGTGTGTGAGAGAGAGAGAGAGAGAGAGAGAGAGAGAGAGAGTGAGGGGAGCTCATTTCTCCCCCAATCCTTGACCAATCTTGCTAGATTTCAATTTTGCTGTGAGCTGGCCCATTCTCTCCCAGCCTGGAAAATTTGGCAGCTTGCATATTTCATGCAACAGGTCATGCCTTTTCACTCTTTTTCTCAAATTTTCAAACTAAATATATATTATACCTACCATATATGCACTAGAAGAATTCCCCATGGACTTATATCTCAAAGGACAATGGTAACTTCTATCCATGAGGCCCTACATGAGGGGGCTAACCCTTTCTTACTATAGCATCCCATAATAAGCCTTATTGTGCAACAAACCTAGCTAATCTGCTAGCAAATTACCATAGCTGTCTATGTGCAAAATTTGGGGCAGATCGGACAAGGAAGAGCGTAGCTATGCCCCCAAACTGACTTTTTGCCCCATTGGAAAAATGCACAAAATAGTGTATCCAGCCATAATTATGACTGGCCTGAACTGGGCTACCCACATCGGGGGGAAGAGCAGCTCCAACAAGAGGACTAAACTGTTTCAGTTTTAAGTAGATGTACCAACTGTGCCCATTTCTAGAAAAGGACTTGGCCATGGTGCAGTCATTTTTATTTATTTATTAATTAATTATTTATTACATTTTTATACCGGCCAATAACCGAAGCTCTCTGGGCGGTTCACAAAAATTAAAACCATAATAAAACAACCAACAGGTTAAAAGCACAAATACAAAATACAGTATAAAAAGCACAACCAGGATAAAACCACACAGCAAAATTGATATAAGATTAAAATACAGAGTTAAAACAGTGAGATTTAAATTTAAGTTAAAATTAAGTGTTAAAATACTGAGTGAATAAAAAGGTCTTCAGCTGGCGTCGAAAGGAGTACAGTGTAGGCGCCAGGCGGACCTCTCTGGGGAGCTCGTTCCACAACCGGGGTGCCACAGCGGAGAAAGCCCTCCTCCTAGTAGCCACCTGCCTCACTTCCTTTGGCAGGGGCTCATGGAGAAGGGCCCCTGTAGATAATCTTAAGGTCTGGGCAGGTACATATGGGAGGAGGCATTCCTTCAAATAACCTGGCCCCAAACCGTTTAGGGCTTTAAATGTCAATACCAGCACTTTGAATTGGGCCAGGACCTGGACTGGCAGCCAATGAAGTTGTAAAAGGACTGGCGTAATGTGATCTCGCCAGCCAGTCCCTGTTAGTAAACGGGCTGCCCTGTTTTGTACCAGCTGAAGCTTTCAGACCGTTTTCAAAGGCAGCCCCACGTATAACGCATTGCAGTAATCCAAACGAGAGGTTATCAGAGCATGGATAACTATAGCTAGGCTATCTCTGTCCAGATAAGGGCGTAGTTGGTATATCAGCCTGAGCTGATAAAAGGTGCTCTTTGCCACTGAGTTCACCTGTGCCTCAAGTGACAGTTCTGGATCCAAGAGCACCCCCAAACTACAGACCCGATCCTTTAGGGAGACTGGAACCCCGTTCAGGACAGGGCAAACATCACCTCGCCGGACAGATGAACCAACTGCTAACAGTACCTCCGTCTTGTCTGGATTGAGTCTCAGTTTGTTAGCCCTCATCCAGTCCATTACCGTGCCCAGGCACTGGTTCAGAACAGTCACTGCCTCACCTGGGTTTGATGAAAAGGAAAGGTAGAGCTGGGTATCATCCATATATTGATGACACCTCAGTCCACATCTCTGGATAACCTCCCCCAGCAGCTTCATGTATATGTTAAACAGCATAGGGGATAAAATAGAGCCCTGCGGCACCCCATGGCTTAGGAGCCACGGCACAGAGCAATATGCGGCAGAGTCTTGCTATTTACTGTTTTACTCTGTACAGCACCATGTACATTGATGGTGCTATATAAATAAATAATAATAATAATAATAATAATAATAATAATATAATAAAATAATAGCACCACCTTCTGGAATCGGCCATCCAAGTAGGAGTAGAACCACTGCAACGCAGTACCTCCAACTCCCAGCTCAGACAACCTATCCAGAAGGATACCATGGTCGATGGTATCGAAGGCCGCTGAGAGGTCCAGGAGAACCAACAGGGTCGCACTCCCCCTGTCTCTCTCCCGACAGAGGTCATCCCACAGGGCGACCAAGGCAGTTTCCATTCCAAAACCAGGCCTGAAACCCGATTGAAATGGATCTAGATAATCCATTTCATTCAAGAGTGCCTGGAGTTGTCCTGCAACCACCCGCCCAAGCACCTTGAATGCCATAGTTACCTTGAGACTGGAGTATATGGGGAAGCATTCAGAATCTTGGGCTAATACAAAATGCAACAGCAGATGTTTTGCCCAGAGCCAGTTCTTTGGAGGATGTGTCACCTTGTTTATTGAATTGGCTGAGTGCTGCCCATATCTTTTACCGTTGTGTTTTATGGATTTTTGTAATGTTATGTTTTACTTAAGATTCTGTTTTTAACCTGCATTTTATTGTTGTTACCCACCTTGAGTGCCATGATAGACAGAAAGGATGGATATAAATTCAGAAGCTGAATTGGCTGCATGTCCATTTCTACGTTCATCTCCATTTTGCTGCTCCTTGAATTGTTTTTTACTGGAGTCGGAAGAATTTCTTTAATATTGTATTTAAATGTATTTTAATATTTATTGTGAACCGCTGAGGGATTTTATTATATCCTGCACAATGCAAATATAAAAATATATATAATTACGTAAAGTATTAGTTATCACTTTTATGATATGGTTTGGGGCCAGGACACTTGAAGGACCATCTCCTCCCATATGACCTTGTGAATGCACTGAGGTCAGCTGGGGAGATCCTTTTGCCCATCTGACTGAATGAAACAGCCTTCTCCACATCAGAGCTCCCCAGTTGGTCCCCACCCCCACCCCTTTCCCTGATTATATTCTGGCATCATCTGAAGACATTTATGAGCAAGGTTAAAAACAGACAGGAACAACATCACCAAGGACAAGATGACCTTGCATCATGGAATTCTGATCAGTTTGAAAGCCTTCCAGATAGGACGACCATATGAAAAGGACAGGGTTCCTGTATCTTTAACACCTAGAGAAAAGGGAATTTCAGCAGGTGTCATTTGTATGCATACATGCATACAGAAATTCTCTCATCACAACAGTTAAAGCTGCAGGAGCCCTGCCCTCTTTTGTATCTGGTCACTCTAGTAGAGCTCCTTTTCTCCACAACTGTCCAGGGCACCTAACTCTGAATGAGCCTAACAAGGGCAGTATCTATACTACTGCTTTAAAACAGTTTATAACAGTTTTGACAATTGTTGGGGCCCAGGAGACACAACATATACAGTTTCCAAAACATTTTCAAAGTGTTTTATCCTGCTTGGTATAGATCTGGCCTGAGTGATTAGTCATCAGAACAAAATTGACTGGTATGAGATGAGAGAGTCTGCTTCGAACCTTAGTCCCACTGAAATCAAAGAGTTCAGCCAAATTAGTCTGGATCCAACTCATTATTCCCTAACATTTAACAAGCACTCCCAGAGTATTAATATTCTGAACATTTCTTTGCAACTCCTGCATTTACAATAAAGTGAGGTAGTTTTGCTATTTTCTCTATAAACCTATTTCAGGCTGCTAGTCATTCTACATAATATTCCCAGACAGTAAATGGAAGTCGTTTATTTCTGTCAGCTTATAAAGGGCAACTGCCAGTACGTTATACACTCTTTCCTCTTGCCAAAGTGGCTACATTCAGCAAGTATGATAGTGGCATCTCTTTTTCTACTGCTCGTGAAGTAGATGGCTGTTAATGAACCTGTCTATTTTAGCACTGCAGGGAATTGCTATACCACAGTGAAAATAACAAACCAGCAATTCAACAGGACTAAACATAAGAGGTCTAGCAACAAAACAGAACATTTGAATTACAATGGACACATCTAAAATCTTTGGGAAAGGCAAGGATCTTGTGAGTGACATGCAATTATATTGCAGAATAGAAAAGGCAGATGAGTATTGACTTCCTGCATATAAGCGTGGCATAGAGACAAAGATGCAACATCTCGACTCAGTGAGACACCCCCAAAGATCTGTACTGGGTTTGGTGCCGTTTAAAAAATATTAATAAATTATTAGACGCACGAATGAGCAGTGCAAATTTGTCATTGACAAGAAATTATGATGAAGATCTAAGCAAAGTGTAAAGAAATCCAAATGGATTCCTTCTGTGTGAATGGGCAACAGGAAGTGAGATTCAGTGTAATTTATTTATTTACTTCCTTACAATGAACTACTTTGCAGTTCATGCTAAGCCATAGTGGGCTGTTATGACTAGTTGTAGGGTGGCTTAGGGTGATGTCTGAACCCAGAGCACTTTTTCTGTCATGGATTGTTTTTCGTGAACAAGCCTCTCTAGGAAACTTTAGGCAGGAGGATTCACCGTCATCAGTTGGGGGTTGGTTGTTTGCTCACCAACCCATGTTACTCCCAAGAGATGATTGGGCATGCAATGCCTTGGCTTAGTTTTTCTCTCCCCTCAGTCCTCCAACCCGCTCCCTGCATGTATCTCAGTGTCCTTTGTGACACAATCTCTCTTGTGTCATCATTTCTATGGTCTGGCCCCCTCCCCTCTCCAGCGCTACCCATTTTCAGAGCGCTTACTTTGTTTACCACTTTTTATTTTTCTATTATTATTATTATTATTATTATTATTATTATTATTATTATTATTATTATTATTATTATTGCTGTTGTTACTGCTTGGATGACTGTGCTTTCCCCTCCGTGTACTGCCCAGACTTTCAGTTTGCACAAATTTTCCCATCAGTTTTTTTTAAAAATGAGCCCTTAGAAGGCATCTCAGTCCTGTGAGCCACCTCCTAAGGGTTTTTTTTAAAGAAAATTGCTGAGAACACCAACCCTTTTGCACAATTCAGAAGCACTGAAAAAGAAAAGAAAATGTGTGAGAAATAAGTGCTGCGAAAAGGAGCATTAAATGGGGCAGCAATAATTCCCACTTGGCAATTCCCTCCCACTATTAAGCCTTGAACTGACACTTAGGCCACAGCTAGACCTAAGGTTTATCCTGGGATCATCCAGGGTTCGCCCCTGCCTAAGCACTGGATCCCCTGTGTGTCACCTAGATGAACAGGTTTGACCCCTGGATGATCCAGGGATAAACCTTAGGTCTAGCTATGGCCTTAGTACCTTCCTCCCCTTTCTTCCCCTAGTCTTAGGAAGCTCACAAATGGGAGTGATTGGCTCCCCCACCTTTTTGGAGTGATTACTATTGGGGTGTCTGCGCATCAATGTTAGTACTTTCATTGTTAGTACCAGCAGTTAGTACTTTCACTAAGTATGATTTTGCTCCTGGTCCTTCACAAGTGTGTTCAGATTAGCCTCTGTGCAGTCTCACCTTATCTATTTTTCTACTATATTACTTACTGCACTTTGGCATTTTCCCTTGACAGCTGTAACGTACAAGGAAGGTGCGGAAAGGAAATTGACAAGGTGAGAAAGGAAATTGACACAGTGTGACTACACATAGCACACTGCCATTTCTGCACTTTTGCACACTTGGGAAGGTCACGGGGAAGAAGAAATTTTAAAAAATGACACCCCCATTTGTGTACTCCCAAAGCACCAGGAAGGGGTGGGGGATGGCTTCATCCCATGCAGCCACCTTTTAAGGAGTTTTTTTTAAAAAAAACTAAAAAAAAACTTTCGGGGAGATTTCTGCAAATGTGCTGATGCACAGTAACAAAAGCAGTTAATATTTTTAAAAAATGTGAACGTGTTCATAAGGGCTCAGAAACTTACAGGGGTTGTAGAGTTTCCCTCATGATCTGGCAACCCCAGTAGACAAATAGCAGAAATGGTACTGACATAAGGAACAAGGAAACAAGAATATCTGCCACAAAGGCCCCTGGGATATGTGCCAGCAGTAGCCAGGATGACTGAGAGGGATAGCAAGATGGGATGATATCCTGGGGCAATCCCCAGGATCATTCCTGTGCATTCACATGACACACAGGGGATCCCGGGATGAGGGATCTCACCCTGCCCTTTGAGCCCACTTTTTCCACTGTCTCAGGCTGAGACCATGGAACATGTGTGCAGGCGTCGCGGTTTGTCCCAGCTCTTCATGGTTACTCGTGAGGAGCCAGGACCCGTGCATGGGGCGCAGAGCTTCTCAGGAGCTCTGTGCCCATCAGAGGTGGGGTGGGGGGGAGTGGGGAAATTATTATTATTATTTAAAAAAACACCTCCCTTTGAGCGCAACAGCGCTCATGCACATCTTCTATTTGTTTGTTTTTGAAGAAAATGGCAGGTGCAACATCCTCTCCCTCCGAGGTCGTCACGCGCCGCTTGTAAACAGAGGGGGAGATCTCACGATAAAAATATTGCGACATCTTTACCCCTCCATCCCGCTAGGCCACACTCACCCCTCCTCATCTTGTAGTCCTTCCAGCGACCTGGGCAGGTATCCTAGCTTCCTTTGTAGTGGGAATAAAGATCACTTGAGAGGAGCAGAGCAGCAGCAGCAGCATTTTTGGCCGCTGTGACATCGGTCCTTCCTTTATGCAGACTGTCTTCTATTATCCCTTCATGCCTAGGATAATAAGCCCAAGGAGTGGGATGTCACTGCCAAATCAGCTGTACACACTGACTTAGCTAGCCTACTACCCCATCACAATTAATGCCAAGTGTGTCAAATTATCACTGCTACTATAATTTCTAGTTTCGGGAAGTGGGTGCAGGCTATTAAGTGCTAATGAAGCATAAACGAAGACCAAGCTAGCACACAGGTTTAACTCAGTAACACAAAATAAAAGTTTGATTTATTTTTTTTACAAGATGTTGTTTCGGTGCTATAGATATTATCATTGTTTCAGTGCTGTAGATATTATCATTATTTACAGAGATGATTAATAATTAGCTTAGGACTGCCTCACTGCCTCTCAAAACTAAGATGGTGCTTCGTCAAACTCCATCTCCTCAAAACTAATTGACAAAACAGCAAAACCCTCCTATGACACCACTTACTCATCCCCTCTTCCCAGGTAGAACAAAACAGCCAATCACACAGAAGCTTTATCGTGGTAGTGAAGTGCACTGACAACTGTTGGGGCCCATCACACATCTACACCAAGCAGGATATAACACTGTGAAAGCAGTATATGGTCTGTGTCAATGGGCCCCACAGTTGTCAGTGCACTTCAATACCGCTCTAAAGCAGTAGTGTGGCTCCTGTCTTTTATATACTGCTTTCATACCACTTTCATAATGGAATATCATGTTTGGTGTAGATGAGCCCACAGTTGCTACTTGACTTTAATCCCTGCTTTTTAAAACCAGTATTATAGCATTGCTTAACAGTATCATAATACACAAATAAATAATATTGATAAGTAGTAGGCCCATGCAGTGGTCAGCTGGTAGTGCAATAGATTCTCAGAGCCTGTTAAAACAAGAGATACCTGGCTTTGAGCAAATCACAAAATTGTGAAAATGTAGTTTATCAAGTAATAAATAAATCTAGAGATGCAATGCAAAGCACATGTGAGTCATGAATAAACAACATAGCTAGGGGCTTTTTCCTCTCTTCCTGTGACTGATTTGAAGAAACAAAGGAAAAAAGGATACTTCTTTGTTGTAACAAGGGAATCTTGAAACACTTTCGAAAAGGTGCTTTATTCTTTTTAGGCAGCACTTGGGCGCTTTTGTTCAAGGTTCCATGCATATAATAAGAAAGAATCAATCAAGTACCACTTCAGAATCTTTTAATAAAAGTAATTGCCTGAAAAAAGCGGAGGGGGGGGGGAGAGAGAGAGAGAGAAAGCATCTCTCATTCCATCAGACTGTTCTTAGCTGGTTTTGTTTGTTAAGCCAACTTCCCCACTTGCTCTTGATATTTGAGGCCTCCACGCTTGCAGTGCCTTGGCAAGGAGTTGCCAGCTGCAAATTAACTCTCTAATTACATTGTGACCTGTTGCTAAATTACTGTTTGTCTAACAGGTTCTAACCCCACTGTTGTTCTCTCATTATGAGTAAAATGGCATCCACTTCTTTTCTTGCACAGATTGTAATTGCCCATTCACCAAAACTCTGGGGCTGTACATTAAATCTTCCATTAAAATCAAGAGTCCAGAATTTTACAGCTTTAACCGTAGCTAGTACAGTAACTGTTACCTACTGATAAATATCATCCAATGTACACCAGATCTTTTTTGGGGGGGAGGGGTTAATTGCAGCCATTAGTACCTTGATTTTGTTTAAATGTGAAACTTCACACTGGAATAAAGGTATTTAAAGCATATATATCTACTGAAGTTAATTAAGATTATGAAATATTTCTATGAAGTCAACTACAGAGCATCTTGGAAATTAAAAAAAAAAACAGTATATGTCTACAGGGGGAATTCAGATTTCCTTTTAGCCTTCATAGTTTTAACTCTTTTAGGGAACAGTCCTGTGCATATTAGGCAGCATTTCTAGCTGGGGGATGCTTGGAGTTGCAGGACTTTTTTCTGTCTAAACGAGGGATGTAAATCTCTGGAAATTTTGGGTCCATGGAAAAAACAGGTACTCTCCCCACTGTGACCTAGGGGAAAATGCAATTTTGAGGGAAATTGAAAATAAGCAATACTTCTCTTTCTTTCTTTTTTCCCCCTTTCTTTTGGTGATCTTTATAGATCTAAAGTCACTTTGTTGTTTTAAGACATCCTTCCCCAACTTGGTGCCCTCCAGATGTTTTGGCCTTCAGCTCCCATCAGCCTCAGGCACATGAGCAATGGTCAAGAATGCTGGGCATTTTAGTCCAAAATATCTGGAGGGCACCTGGTCGGGCAAGGCTTTTTTAGGAACATAAAACAGCTTTTCCATTCCTAAAGTTACTTTATGTATAACTTGGTTTGCTCATAAAATTAATATTATATTTTAAACTTGTAAAAGTAAACTCAGTCAATTTGTAATTATTGTCTGAATAAACCATACTTCTCAATTTAATGTATCAAACATAATGATTTTGTGAGCAAACCAAGATATGCATAACATATTTTAGGTTCCTATTTAATGTCTGACTGGAGGAAACATCAGCAAGTAGATCCTGAAACAACTGACTCATCCTAGAAACCAGAAGAAGCAGGAAGAACTGGAGGCAGAGGTAGACTGGCGTACAGCATATTTTCTATTTCCTAACCCTGCTCCTCTTTGTGGGAAATCTGAAGGAAAAGCCATTGAGAGTTTATTTAGCCACAAAAGACTCAATTTAGGAATAGTAATTTAAGAACCTTTAAACAATCTCAACCTATTATTTGAAGAGTGACATTTTATTCACTTTTGAAAATAATTCTGTTAATGACCATCTTATTTTTTGTTCAGTAACACACTACCACTAGAGACAACTTTTCAATCTCATATCTATACCATAGGAACCAGGCTACTTCTTTTAAGTTGAGAAGTTTTATTCTAGTGGCAGCAGATAAAAAGTCTTATAGCTGAGGCACCATTCCCTAGTTGTGATGTCTAATTGAGAACTTTATTATTATTATTATTATTATTATTAATAATAATAATAATAATAATAATAATAATAATTTGTTACCCGCCTCTCCCTCTGGATCGAGGCGGGGTACAACACAAATAAAAACACCATAAAATACATACAACTAATCCAAACATTTAAAACCAGCGCATCATTAAAAACAGCACACCATTAAAAAGGCATCTTAAAATTCAACTGGGTAGGCCTGCCAGAAGAGATCAGTCTTTATGGCTTTCTTAAATTCTGGAAGACTGTTAAGTTGACAAATCTCTCCTGTGGCAGTGGATTCTATAGACCAAAGTTAATCTAGAAAAAAAGAAAATAAATATAGGTAGGATAACCTAGATACTGTTCCATCACATCTGGTGACAGTAGCTGGATAACTTTCAGTGGTTTTTCCACTTGTTGGTTTTAGATTAGAACTACATTAACTGCTGCTACAGCACCTGACCAGAACAGGCCCAGAAACACAGGGCTTTAGAACAAAACCCAAATGGTCAAGAATGCACAATGGTGACTCTACTCACATATTGGAAAACTGAGCATAAATGTCTATCAGTGAAATATACTTTAGATCCATAACTATAATAAGGAATGAAAGAAATAACTATACTTGGAATCCTACAGAGAGAGTTACAAAAACATTTTCCCATATAGCTCATTATTTCCAGACATTTCATATCTCTAGTCTTTCTTCTTATTACAAAATTTTAGAAATAATTTTGTGTGGAGTAAAGACTCCCATAAAACACTTACAACAATATATAAACACTTTGTCTTAAATTCTAAAAGAAAATATTTCATAACCCAAAGCTGTTCAACTTTTCCAATTTTCCAGAAAAAAACAAAAATGGTCATAAGAATATGCTGAATCAGACCAAAGGTCCATCTAGTCCAGTACTATGTTCTCACAGTGGCCAACCAGCTGTCGACCAGGGACCAACAAAGCAGGACATGGTGCAACAGCACTTTCCCACCCATATTCCCCAGCAACTGGTGCACGCAAGCTTCTGCCTCGAATACTGGAGGTAGCACATGACCATCACAGCTAGTAACCATTGATATCCTTCTCCTCCAGGAATTTATCCACCCCCCTTTTAAAGCCATCCAAATTGGTGGCCATCACTACATCTCATGGTAGTGAGTTCCATAATTTAACTATGCACTGTGTAAAGAAGTGGTTCCTTTTATTTGTCCTTGGAAAATAATGGAAAAACAGTTTTTTTCCTGGATTTTTCCCGGCCTTCACATCTCTAGTCTAATCATGCATAGCACTGCACCCTTAAGCTATTATTAATCTCTCTCTGATTGGAATTTTATGCTGTGTTTTTTATTGCCATTTTATTGCGTTTAGTATTATGTTTTAATTTTTTCCTGTAAGGCACACTAGGAATGCCACAGACATTGAAAAGCAGGCTATAAAACTTAGGTGTGTGCACGGATCCCCGATCCCCTTTGCGCCCGATCCGCAAATTGCCCCACCTCGATCCGCCTAGGGGCCGCTCCGCTCCGCTGCGAAGCTCCGGCTCCGAATCGGAGCTCCTCAGTGGCGGGGAGTGGCGCCAGGTAAGGCCCTCCTCCCCCTTACCTGTGTCCGTCACGGCCCATCCCAGCTTCACTAGAGCCCGCGGCTCAACCAGGAACTGTAGGCTTGTGACCTACACTTCCTGGTTGAGCCGCGGGCTCTAGTGAAGCTGGGATGGGCCACGATGGACACAGGTAAGACCCCCCTCCCCCTTACCTGGCTCTGCCACCGTCGTCACACGGGCGGCGGCAGCAGGGCCAGGTAAACCCCCTCCCTCCTCTCCCTTACCTCCATCTGTCCGCGGACCCGCGGCTGCTTCAACGGAGCCCGAGGACTCAACCAGGAAAACCAGGCCGCAATTGCGGCCTAGTCTTCCTGTTTGAGTCCTCGGGCTCCGTTGAAGCAGCCGCGGGACCGCGGGCGGATGCAGGTAAGACCCCCCTCCCCCTTGCCCCCTTACCTGGCTCTGCCGCCGTCACCGCACAGGCAGCAGCGACAGCGGCAGGGCCAAGTAAATCCCCCTTACCTTTTTTGTGGAGCTCCAGATCAAGGCGAAGGATCTGCCTTCACCTCAATACGATTCGCAATGCTCCGTGGCTTCCCTGATCCTCTTTGCCTCCGCCTTAAGCGGAGGCGAAGCCCCCCGATCCGATCCTGCTTCTTCGGTCCGAGGAGAAGCAGAGCACATCCCTAATAAAACTGTAATAAATGCCTTTAAATAAATGCTCAATGGGGCAAACAACAACAAAAGTTAATAACACATCTGCTTTTATGCAAGAGACTCTGCCACTTACCCAGAGGGGCAAAGGAGGTCAGTTTTGATTCAAGGGTAAGAAATAAGGGAAGTCTCGTGTTTGTGTGTGATTAACTGAGGTTTTGCTTTTATGCCCAGTACTCCAGTATACCAGAAGTATTCACATGAACCTTTAGTCATAAACAAGTAATATCCCATTAAAGTCAATTGTAATGCTCCCACTGAAATATTGTTTAACAGAACTATATTGCAGCCTCTCCTACATCCCATCTCCAAACAGGTATTGTAGTGCTAATAGCAAAAGTCTATAGAAGGAATAGCCCTAAATATATATCTGCATAACTGCAGTAAAGCAGACCCATCAAAGGATTTCCACATTTGATCAGCTCTCACTTGCTCCTTGTATCCTCACATTTGCAAGAGTTTGACAATGGAAAATCACATATGTCACTTTCTATTTAGAGTAACTAACCATGAAATACTTTGCACTTGAGACAGGTTTCTGTTGCTTGCTAGGGCCTTATAAGCTCTTGATAGATCAAGAACAGGCAGAGCTGCCATCTAGCAGAACAGAAGCCGTCTTCTAAAGCCTAAGAGAAGGTTAGGCTGCACCACAGCCATCAAAAGATGCCTTGGAGGTCAAGGCTTTATATCAGAATTGGTTGTTCTTACATGCATGTGAGAATATCTGCTATTCCTTACTGTATTCTTTGCAGTACACTTAGAAATGAAATTCTCCTAGAAAGCAAACAACCTATCCCTGGGAATACATCCAGGAGGAACCTCTTAGCTTCAGAGGAGAGGAAGAAAGAAGATCATATCTGGCACATCGTGCTATAAATACCATAATAGATGGAGGGAATTTGAGATAAGACAACAGTAAACTGGTTACTGTAAGGAAAGTAATTTGTTGACTCACTGAATTTTCATTTTCTTATTTTACAGGTCTTCCCATACAAGGTTGTATTCAAACTCTGTTATCTTATTTAAATCACTTTAAGATTTATTTCAGTGCATAACATCAAGAGGTTAAAATGTTCAGTGTGTAACATCAAGATCCATTAAAATTGGTTTTCAATCTCCAGGACTACGCAAGGTTGATTTAATAAAGTTTTAGTAGGAAATCTTGATACAAGTTGTTTTGAGAGAATTTCTAACCACCGTTTTACACAGGTGCTAGGTAAGAAAAACAGTGGTAGCAGATTTCACCCAGTTCAGCTATCATTTTATACAGTTATCAAAGTTGCTATGTATCAATCAGCTTTCTGAAGGTTTCCAATTTATTCTACCCAGTACAAAGACAAGGACAATTGGGAAACAAAGAAAAGTAGAGAGACACTGCAGTTCTGTTCCTCTCTTTCTCTCACACATACATATGCTCTCATCCTAATGCTCCATGAACCAGCAATAGAATGAGTTCCACGGCAAGGACAAATGGGGTTTATCATTTGTAATCACTCTCCTTAAGCGCTGTGATTAGAGGGGGGGACAGGGAGGACACGGTGGCTATTGGTTAGCCATAGATATCAATCTCAAAATTACCCCCCTTCATTCCTCGGCATCTTCCTAATACGGAAGTGTTCAATTAGTCATCCATCAACATGAAACGTGTCCTCATATCACTACAGACCTATTCAGGGCTCCGCACAGCGATTTTGGAGGTCCATTGGAGGTCTGTCAAACCCCTGGATTTTCAGTTTGGAGTGCACACCCATATAATAAAGGTATTGCCCAACTGTAGTTTTCTTAGCGTTTTCTTCTTAACCAATACCGTATCTTTACTTTTTATGTAAAGCAAGAACACAGTCATCAATCTTGAGACCATGGTCTTCTACTGTTGCCACCAGCAGAACTATTCAATCACTATAGCAAGTGACATGTAAAAGAATTCAAACAGTATCTCCAATACTAGGTATGCAGGAATGCACTGAGCCTCCTAATAGTAGCATCCACAAAATGCGATCAAGACTCTTACATCAGGCTACCACAATTAAACTCTAGATCTTATCTGATATGCCATTTCTTACTGTACATAGAAAATTGCTTTCTTTGAATCCAGTTAGGAGATAAAATTTTGATTAGTTGATAGTGTCCTCTTTCTATTAGAAGTCTTTGAAGCATTAGAAGCAGAATGCACTATAGACAAGAAATATAAAGAAATAGTTGACATCAGTTCCATCAAGGAAACTATTCAGTTTTCATCATCATATATGTTTAAATCTAAACTGGTTACAGAGATGTTAAATAATTTACTGTATTTCATGTATACAAATAGCAATTTGTTATAAAGTCCCTTTACTCAGTAGTAAAGCCACCATGACTTTTTTGTCACCATCTGAGCCCTTTGAAAAAGCCATTTCTGAGATTCCATCATGCTTGATTTCATCCTATTCATTATTTCATGAATTGGAACCCACTTCATCAGATTTACTAGGGCTGTGCTCCGCTTCACTTTGGTTCGGAGAAGCGATAGTGGAGCGGCCTGATTCGCCTCCGACAAAGGTGGAGACGGATCGGGTTGGGGGGGCTGCGGATCAAGGTGAAGTGGTTGGCCTCGATCCGGAGCACCAGATGAAAGTAAATGGGGGGAGGGGACTCACCTGGTGCCAGTGCAGCACAGTTCATGCAGCAACAGCTGCAGAGCCAGGTAAGGGGGCAGGGGGGAGGGGGGCCCAACTCCCCCCACCCCCTTACCTGTGTCTGTCGCAGGCTTCAATTGAGGCCCTGGCTTCAAGCCAGAAGAGGTCCATTCTTCTCTTCCGTCTTGAAGCCGGGGCCTCAATTGAAGCCCACGACGGACACAGGTAAGGGGGCAGGGGGAAGTTGGGCTTACCTGGCTCTGCTGCCACCACCGCCGTCCATGCGATGATGGCGGCGGAGCCAGGTAAGGGGGAGGGGCTTACTTGCCTCCGTTGTGGTCCGTCATGGGCTTCAACTGAGGGCCAGACCTCAAAGCGGAAGCAGGCAGCCTGCTTCCACTTTGAGGCCTGGCCCTCAGTTGAAGCCTGCGACGGAGGCAGGTAAGGGCATGGGGGGAGTTCCGCTTACCTCGCTATGCCACCACAGTCCGTGCAGCGATGGCAGTGGAGCCAGGTAAGGGGGCAGGGGGGCTTACCTGTGTCCGTCGCAGTCCATCGTGGGCTTCAGTTGAGGCCCCGGCTTCAAGCTGGAAGAGGCCACAGCCTCCTCTTCCAGTTTCAAGCCGGGGCCTTAGTTGAAGACCATGATGGACCGTGACGGACACAGGTAAGGGGGCGGGGGGAGTTGGGCTTTTCAGCCCCCATTTTGTCTCCCCTTCCCTACTTACTTGCCTCCACCATCCACGGAGGCAAGTAAGTAGGGAAGGGCGGCAAAATCCCGCTCCGCTCCTCCGGATCTCGCTCCAGAGGGGATCGGCCTGAAGCGGTTCAGGCCCAATCCAGAAGTTCCGGATTGGGCCACGAAGCAGTTCGGGGTGTGTGTGTCTGTGCACAGCCCTAAGATTTACTGTTCAAATTGGCAAAGGAGGTTAATATTTCCATGATGCACACCTAAATCTAATGATCTGTTGCAACACACTGAGAAACAACCAACTTGAGAATTCAGAACGAATTAGGCAACAAATTTGCAAAGTCAGACACCAGTTGTGCGTGACTATTAACACAAGTAAAACAACTACAGAGAATAGCTTTTCTCCCACTTACTTAAGATGACACCATCAACAGCTTTCATTACTCAAAGCTACATTGAAGTGGTCCAAAAACTGACTTGCCGAACAACTTCTACTCTTTGACCTCACTCTAAACCTTTGGAAATCTGAACAAGTTCCACATAAAGGGTGAGTCTCTCAAACTCTTTTGTGCCTTGTTATCTCTTGTTCTCTGATAATACAATAGATGCTGCGGGATTTCTCCATCTCCCCTTTGCAAGATGCTGCTTAATTCTTTCAGTTTTGTGCTGCTTCATGTGTGACAGCCAGAATAATCTGAAAAGAGATTTTGGAACTGAATCCTCCTATAACTCAATATATCAGAGATACTGTAGTATAACAAAGAATTCTGTGGCACGTTAAAGGCTAATTGTTTTATTGTGGCATAAGCTTTCATGAATCAGAGCCCATTTCATCAGATCATGAACAGTGGGGCAAAAGGGGGCACATGAAATACACCTTGTTAAAATATGTTGTGAAGTCATACTTCTCCCCTTAATGCCTCCCTGTTCTTTTCTTGCTCCAAATACCAAGAGAGGTCTTCCATCCCTGTGTCTTGCATAACCCATTCACTGAGGAAAGATAACCCCCTCCTCTGCTTTTCATGATCAGAAAACCCTTCCCCAAAAGAAGTTTCCAACAGCCCAGGGAGTGCAGAGTAATTAAATAATGGTAACAGTTCCCTACAACAAATTTATTTATTAAATTTATATACCGCCCCATAGCTGAAGCTCTCTGGGCAGTTTGCCTGTACCTCTATGCTTGTCACACCCATTGGGCAGTAGATGCTGCCTATTCCTACTTTGCACTAAGCTGTCCTGACCTCAAGCAGATGCCCATGTGGCAAAGCATGTCAGGCATTGGAGAGTACCAAGTCATCCCGTTGCTCCATCAGTGACTGATATGAAGCCTTTTCTCCCTACACGACCAATTTGTCCCTTCCCCAAGGATTGTAAGGCATTAAAGGGGCGGTTTTCTGGACTGGAGCCTAGCACTCTTGTGTCCTCTCATTCACTTCCTCCAAGCTCATTCTTGGCAATAACAGGCAGGGGTACCCATATGTGTAGGTACCTGATATTGGGGTGGTGGGAGTTCTTCAGGCTCAGGGATTACCATCACTGCAGGTCTCAGTTTGGGGATTCCTAGTTCAAAGGGCCAATGGTTGACAGGCTCAGGCATGATGGGGCTAGGTTGGTATCCAACACCTCTGCCTTTGGTGTTACTGGACCATCAGACCTGGTTTGTCCTTCCTCATCTGTGTCAGAATCAGATACTCAGAGCAGCAGCTCGGATCCTGTCATGACATCATTTATCTCTGATGCTACCCAACAACAATATTCTCTGAGCATCTTACTAAATATATTAAAATACAACAAAATACAATAACCCCAAAACAACAAAGTACAGTATAGCATTTCTTGACAGATAAAAACAGTGGATTAAAAATTCAGAGCATTAAGATCACAATTTTTAAAAGGTCTGAGAGAATAAATTACATAGTGCCGAGATGACCCTTAAAGTATCAGGGAAGCCTCTGGCAAAAACATTCCACAACCAGGGCCCCACCACTGAAAAGGTCCTCTTCCTGGTAGCCACCCGACTCACTTCACTTAAGCCTTAGCTAGACCTAAGGTTTATCCCAGGCTCATCCCTGCTCCCGGGATATCCTGTGTGTCATTTACATGAACAGGGATGGCGGGACAATCCCGGGATAAACCTTAGGTCTGGCTAAGGTCTTAGTGTAGTACACCCAAAATAGGGCCTCTGAAGAGGAACTCAAGGTTTGAATAAGCATATTTGGGATGACACAATCTTTCAAATAACCTGGCACCATCCTCCAGAACTAGCTACCCAAGTAGGAACAGAACCCCCACGAAGTGATGACTCCAAAACCAAAGTTGGATAGCCTATGCAGAAAGCCTATCCATCAATCATGTTTGCTAGTATTTAAGGTAGCCAAGAGGTCAAAGAGAATTGACAGGGTCACACTCACCCATCTCTCTCTCTCTCTCTCTCTATCTCTCTCTCTCGGCATAGGTCATCCCACAAGGTGACCAAGGCAGTATGTCCCCAAACAGGCCTGAAACTTGATTGAAATGGATTCAAAAACCAGTTGCACCCAGCAGTACCTGAAGTTAACCACCCACCACTCTCAAGTACTGTGCTCAAGAGGGATGTAAACTACCAGCCTGTAACTGTTGACATCTTCTAGGTCTAGACTAATTTCTCCAGGACTGGTTAGATGATAGCTTCTTTTTAAAAAGCTGAGACTGCTCCCTCTCTCATAGAGACATTTGCAACCTCCTGGATGCAGCTGGATATCCCCCTCCCTGCTAGATTTGATAAGCCTTGAAGGGAAAGTGCTTGACATAAAATACCACATTATCAGGACCATCAGTTGATAATGCCCAGTTGAGAAAACAAAGTCCATAGTGTGACCTGATCTATTCATTGGGCTGATGACATGTTGGGACAGCCTTGTTTTCATGACAACCCTGAAGTCTTGAGCCACCCTACACAAGACTGCCTCAACATGGATGTTGAAGTTCCAGGGACAAGCATCCTGGGAATCCCCAACACCAAGTCAGAGACCACCTCCATCTGCTCAGGCACCAGAGTGCGCCATACAGTAGTACAGCCTTCCCCAACCTTGTGACCTCCAGATGTTTTGGACCAATTTCCATCAGCCCCAGTCAGTATGGCCAATAGGCAGGAATTATTATTATTATTATTATTATTATTATTATTATTTACTGAAAATGTAAACAAATATTTCCTGCAAATGCATGTATATACTGAGCTGTGTTAGTTGCAAAAATAACATTTGAATTAAAACAACAACTACATTAGGATGAAATGTTCCATTCGGCTAAAAACAAATCCATTTTCATATCAATTTTAGAACAGTTTACTTTGAAAACGTTCCACAAAGAAAAAGGAAAGTTGCCAAATGTTGCCAAATGGTTTTAAATATAATTATGTTTTCTAGGACAACAAAAATCAGAGGCCCAGAGGACTTTACATGCATAGAATTCTATCTGAAGGCAGCAGCCAAAAGATTTTTTTATTCAGCAACTTCTCTTCCATTAATTGCTCTCTTGCATCAGTCAAACCATGATGCAAGAATAAACTGTTTCACATTTTACTTTTCATTTTTGGATTCTGAGTTCGCTTTTAGATTCTTACGAATGTCTCTCATATGCACTCAGTCTAATCCAGTTGCTAGGGAACACGAGTGGGGGGAAGCTACTGCACTCATATCCTGCTTGTGGGCTTCCCACAGGCATGTGATTGACCGCTATGAGAACAGATGTCTGCTCACACAATTGAACTTTTATATTATTATAATAATAATACCCATGAAGATAAAGATAACATGAGTTATTATTATTATTATTATTATTATTATTTATTTATATAGCACCATCAATGTACATGGTGCTGTACAGATAACACAGTAAATAGCAAGACCCTGCCGCATAGGCTTACAATCTAATAAGTTGTAGTAAACAATAAAGAGGGAAGTGTAAACAGGCACCGGGTAGGGTGAAGCTAACAGTATAGAGTCAGAACAAACTCAATATTTGAAGGCTATAGGGAAAAGAAAAGTTTTTAGCTGAGTTTTAAAAGCAGTGATTGAGTTTGTAGTTCTCAAGTGTTCTGGAAGAGCGTTCCAGGCGTAAGGGGCAGCAGAAGAAAAAGGACGAAGCCGAGTAAGGGAAGTGGAGGTCCTTGGGCAGGCGAGAAGCATGGCATCAGAGGAGCGGAGAGCCCGAGTGGGGCGATAGTGTGAGATGAGAGAGGAGAGATAGGCAGGAGCTAGATCTTAGCCCCAAATATGTTGATAAATATGTACTCTAAAATCATGTGAACAACAACCTCCACAGGAAGCATAACAAGTAAGACTAAAGCCTATGCATATTAGCTCTTTCCCCACTCTATGGGAAATATCATAGAAATTCAGAAAATAAAGCACCAAGTTACTGTTATTAACTAAAGAGTCAGTCGTGTAGAATTTGAATTGCACAAAATCCACTAAACTCAATGGAATTTGTTTCTAAGTAACAAATATGCCTTAGATCATACAGTCTCTTTGTGTTACTGAATACCGAACATACCTGGGTTTAACAGAAGACCAAGTACAGGTCTATTTGGATCAATAATAATAGTAATAATAAAAACCACAACCTAACCTTGTCCTCATAATGAGCTGGTACTTCTGCCTTTTTCTTTCCATCATTTTTGCTATTGCTATTTTTAAACAACAGAGCTACCATGTTTATTTTCTTTGAATCAGCTACTTAGTGTAGTGGGCATTCATTACATTTACAGGCAGCACAAACAGTTCAAAAAAATGGCAAAAATGATCATGGCAAGAGGGCAGTGGGGTGGGTGAGAGGAACAGTGGAGCTGTGAACTGGGGGCAGAGTGAGGTGGAAGGGATAAACAGCCAAACCACCCTCCACTGGACAGTCTTAAGAACAATTACTGTCCTTTGATCAACAGAAGGGATGATGCTGTATTGCCTCATAACTGAATTGTGGCAACTGCATTAAGAGCTTTTGATCTAGAATCCGGTTTCATCATCCATTTGCTCCATCATAAATCACAAGTAAATACAACAAGCAGGCCATTAAAAATAATCAAGTCTTCCTTCAAAAAACACGATAAGAACAAAACAAACAAACAAAACTATGGTCACTGACTATTTTCACCCTACTGGAAACATCACAGAAAATAAATCACCAAGAAAATGTTATTTGTAAGACACAGCAATCCCAGGACAGTGAAACCGGCATAGATAAATTCAGATCTGACGGTTTGAATTGAAATGAATGAAATGAAGTCAAGATGCCTCAGCTGAGGTCAGGACTCTATACCTTGATGATGATGATGATGATGATGATGATGATGATGATGATGATAATAATAATAATAATAATAATAATAATAATAATAGAGTTTATACTCCCTCTTCAATGAAAGTGAGATATTTTACAGACGAAACTGACTTCATGCAATGAAGGAATATTGCCCAAGGAATATTATATATTACAACTCATTAGAGGATTTAGGTCCATCATACAGCAGATTACTTTACCCTAGTTTGTGACTACCACTGAAGTGGATAGGATACCAATCCCTTGCGGTGAACGTAATGTCTAGATTAGGTCTTCAGATAGGTCTTCAGATAGCGAGCAGTGTTTGCCCACCTTTCATTGGTTAGACATGGAGGAACATTTTATTAAAGAGCAGGATTTCCTAACCTTCCAGAAAATGAATTTATGAAGCTCATTTTTGAATAATTTGTTTCTCACATATAAATAGGGTCACATTTTAATACTAAATTCCACTTAAAAATTCCACTTAACACCACATCAGAGAAGCAAGTTAACAAAGTCCCTGTGCAACTCCTGAGTAAAGGGACTCTCCAATGCTGTGGCTTGTCCAGGTGGAAGCAGTTGGTTGGGAGCACGCTGGCCATGACATCATGTGCCACAAAGGATCTCACAACACTGCCAAGCCACAGGAAAAACACCATGAAGACAGAGCCCAGGTTAAGTCTTTGGGATAACACATTAAACAAAGCCAGTGTGGTATAGTGGCTAAGGTGTTGGACTGAGCGTCAGGAGATCCGAGTTCTAGTCTCCACTTGGCCTTGGAAACCCACTGAGTGACTTTGGGCCAGTCACAGACTCTCAGCCCAACCTACCTCAAAGTGTTGTTGTGAGGATAAAATGGAGAGGAAGATGATTATGTACACTGCCTTGGGTTTCTTGGAGGAAAAAACGCGGGATATAAATGTAATAAATGTAAATAATAATAATAGTAATAATAATAATATGGTTATCAGGGAAACAGCAAAAACACATTCAGCAAAAATGCTATGTATTCCCTATAAACTGTAGAGCCTGCTAATATCCAATTTATATCTTAGTTATCTAAGTTCACACACACCCATCTCATGTGTCTCTGTGTGAACTTCTATAAACAGCACTTTAGTTAGCCAAATTTCTTTCAAAAGTTTGGATGTTCCATGGCTTTTCATTTGTCAAGTCATTCTGTGTTTTTTTCGTTCATAATGATCATATGTTACTGATACAGGTCTGGAGTAAATGGACAAACCCCAGAATATTTATTTACATAAATTACTTATCAATTATTCCACCTGTTAAATCTTGAGCAGCTTAAAAATTATGCATTGTCTACATAAGGCATCTCTTTAGCAAGCAGATCTGATGACATGATCTTCCAATATGCTTCACAACTTAGTTGCTGTTAAATTAGCTACATTCTTCACTTCTTAGAAATTGTGGTAATTCCAGCGCACTATAAATCTACTGTCACCATAAAAAAAGTTCTGTGGAACATATGACCTGTACAGAAGGTAAGACAATGCCCCATTTTTTAAAAAAAAATGAACACAGGTGCAGATGTTTCTCAAGGTCATGTTTCTTCCTGATACTTCGAATGACTAAACATCCTGTTCATCTGACCTCTCACAGAATATCTGTGGTGTCATGCAGGCTTCCTTATTAAAACCTCTTTTACTGGCACAGCAAAGGTGTATCACCAATAGTAAAAGTTTAATGCGATCACCATATGTCCACCTTTATATGAAGAATTATAAATAGAAATTTAAAAGAATATGCCATAAAACATTCGTAGAGTGATAAAAAATATTATCTAAATTCAGATTTCCTGGTAATGCAGTTTGACGGGTTCTACAAAAGCAGACTGGGAATGTTAAAGAACAAAGAGAAACTCAAGTTCTAGGCATTGTGTTACCTTCTTTATTTCATTAGTCTAACTGTAATAGCACTACAATTAGGGCAAACTGCATGTTACACGCCAATGCTTGTAAGAAGCTCTGCCAGCCCTTTAAGTACATTTTTAGAGAAACTTCGTATAGACCTGCTTCTGGAAAAGGGGAGTAGATGGGATTTGGAGTGGAGAAAAGACTGGTGGGGAAAGCCATTGAAACTGTGCTCTCCTGTCACAACATCTCCTTTTCTTTCTTTTTTAGTAAGTCTTTCTGTCTTTCGTAAGAGCTTCCTTTATCTATATCACTTCAAAAACTGAACAGAGTTTCAAAATTTTGTAAGCCTATGCGGCAGGGTCTTGCTATTTACTGTTTTACTCTGTACAGCACCATGTACATTGATGGTGCTATATAAATAAATAAATAAATAATAATAATAATAATAATAATAATAATACAAGGTGTAAGAAATCAGGAGGCCATGAAGATTTTTGGTTGCAACAACCCAGCTGTGAAACTCTCTCCTGAGGAAAGTTCAACTAGCCTTGCCTTTGATAGTTTTTTGGTGAGCAGTGCAGACATTTTTATTTCACCAAGGTTTTAAAATGGTTGTCAAGCCTTCCTTTTGAGGCTGTTCTTGAAGTGATTTAAGTTTTTTATTGCTCTCAATTTTATTGTATTAAGATGTATGTTTATGGTGATAAATTGCCTTGAATACAAAAAGGACTCTTACACTTGTTTCAAAGGTGCTAGGGTAATGTATTTTGTATACTTCTTTAATGTCCACTGTTTTTAACTTTTGTAAACCGCCCAGAGAGCTTCAGCTATGGGGCGGTATATAAATTTAATAAATAAAAAAATTAATAAATAAATAATGCCAACAGAAATACAAATTATATTGCACAAGCCATCGTGGCTCAACTTTTCAGTAACCAAAATCTTAATGTGGCTTTGACATGTTGTAAAACTAATGCCCCTACAGTTCAAACCTATGCTTATCTACTCAGAAGTAAGACCTATTGCATTCAATTGCACTTCCAGGTAAGTGTGCATTGGATTGCAGCCTAAGAAATGTTTGTATTGTATTGTATTGTATTGTATTTTTTTGTAGTGTTGATCATTTTTAAAAATTACCCCATTTGCTTGTTTTCTCCATGCTGGACCAGCCTGGCAGTGAATTACATGAATTCCAACAGGGAAATGTTCAAAGGAAGGCGTCTTAGCACATTCAGTGCCTTGGCAATCACACATAAATGCAGCAAGCACAGAGAGCTGCAGCTGAAGACTCAAATGACGTCCCAGCCAACCCAAGGAACTTTGTCATTCTTCTAGGCTTTTATGTGCTGCAATCAGCAGCATCTCTCTGTGAAAAACTAAACATTTGATTATACTTAGCAAGGGAGAAGGATACACACAACAATATAAAAGATGTGTTCCACGGAGAAAAAAGTAATGACTGGAAATAATTGGTTATAGGCAGTAAAGAATAAAAATGTTTCTAGACAAACTTTCTGTGCAGAAAGAATTCATGGGCTGCATATCTTTGGTGGAGTCATTCCCATATTGTCTGTTCCCTTGTCCATGCTGAGTTGAAGCTATGTTTTGTTCAAAGGCCCCTTCATGCTTTCATAACATATATAGTAGGAAATCTATCCAGAACCAAAGCAAAGCAATAGCAGTGAATTTGCATTTATTAGCCTTGTTTAGAGTGCAGCCAAGTTAAGCAGCAGCACCTTATTGATAGTCAAGATATTACACATTCAGTCCGCTGTGGCTAGCAGGAACAAGCAGGGAATGGCACCTTTGAAGATCCGGCCAGCACCCATAAAGTCTCACAGTGAGTCATAAAGTCTCACTTCTGAGACAGAAGCAATGCTGTTACTGACCCTTGGAGTTGTTTTATAAACAGACTTGTCAGCCTCAGTGTCGTGATTATACTACACTGGCTATACTAGGAGTTGGCCATTGAGAATTTAATCCAAAACTCCCCAAATTCATTTTTCTTCACATACTAGAGATGTGAAGGCTTGGGAGCAAACTGGTGAGGGGGTGGGGCAACAGAACAATTTGGAGAAAACACAGTTTTCCAATCCCCGCCCCCAAATCTCTGGGAGAATAAACAAGGGGAAATTGGGGAGGGGGTTCAGTTTTTCCTGTTTCTTTTTCCAGGCCTTCACATCTCTAATTAATACATTAAAAATTCTCCAGAATAGAATCAACTTCAGTTAAATACATAATTTACAAGTGGAACAGGACCAGTGCCTTCCAATATATCACATTTTTGCAGCCCATCCCAATGGCATTTTTTTAAAAGACATGGGGGGCTATCTTGACTGCATTGCTATCCCCAGACCCTCAGCACATCTAGGTTCCATACATTACATGGCAACATCTGCTCGGTGATGCACGTGTAGGTTCTAACCACACAATCTGTACACTTAAGAGATACAAAGTTGAACCTAGGACCCTCCACACCATAGCAGAGGTTCTTTCAGCAGGTTCCCATCATAGCATATGAATGTAACACGTCTTGTTGATAAGAATTCATTGTATTTCATAGGAGTGCCATTCCTAATTAGCTATGTATGCTGACTGTAAGAGCTCAGTAACAGATGTGATGAATTCTGTGTGTGTTGTGAGATAACTTTGAGTAATGAAATGTATTCTTAGAAATCAAGGAAGGCTGCCACATGGGTTGGTCAAGTGCAGGAAGCAGCATGTAGCTTAGCTTTGCCAAGATACCTTCATCTGGGTGTTACTGGTGTCAGTGGCAAACCTGGTTACATTAAGAGAAATAGGAATAGTGGTATGACTACCTCTAAAACTTAAGATAAGGTAATCTACAAAAGAGTTAAAAGCAAGAGTTAGATCAGATTGCCCAGAGAGATCCTTGAAGAACAAGAAGCCTACCAAACATGATAACCTAAGCTGTGCAAACCATGCTTGCCAGATAAGTAATTGTAAGATCTTAATAATGACCACTTTATTGAGAGGAATAGAGCCTTAATTTTACTATGAAATATGCTAGCCATAATTTCTATTATGCTTCTAATCATCCTAATTGCATTGTATGTAATAATGTGTTTTGTTTATATTATCATTACAAAGATTTGCTATTCTCTGATACTGTTTGAGCAATAAATGTATATTTTGTGGTACCACTTTGTGTTACTTGGCTTAAAAGAAGTATCAGGGACCACAACCCAGATATATTACTTCTTGATGCCCAGAACACTCAGCTGGATTAATAAATCTGTCAGAGTGTGGCTTGTCCTTTAAAGCTGTTGTACTCTCTCTTGATCTGGTAAATCTCACTTACACTCGTTCAAGTTTGGGAAACAAGCTGATCAGATGGAGCGGAAAGGACTTACCTGTCTCACCCCCACCCCTCTGTGTAGCATTTTCAGGGGGCAGGAGGGAAGTCTACTTCAGCTAGCCCAGTTGCACCCTTCTAAGTATACATCCAACCCATTATGTATATACAATATATTGGCTTCTGTGCAGATGTGTCCTGTGATGTGTGGAGGTCACATACACTCAAAGGATGGAGACAGCTCTCTTCCACTGTGTGAACATTGTATTATCTTCACATAGAAAAATGTGCCTGTTGTTGAAATCGTTCATTACATGTTCATGAACCCTGGCATCTTAACTTGTCTGCTATATATATATGCTTCCACATGCAGAACAGCATTTAGTGGAAGTCATGCCTTTGCTTTCTTTTTTAATGCAGCAATTTAAGATTGATAATTCCTGTCTTCTGACATTCACACTTTATACTGAAATGTTTATTTCTTAAGATTTAGTTCTTGTTTTTACACCAAAACAGAAGCCCAGCAGCTTACAACATATCATTAAAATTATAAAACAAATAAAACTAGAATAATCAGATAAACAGAAACTAATTAAATAGAAACTGAAATTAAAAGCAGCATATGAAGCACTGGACAACTCAGTTTGGAGAATAGAAAACTGCCTTATACCAAATCAGACCACTGATCCATCTAGCTCAGTACTATCTACACCAACTAACACTGACTGGATTCAGACAACACAATAACCAATGGTGGTTTAAATAGTTGATGGTTGGTGATTTAACCCACCATGGGTTATCATGTTGTGTGGCAGGAGTTTTTTAACCAACAGTTGTTATTTGGCCTAAATAACCAATGCAAATAACCTACACTGTGCAGAGTTGGCTATTTGGGTCACCATTGATTATCATGTGGTATGGAGGGCACCGTTGGTTATTTCCTTGGCCACCACTGGTTATTTCGTCAGTCACAGAGTCGCACGTCAAGAGCGGTCAAAGCAGTGGCTGCCTCTCTAGTCCAGCTGGCAGGATGGATTTTCAGCAGCAGTGACTGGTGACAGGACTGAGGCGGGAGAGGGGGGATGAGTAAGTCAACTCAGCATGGGCTAATAGTTAACTCAATGCAGATCCTCATCCACACCACCATTGATTGTTACCATGTTGTGTGGGGAGCACCCCTAGATAAACATTTGTCAAGTTGATTATTACCCCACCACTGACTACTGTGTTGTCCAAACACAGCCAATGGCTCTCCAGAGTTTAATGAAGGCTCTTTTCCAGCCCTACCTGGAAAATTAAGTTTTCAAACCATTCCTACAATATATATGAATGGAAGATATAGACAGGTTCCAAGAAATCTATGACACTGTATCTGTCATCTAGGAGAGGTAGAGGGTATCTCACATCATTTATTGCATTGTTCTTTATTTCAAAACGCTAGGGAGAGATTCTTGGACAGATTTTGATATCTTTTCAAGGTAAAACTATTTTTGCGAAAAATTACCTGTTACCTGTCAAATTGTTATCCATATGTTACATATGAAACACACTTTGTTTTCTAAGTTCATAAAACAGATTTGTGCTGTCGATGTGAACACTCTTGCAGTTAACCCTGCACAGGCAATATGTTAACAAAACATAAAACATGAGTCAGGTTATCAGATGATGTTTTAAGTTATGTTGTTTGTAATGGCTACTAGTCACATACAATAAAAGGTCTGACTTTGACTAATGAAAAACATTTCTGTTGCAGGCTCAGGGGGTTGCATGAAAAGGAATCAAGATTCACATCACTGGAAATGCAACAGGCAATGGAGTTTTGACCATGAAGCTTGTATTGTTTCTATAAAGACTGTTCTGTGAAGACAAAACTGGAAGGCATTTTATGAATAAATGACTTTTTTATTGTGCAGGTCATCTCCAGCATGCCTCCAGGCCAATGTACCTGTTAGTTTTACCCTGTGTACTACCAAGAACTTGTCACTTTTCTTACGTATTGCATACACTGATGTGATAATTGCCAACCCCTTTTCCATGGTTTCATTTTATGTAACTACTAAAGGCTGCCTAAAGTGATGTCTGCCCACTTTACCTGAATTAACACACACACACACACACACACATACCCATAAGAAATCAGCAAGAAAGGGCTAATTACTAAGCAAGTTCCTCTTCTCCAGAGCCAGAAAGATCACAGTTGAATTACCATGCCATTAATATGCATTGTCCACATTGACCTAAATCAAATTCCTACCAACCATTGTAAGACAACCATTCAACATTTCAGTGGCTGCTATAATCAATACCTATGCACTGTTATTATAGGTATGCTTCCAGTAATGGGGACAAATATACAAAACACAATAGCCATATAGAATATGCCTACTATTGAAATGGGGAAATGGGAGGCAAGATAACTACACTGAGCTGTCAATTTTCTATGAACAGCATAATTATTCCTGAACAAAGCTTACAAGGATGACTGTAAGAGCCAAGCTTTCACTAAAGGACAGTGGATAACAGCATGGAAAAGACCAACCATGAGAGCTACAGAACAAAGACTTGGATATTCAAAAGCATTATTTTGGAAGCTGCTTTCCCTTCCACCTCCTTTACCCTTCTCTCTCTCCTACCCACTATTTCCCCAATAAGGTAATTTTCAGTTGGTAAGACCCTGTAGTCAAGTGAAGACTTGACCAAATTTGCTTCTAAAAAAAAGAACACCCATCCTTTTACCCTTGTCCTCTAAGATACAAATGTGGTGGAAATTGTAACAGTGTACTACTAACCCCAAACATATCCACCTACATTCCTCTAAAATGGGAACCTCATCTTATGCAGTTTTTAACACAGCAACACTGCAGCCTCAAAGAAGATTTTATATTTTACACAAACAACTCAGTTGAGATAAATCTTACCATCAGAATGCTCTGGCCCATTTTAAAACTACATAGCTTCTTATCTTAATAGACTCATACTGTTTTGTCCAAGAAAATGGTTTTGAAATTACATAGACACATATAATTCAAGGCTCACTGGAGCAGGAAGGCAAAGGACTTCTACCAAGAGGGGATCTAAACTAGTATATGAAATGTTGTTTTTACAGTCATTGAATGTTTTGTTTTTGAACTATTTAAAATGTAGCAGTTTTTAAAAGTTTACTTATGTTTTCTCGTTCCATGGAAATGCATTCCTTTTGGCCACACTAAGAAAATAAATCCATTTGTTCTATTTCCCCTTCTGCCAATTTCCCCTCCCACTTCCTCTTCTCTCCAAGACAATCCTCCACCTACAATCCACCAAGTAGCCTCCCAAAAGTGAAACTGGAAGTGGCTGCAAAAAAGAGGCTTGAAAGAAAAAAAGGCTCCAACTTTGGGCATAGAAATTACATAAACATGCCCCCCAGGAATGTGATTGGCTAATTAAGAAATACAGGAAACCCATTCAATATGATGAAATCAGCCACATCATACCAAATAGAACAATTTATTTCAGATAAGTTCAAAATAAAAACCGGAGTGTCATGTGTCGTAATACTAGAAAATGGACACTTAAAAATGGTAAGACGCGTTCTAACTTGACTAGTGTAGATTCACTCCAAGTTTAGCCCTCTTGTTGCAAGATAGGACAAACAGATAAGATGGATGGGAAAACACACTTGTTCCACATAGATCAATTCATATAAGCCAAGACCACAGTGAGCAATGATTAAAACACACAGTAAAAAACACACAACAGTTTAGAGATGCCATGAGCATACAGTTGGGTCTGCAAGGGCAGCAGACTCCTTGCATCTGGCCCTCACGGACCCAAATGGATGTGTGCCGGTGCAAGGATGGACCCGTGTCTGAACACTTGTTAGCACTTCGGCATGGATCTGCCCTCCCACATTTGTTAACCCCTACAACAATTGCTTCAACAAACAAACAAAAAGGACAACCAGGCCACATGCTACAGAAGATGACAAAACAAATATTTTAAAAAGGAAAGGTGCAAGGGGAAACAGTGCAAAACATTTTATATTCAGGAGATTTCATTCATATTTTGTTCATATCAGGAAATAAGAGAAAACACAAATGCAAAAGCCAAAGATACATCAGAGCAAAACTCATGCCCAGCCCTTATTGCACAAAGTAATCAATCAATCAGAAAGAAAGAAAGAAGATTAAAACAGACTCTTTCTGCTTCAATGCATCCTGCATCTCCATGGAAAGGTGTATGAAGGATGTGTGTTCATACTGTCAAGGATGGACCTAATCAAAGTTCTTGAACATTACTTTTGTAAAAGCATGAATTGTATCTAGACACAAGGAAAAAAAATAGAGATAACTTAAGACAATTCCTAACCTGGACACAGTTGCCCTTGTGGCTATTCGCCCCTATCAGTTAAACAGCTGAAGGGTTGTCATGCATGAGCAGGAGAGAGTGGATGTGCTGCCTGCAGCATACCCACCTCTTCTGCTTTTCCTGCACAACCCACAATCAGCTCCTTCATAGATTGTGGAGCATGATGCCTATCCAGACTGCTGGGTTGTTTAGGGGCTAAACGAACTAGCAATTAAACCATGGGCTGTTGAACTGATGGAATGTCAATAAGACTGCAAAACAGAACTAAAAACAGAAAATATCTACTTGTATGGCAGAATGTATTTTAAAGGTGTCGGCTGTGGTCTCTTCACTGGTCTACAGTGTGGTGTGGTGCTTAGAGTATTAGACTAAGACTGGGGAGTTCAAATCCTTACTTGGCTATGAAGCTCACTGGGTGATCTTGGGCCAGTTATCACCTCTCAGTCTAGCTTTCCTTCCTCCCATCGTTGAGAAGATAAAATTGAGGGTAGGGAAGAGAGAGAGAGAACCATGTATACCATCTAGAGTTTTAGAGGAATGGTGGGTTATAAATGTAATAAATAAATAAAAACAGTCTTAATGGTTTACATTTGCTTCATGCTTGTCAAACCAACACAGCCGCACTGCATTCCCAATACCTTCCCCCACACTCACTTTTCTAACATGTTAAGAAACAATGCAAATGTACTAGCCTCTATACATAGCTGTATGGAAGATCAGAAGAAAACTATACATATGGATACATCTTCTTTTCAAAATACACATTCTGGTTAGAATAAAATTAATCTTCAATATAAACCTCATATAACACTTTTTCAAATAATCCCAGCACAAAGGAAATATTTAGGGTGAGTTCTACTGCTTCTAAGCAGAACCCTCCAGAACTCCCTCCCACACATTGCTAGAAAGGCAGAAACTGAGCGCGAGCTTCAAGCAACTCTTGAAGGCATATTTGTTTATGCCGGCTTTCTCCGGCTTGTTCTAGACCATGACAAGTTATTATCATTGTTCCTGTTGTGATATTTTAATTAATGATTATTTATTTATTTATTTATTTATTACATTTTTACACCGCCCAATAGCCGAAGCTCTCTGGGCGGTTCACAAAAATTAAAACCATAATAAAATAATTATAATTGCTTTGTATTGTTCTTAATTGCTTTATATCATTTTATACTTTATTACATATGTATTGTGAAATCCTTACAGATATTAGCATATTATACCATATAAAAGGAGTTTTTTTTTTAAAGAAATACAGTTTAATACAATGTTAATTTTTAAAATCAAATTAAAGCAATAATGTGACATCTTAATAAAAACCCTTGGCCCATTCCACTCCAATGATGTTCAGTAACATCTGTCTGTTGGCTATTTGTTTTGATTATTCCAGAACGACAAAAAATCCTTCTACATCACAATTAAAATTGCTAAATAAAGGAGAGCTCAAATCACCAAGGTAATATGCAAGAAAAACATTATCAGTACAGAAAGCGCAAGTCTAGCATACAAGTTTGCTGAAACTGGTGTCAGCAGTTACGTAAGTACACCACTGAACAGATTATATAAACAATCTAATTAGTGACGTGAACCTAAATATAATTAACTATGTCTATTTGCTGCCTTAATATTACTAGTTGAAGGTGGTATGATTTGATGGACCTTCAAACTTTAGAATGTCTTAGGGTTGTTGTTCTTTTTGTTGTTAAACCCCTAGTTTCAGGCAAAATACTGTTCTCAGTTCCTAAAGCTGGACACGTTACAAGCAGCTAAAGAGAAATTGCAGCTTTGAATATTGGGTGGTGGGAGGAAGATGTAACTTTTGCAACTGCTGGAATAGCCAACAACATTGACGTTTTCATGCGAAAAGAAATAGGAAATTCAGCAGTCTACCTCCAAGTTAGATTATATTTTATTGAAGTTTATAGCCTCTAACCAAAAATGAAAAAAGCTCTTTATATATCCAGGTATTTACATATGTTAATAAATGCCCAAGCTCAGAATTTGTACATTTGCAAAGTTCATACATTATAACTAACATGTTAATTCACTGTTACATTATCTGACATTATATAGCCCTGTTCATTAAATTTATTTCTCAGCTGCTTTATTTAAAAACTACAAAGTTGCATGCAACCATAAAATATTAAACATTAAAACAAATACAGCATGCTAACAATTAAATATTAACATTAAAACATACAAAATTCAAAGTTAGCCAAATAAAAGGTACTAAAACCCTCTGCATAGAAGAATAGAAATTCTCCTTAAATCAAAGATGAGCTGAAATAGGAACAAAGGAAGCAAATCTATATTGAGTCAGAAAATTGCTCCCAGGTTAAAAAGATTACAGCTGCTTACTGGGACTTGTAGGTTCTGAGTGTTCTCAGTACTGACTGAGGCAGAATTTAATTTAAGTTTACATTGAAAATCTTTTACTGATTAAGTTCCAGCTCTGCACACCAGCTTACAAACTGCTCATACAACTGTCTTTGTAATCTTACACCTTTGTCTTATTTTGGTTATCTTTATTGACCTGATTTTATTTCTTTAAATTGTAACCGTTCAGTATCCTTACACTTATAAGAAACTATCCTATCAGCCATTAGCGTTGTTGTATAGTTAATATATTCAAAAAAGGGAGTAAATTTTGTTAAATTCTAAATTAACCTATTAGACTGTTTTATTCACTAACACTACATGGGGAGGCTAGGCTAACAGAGTTCAGACACATTGAACCTGGAAAGCACAGAACGCATCATGAGGTTTAAAGGGCCTACTTGACATAACAACTAACTTATGGGAATAAGAGTAGCAGTGAAATTAAAATACACTTAGGGTGCAATTCTATGTATGTTTAGACAGAAAAAAAGTCCTTTAACTCCTAGCATGGCTGGCTATGGAATGCTCAAAGTTGTAAGACATTCTGGCTAAACTGGGGTGGGCAACTTTGGGAGCTCCAGGGGTCATTTTTGCCCTTGGACCCCTACAAGCAATCCCCCCTCAGTGGATGCCAAAAACAGGGGGCATTTTAAAAAAAATACAAAATGGCACCCAGAACAGTGACTAACTTTGATCCTTTTGGCATTCCATAGCAGCTCTGGATATTTTAGGGAGTGATGGGCCCAACCCAGTCTAAACATAGGCCTTAGCTAGACCTAAGGATTATCCCAGGCAAATGGAGGGGATGCCTGCTCCCGGGATCCCCTGTGTGTCATTTGGATGCACAGGGTTGATCCTGGGACAATCCCAGGATATAGGCCTGGTCTAGCCATGGCCATAGAGACCCTTATTTGTATAGTACTTTACCACTTATTTCCAATGCAATATTTTGCACTATTTTATAAATTAAATATGAAATAATGAAGCAATAAAAATTGAAATACTTTGCACATATACCCAATTCCAATGCTATTTTAATTGCAAAGAAATTGGTTTTAAATCCAAATGCTCAAATACAGTGAATTTAGATAAAATTCTGAGAATTCCTTTCAGCATTGCTTAAGTTAATGTCAATTGGTCTCTTTTCCATACAGTTGCAACCTGATGACACAACAAGCTTATTAACCTGTTTGTTTAAAAGTTTTCACTTCTGTTTTTATATTACAAGCAATAAAACAACCCTGAAACTGTTGACACCTCCAGGAAATATGTTATTTAAAACCTACCATCTGTGCAACACTTATCTTAAATATGAAAATCAAGCTTTTGCAGTAGAGAAATCGTAAATTGCCCATAAGAGCCCCTTTCATCAGCTCATCCCATCTCAACTGCTGTCACTCATATGTCGAATGAACCATCCCATTGACCAAAACAGTGAACACGTTCCTGGAATTGCAGAGTTCATTTCATGTGCATGACTACTCATTCAACAGTTGTTACAAAGTTTTAAAACTGTAAAGTCAGAAGAGCATGGGAACAAAGATTGGAAATATAGAGAAAGCATGGACTAAAAGGTTCAGCATGGGCTAATGAGAATCAGAATTCAGGTAGAAGTCTCCAAACTGCTAGTAGTAGTTATGTTGCCAGGAATTCTGGCATTCCAACAAGGATCAGGTAACTATGTTAAATTACTAAATAGACATTTCACTCCAAAAGGGTTAGGGTGGACACATTGCACAAGGGCAGAGGTGTGTTACTTGAAGGCATGGTGAGCCAAGATCAATAGCCACTGCCTAGTTCCAGGAATAGGGATTGCCCTGATTGATATAGTAATTTCAATAGACTTCAGAAAGAACTGATAAGCAATACCAGCATACTGATCAAAGGAATACCATTCAGGAGATACGTGAAGTTCTAAATAATTGAGATCTATATGTTCCAGATAGGTCCAGGATCAGCACTATCATTAAAGAAGATTGAGACTAATTAAAGAAGACAGCTGTGGGTTAATTTGTTTTATTACCTCTTAAACACACACACACACACACACACACACACACACACACACACACACACACATATACCAGCCCTGTTCAGAAGACAACTTAAACCATGGCTTTAACCATGGTGAATACAGCAAAAAGCCCTTATTCCATGATTAAAGAGGTGGTTTAAGGTGTCTTCTGAACAGGGCCACCAAGAGGTGGGAATGCCCTTTGGATTCTCAGGTACCAAAATAACTTGCCCTTGCAGGTCCTATACTGGGACCATGCTAAAGGGTTTGTTTAAATGCAATAACTGCTAGGGAGATTCCAACACTAAATGCCACTCTTTCTGCTATGTGTGTTGGGGGTTGGGGGCATTGGCTCAGTGTTGCCACTAAAACCAAAGAAGGCAGGTCAACTCTGTGAGACTCAGTTGGGTGCAGTTTTATAATTTTTGTTTTACAAAATGAACACATGGGGGTTGCAAATCAAAGTGGAAATCTAGCAAAAGAGGAGGAATTTTAAACCTTTCTTTTCACAGTTTTTCTGGTGATAATCCCACACTCCCACAAGCTGCTTTTTGCTGAAAAAGGGGGTGGGGAAAAACACAGGTCTTTGCCCTAGCGAAGCAAAAAGAAGCTGGAGAGTTGTTTTATGTAAAACTGTCAGACAAAAGTGAAGGAGGCCACCACATGCGCACCCCAGTTTTTAGGTTGTAGCTGACATAGCAACATTTTGTGGAACAATAAATATTGGGGACAAACTAAATATTTAAAAATATTTATTGGGGACATGGCTGATCATCATGGGGTCTTGATTATCTTTAAAATAATAGATGAACTGCACTAGAGTTACCTAATGATTTCTGATAATTATGGTAACAATTTACCATAATTATGCCTTACATTCCACCCCATTCAATGCTTTGAATTGTAGTACATGTAAAAGGATTCTACTTTAGCCTCCAAATCGTCATGATGCACAAACCTTCAAGGGAAAAGATACTTTGGACAGCTCCTTCCTTCCCAACATTAAAAAAACCAGAACCTGCCCCACCAATAGATATCCCTTAACCTTTTAGTCTATGTTAATTTTCTTTTTCCCGTTTAATAGAGTAGTCCTTGCTTCTGTAATTGAGGAGAATTAGCCAGCAATATAACTCATAAGGGGATGATAGAATGGCATCTGGTAAAGGCAGAAACAACATGCTTCTATACAGAAAGAAGCAGTCAAATCTTTGGGTGGGGAGAAATAAGAAATACAATTATTTGAGATGAACTAATCCAATTTAGCCTGCCTCTTTTTTAAAAAAAACACCAAATTACTGCAGCCATATTTTGTCTGCTCCTCCCTCATGAGTCAAATTCTCATCAGAGACTGCACAGCAGTGACGGCTTCAGGCTTTTGAGGGCCCTTGGCCAAGATACTCTCAACAACAGGGTGACCATATGGAAAGGAGGACAAGGCTCCTGTACCTTTAACAGTTGTGTTGAAAGGGGAATTTCAGCAGTTGTATTGAAAAGGGAATTTCATAATGCAACAGCTGTTTAGTACTCATAGGTTGCAAAAAATTACAGGGGTACATCCAGCTTCATAACAACCAAACCCCCAAAATATATCCTCACATGCTATTCTTTGTTCAAATAAAAACCTAGGAACTAACTTTTTTAATGGCATAATTAATTATTGTAATTGTCTATAGCTACATACTGGAGGAAGAACCAAAAATTAATCTTGGCCAAGGAAAGAGAAATAGACTCTTGTCTGTTTCCCTGACTCTTGTTTTAATTATGGCCATAGTAATTGCTCCTGATTTATTTCATTAAATGCAAACAGGATTGCAGAGAATGAAAGGTAATTTTTAACATGAGCCACAACAGAGTTTAGAGAGAAGAGAAATAACATGAGGGGATGCTGCAAAGCTGAGCTGAAGGTTGCATTATAACTATACAAGTAGCTCACTTTTTTTTCTTTATAGCCACAGCAAGAATGCTTTGTACTTCAGGGCTCATTGGGTGTATACACAGTCTAATAAAAAGGCTTAAGAATCCTCTATGAAAGTTTTCATATTATCTATAATAAAGCCTGTACTAAAACATGGACAAAGCTTTAAAAATATAAATATTGTAATGGCTGGCTTTTTAAAATTTATACAAATATGCACCAGAACATACCACATTCCATGCAATCTCCCCCATCCGCAGTTAAGGGCATTTTGATCCTATAGAAGCTAACTATATTTCTGAACTTAGCATTTATCAGTCCTCCCAGTACATTTGCACTGAAGACCCATGTTTCAGAGAGTCCATCTATTAAGCACATTCATAGACTGTAGGTGAAGTGAGGCCTTCTGGTTTTATATTTTATCCTCTCACAGCTGCTTCTCTTATTTTATTGCAAACCACTTCTAAATCTCCAGAGTTTCAAAAGCAACTTGTTGAGCAGTATACAGGATTGGTAATAGGAGAGCCCTTTGCACATGCACCAGGGTGCATCTTTCAGCTCTAAACACCACAAAATTTCTTGCTGGATAAGACATATTAAAATACCTGCAAAGATATTTGTAAGTTTCCCATTTCATCATGGTAGGCAAGCATGATACAAAAAACACCTGGTAAATGGATTCAGTCTTTATTATGGCTACCAAGTACTTCTTGGATTAATGTTCATGTCAATGAATGGAAGTATCATAACCATCAACGTACAATATTAATCAACCTCCTATTTTCCAACCCCCTCTGAGCTGTACTCTGTAGACAGACAGTAACAGAACTCCAAATACCTACCAAAATAGAACATGTGCCCAACTATCATGAGAAAATATGGAAGTCAGTGCAAAGGCAGAGCTTGAATTATGGGGGGAAGGAGTCTCTGGCTGTGAACTGGACTGAGCTGGGGAACAAGTGTGAGGGTTGAGCTCCTGGAACTGTTTCTCCAGGAAAGCGTTTAAATGGGCCTTCCGTGTGGCGGGAAGAAGGGGTCAAAAGGACTGTACCATTTCAAATTTAGGCATGGATAAAGTCTCAGTGTTGCTTTCTCCCACAGTCAAATTCTTTAAATCTCAAGTTTTTCCCATCACATTTAGGAGGAGATACTTTGTTAAGTTCTTACAAAAAATGAACTGAATGAAATTCTCATCTGTCCATACTCAAACTGCATGCTTTGAATGCTCCCAAATGCAGAAAAACTTTGCAGCTACTAAAAAATAAAACAATCAGAGAGAGATTTGATTTGTTTGACTTTTAGGGGATTTTTAGTTTTATTTTAATCTGTTAGTGGCTTTGAAGGCCTTTGGAGCTTGTTTTGTAATGTGATGTTACACTGGCATTTAATTTTCAGCTCTGCTGTGTCTTGTTTAGATCTTTATGATTGCTTTAATTGTTATTATACTATTGTACTGCACTCAGACATCTGTTAAAGAGCAGCTTTAAGAACCCTAAAAGAAATAATGAAACCTACAAATTGCATTCCACCTCTTTTTGTCAAATCATTCCCCACCCCCCTAGCCTACCAATGACAGTAGTTAGTGGGGTCATCACAAAAGGCAAGGGGGCAGCCACCCCTCTGCCTCCTCCTGTAATTTATGCACAAACTACACAGATTTACCTCTAGTAAAGAAAAATTCAGAGGAAATTGAAAAGGAACTCTTCTCTTAAAAATCATTCTTTGCCAACCTTAATGTTGATGTCTCAAAATATTGCCTACCCACTTAAGACACTTTTGGATCAGAAGAAGTCCTGGGTCATTAACAACCCTAAAAACTGAGGGAAGGGGGAGGGAAGGGAAGCAGAGATCTTGTTCCAAGAACCACCAAAACAAAGACAAAAGGGCCATGTTTCCTTTGCTCCCGAGAACACTGCTTTGCAAACATCATCGGATATCAACTCCTCCTCCCCAGAAACTCCTTAGCTCTATAAACCCCTCCTTTTCCATCACACCAGTTCCAGAATCTGCAGAAAGCATGCCAGTCTCACCAGAGTACACACCACAGAAGCACTGCCAGTAAGAATTGCTCTCTTCCAGGCAGGCAGGGCCTAGAACACACATCTCCTTGTAGGGGGATTTCATTACTTAGTAGGCTTCAGTTCAGTGTTGGCAGAACATTTCATTACTACTCTTTGAACTGGGTCTTACTGGTTAGCCTTAGCCTTAGCCTTGGCTCCAGCTCTCATCATACACTGTCCCAGGTACTGATGTTGTCATTGTGTAACAGGAATATGAGCTTCTGAGAGAGCAGAGATGACGCTGCCAACAGGGCAGAAGAATCTACAGATTGGACTACAGGTACTCCATAGGCCTAATTCTCCTGCCATTGGGTAGTGTTCTTCAGTATTTATTTATTTTTATTTATTTATTGCATTTTTATACTGCCCAATAGCCGAAGCTCCCTGGGCAGTTCACAAAAATTAAAACTATTCAAAGTATAAACAAACAGTATAAAACATGTTATAAAATACAATATAAAAGCACAACAAGGATAAAATCAGCAGCAGTGCAGAAATACAAATTTAAATTCATAGACTGTTAAAATGCTGAGAAAATAAAAAGGTCTTCACCTGACGTCTGAAAGAATATAGCGTAGGTGCCAAGTGAACCTCCTTAGGGATCTCATTCCACAGCTGGGGTGCCACAGCAGAGAAGGCCATTCTCCTGGTAGCCACCTGCCTTACTTCCTTTGGCAAGGGCTCATGGAGAAGGGCCCCTGAGGATGACCTTAGGGTCTGGGCAGTTACATATGGGAGGAAGCATTCCTTCAGATAGCCTGGCCCCAAGCCATTTAGTAGACTTCTGCTGCAAACAGAATACCGTTCCTAATCTGTAGAGAGAATCTGTACCCTAAATTGTGCTGGGCCTGCAGGAGTTGGCAATGCAGATTAGTGCAGTTGCATAGTCCAACTTTTCACAGTCATGCTCTTTTCAGAAAAGCATCAAATTTACACCAAGTGGGGCAATACATAATGATCATTTTTAGACATTAATGGAAGTGATATTGCACATGAGCAGTAGATTGAAATAATCTCTCTGTGTGTGCATGGTGTAGCACACAGCAATTCATATGACAGCTCATAAAGTCATTAAACATACCAGGGTCACTTTGAGCAATCATACAATCATTAGAAATGGACATTATATATGTATACAAGTACCCAAACATTTGATATAATATGTCTATGTTAGCCATGCATAACATTGTACAGGTTCATAGAAGGCAGGAAGAAATCAGGATATATGTTATTAAACTGTATTCATTTTTAATTGAACAAACATCTGTGCTGATCAAGATAATTTCAAGTTAGCAAATGTAATTGCTGGAGAATTTTCCCTCTCAAGAGCACTTACAGCACTTCTGACATCTTTTCATATAGCCACAAGAAAACACCTCATAGCAAGCCTGGGAAGCTTCAAAGAGTGTTGTCCAGAGAGCCTCATTTAGTCTATCATTCATCAAAATCTAGACCCAACTTATAGAATCAGCATCTGACTCCAGACATGACCACCCTGCAACAATGTC
Organism: Elgaria multicarinata webbii; assembly: GCF_023053635.1. Classification (NCBI taxonomy): domain Eukaryota; kingdom Metazoa; phylum Chordata; class Lepidosauria; order Squamata; family Anguidae; genus Elgaria; species Elgaria multicarinata. The sequence continues at coordinate 72,117,838 of NC_086173.1, forward strand.
CTCTTTACATGCTGTTTAAGGGGAGCTTGCCATGATATAAATCTTTCCAGAGTTCCTCTTTGCAAACAGCTTCTTTTGGGCCTTGTCCACATCAGTACAGATGTTTTGCAGTTGTAGAACAGTATGATAAATTTCTCAGTGGTATGCAAAGTTACATAAGGCAGAGCATTCCATAAACTATAGTAAGGGAGGCAGTGGTGGTGAAAATGTAAACAAAAGGAACCCAAAAGGTGACCACCGTAGAAACAAAATAAACCCAAGGAATTAAATCATCATTCAAAAATTATACACACTTATTTATACTAGAATAACTATTTTCAATCCAATACTAATACAAGTTACAACAATCAACTATCACATCAGTGTAGCATTTCATTACATATCAGCACAGCATTCAATTGTAGTTAACAATCATTTCAAACCAGATTTAAACAGTCATTGCATGGAAATCCGACCCATAGACATCAAACACTATCATCTAATCACATAAATAGTATATTAAGACCAAATTTAGTCAACAAGGTTGTTTCAAAGTATCTTCTTCAAAAACGTTGGTCTTCGTACTCACCAACAGGCAGTGGAAAGCTCACGCAATCTCCCTTTATTAAGTTTTTCAAGGTGAGACCATCTTCCAGTATTATACCAAAATCAGTAAACGTATTCTGCTTCGTCACATTGTTTTCTGTTTCTCAGCTGGTCACTGTTTCTTAGCTGAGAAACAGAAAACAATGTGACGAAGCAAAATACGTTTTACTGATTTTAAGTATAAATAAGTGTTAATAATTTTTGAATGATGATTTAATTCATTGGGTTTATTTTGTTTCTACAGTGGTCGCCTTTTTGTAGAATGCTTTTGTAGAGCATTCCATAAGGCTGTTATTTGTCCATGCCCAGCAAATGATGATACAATATCATCTGCTATAAATGCTTGGAACATTGGAAGAGAACATGATTTCTCAGGCCCAAGGCAAGTGATATTTCAAAAGCAGTCAGGTAACAGAAACCTTTCACCCATCCAAAAGCCAACCATAATTCATCTTCAGCTAGAAGTCTGTGCCACCATTAAATTCAAATCAACATCATTATCAAAAATACATAAGAGTATTTTGCATTGAGCAAATCCTCTGACATGTACTACATGCAGTAACATATGAAAGTCTGCCCCCTTATGGTTGCATGCTGCTGAGACACTAAAAACATGGAGAAAATTGTCTGACCAATTCAATGTATTCATAAAAGAACGGCTGATAGAAAGAACCGAACAAATTGATGACTTTAGAAGTTGCAACAAGTTAACATTATTTGGAAGGAAAATGACCCTGGTATCAAAGAAAGGAAAACAGCTTTCCTTGATTAAATAAGAGCTTGTTTCACAACAATACATTACATGCCAGACACAGGATAGGAATCTCATTGATTTCTTCCATCAGCTGTATTCTCCTTTACTGTCTGATAAAGGAAACCCTTCCAGTTTCCTGGTACAGGGACAGGTCCTACAACATCCCATCACGCTCCTTTGCCTTCTTTGCATTGTTTGTAGTTTTCAGCAAGAGTGCTATAAACCGGATTCTGCACCATTTCCCTACAGTGTGCTATGCCATGCTTACATAGAAATATTTCAAATAGCTGTGCATTTGCACACATGTGTAATATCACATGCCTCAATATTTGAAAATGATTATATGTTAGTCTACATAGGATGACAATGTGCTGCTTTTATGAAAAAGTGAATGACAAACTTGCTATGCTGTGAAAGATTGGTTTGCTGTGCTTCTCCACTAGACAGGCACTAGACAATCATTTTCCTCTGCTAAATCAGTAATTCCATGATGTTGTTTTACAGAGTATGCTCTGGACAGCCAGGCAATCCCTACCTACTTCTTTTTTCCTTCACAACTTAGCTATCCCATAAGCTATTATGACTTGTATCCAGGAGAGATGTTTCTCCAAAGCAAGTTGTCTATCTTTCTTTCAGATATGAAGTTGTAATATTCTAGCAATTTCCTCAAAGAGACAGCTTTGTCTGTGTATTGACTATTGGCCCATAGACAAAAGGGTTGGCTTACAACATTATTTCCCACTAAATCAAGAAACTTTTGGATGACCTCATTATAGATGGTGGCTATTTTGTTTTCATTTCCAGTATTTTCATCCTCTGCTATTATTTCAAGCCAGAACCAATTACCTAAACACCAAGGCCTGCCTGGCAGTAAATGAACTATCAACGATGTGGACAGAAGTACAGCGAAGTACATCTTCCTATGGGCACCTGATAAATTACTCACCTATGGAGTAATTGCATTATGAAAATGAGATGCACTGTCCTTTTAGACTTGTTTAGACCCAATTTGACAGTAACCCTGAAGTCGTTCAAGTTATGAACAATGTTGTAGAACTGAAGCAGCAGTGTTACTTTACTATTGTGCATGGCAAACACTCTTCCTTATTTGCCTTTGAGTTGTAAAATGACCCACAGATGTCTCAGACTGAAAGTAGCACCTACAGTTCTACTCCATTATATACTTGCAACACAGCCACTCACTAGGTAGAACTCCCATGTCCTTCTCAATCTCACAATACCAGGGCTCTAGTCCAACATCTTCATTTACAGTTTCACAAAAACTTACTGGCAAAAAAAATGCATCATCGGGCACACCTAAAAATGACTGATTCATTTAAATTATGCATTACTTGATCTTCACTCAAAGCTCTCAGAGCATTTTACAAATAAGAAAAATCATAATAATATAATGAAGAAAACAAATCAGAAGCTGGGTAATATTCCAACAAATTTAAGTGATTCTAACTCTTGGCATAAAAATATGGCAAAGCTGTCATGAGCAGCTTAAGACCCATTTGTTTAGACAGGCTTCCCCTAAAGTATGACTCGAGCTATATATCTTTTTTTATCAGTGTGTATTTTATATCCAACTTTTATATATTGCTTTATGGATTTTTGTGTTTTACGCTGTACATCACTTTGTTATTCTTTACATTAAGTAGTACATAAATTTGAAAAATAAATAAGTTTTAACAGGCTGAAAGACTAAATGAAAACCCTCAAGAAGTCAGTTCAGATTGTTGATCATATCAAGATGTTGTTGTCAATGACACTGAAAAACATACACAAAATGTACAAATATGCAAGTCTATCTCCTTCAGCAAAGGAGACAAACTGAGTTGCTTAGTATTTCCCATAGGAAGGTAGTATAGATCTGAACCTCCTAATCCTGTGTGAAAGTGATGCAAATTGCATTCATTGCTTAGGGGTATCATCCATAAAAGTGCTGCTTATGCATCATCTTCAGCAGGAGGATGTAAGGAATTTCATTTAATTTAGTCACCACACGCTGATTAAAGAAGAGACCAAAATTGGTGTGCCACAGTTATGTGCTACCTGCCAGCTAACATCCTTCTCTCTCCCACACTATAGTGCACAAGTAGTTAAGTGCTGGCACCAACGTGATAGAGTGTATTGCTCTTCCAAATGTTCCTTTTGTCTGTAACGGTGTGCAGAGCACGTAGCCAGAGGGCACCAGAACAACATCATGCAGCTGTGCTGCAAAGCTATTCTTTCCTAGGATTTAATTGGTGCTTTGCCTCCAATCAACAACAAAAACGGAGCAATCCCCAACTCCATAACACTGAGACCTTACAAAATGCCAAGCAAATAAACAGAAGGCAAGCAGTGCTCAGCCATTAGCGGGATCCACACAGATAAAGTCTCTGAGATGAGGGATGTCTGAATAGTGCTAGAATGTGCAGATATCTGGTTGAACATACAGTTCTGGGAGATGGGTAGAGCAGAGATGTTATGGTGTAGCAGCACCTAAGCAGCATCCCAGCTTCAAATTGATCATGCATTGTCTTCTCTCAACAGTCAGGTTCCACTAATTCTGAAGCTTGTATATTTAACTTGGCTTTTTTTAAAAGTCAAGAGAAGCTAGAACTCAGCGTATACTATCACGTTTGATATGTACCAAAGTTCAGTGAGTTCCCACTAAATCAAAACAGGGGTGCTTCCTAATTCAAGTGCCAGGTCTTTAAAAATATCTTCTTCACTGACCTCCAAAAAGGCCTGTCCTTTGCTTTCCCTCCATCACCTTCCTTTGTCACCACACCATTACATATACTGCAACTGCAGAAAATGAACTAAAGGATGTGGAATGAAAGGAATAGTAAAGAAGTGGCAGCATTTTCTGACAAATGAGAATAGTCAAAAAAGATGAAATAAAACCACACTGCAAAGGCCTGGCCATCAGTGCAACATTCTTCTCTTTTCTGTGCAAACAACAGGCATATAGATTTGGCTAGGGTGAGCAGTGGTAGCAGTGGCATCTAGGAATGCATCATGGCTCATTATCACATGTAAGACTACATAACAATTCTCTTAAAGCAGTGACAATCTAACAGGTCATTTGCTGTTCACTTTAATATCCTTGAGATAAACAAATGTCATAGAGTTTCACATGAGTGGGATGCTCTCTGACAGCTGCCTCCCACGAGGAGTACAAAAGTTTCAGAGTGAAGAGTTTTCCTAAGCTTTGAGAGTCTCAATCAATTCTACACCATGTAGACTACATTTTCCTACAGAAAATATGGCTGCTGATCAACCTGAAGCTGTAGCTCTGGCCTTTTACCACACAATGGAGGAGTGAGGCATGACGACCTCAGGAAGAGAGGCGTCGCGCCTGCCATTTTAAAAAAATTCTTAAAGTGACGGCAGCGCATGAATGCTCGTGCGCTGAAGGTAAATGTTTTTTTAAATTTAATTTGGTTTCCCAACTCACCCACTCACCCTAACCCCGATGGGCACAGCGCTTCTGAGGAGCGCTGCACCCCGTGCGTGGCTCCCAGCTCCATGTGAGTAATCGCGCAGAGCGGGGTCAAGCCGTAGAAACGGGCCACACGTTCCACGGTCTCGGGCTTAGCCTGGGACCACGGAAAAAGTCGGCCCAAGGGAGGGCTCTATCCCGGGGCAAGGGAGGGGTGATCCCTCCCTGATCCTGGGATCCCCTGTGCGTCATGTGGACGCACAGGGATGATCCCGGGGTTCACCCTGGGATATAGCCTGGTTTAGCTAAGGCCTCCGCTGCAGGTCTGAATGAATAGTTTTGGCTCTACATTTTTTGACAGGTCAAGTCACCTCATTTACAGTTTCTTACTACACATCTGTATACAGTTCCTTACTATACATCTTACTATACTTCTGTCTAGATCATAGAATGGTGACAATGTCCCTCACTGGGTAAAGAAAGAAAGCTAGGATCTGCCATTACATCAACTTTGGGTGCAAATAATTTTTCTGCCATGTTCCTGTCAGACTATAACTATTCAGTCTACAAAATGTTATACCTCTGTGCTTAGTGGCCCGCTGAAGATAAGATTCCTATATGCATTCATAGAAACCCTACTCCATGGCAACTCCTATTAATTGCTTAATTTTAATGGATTCTATAGCATGCAGAGCACATTTTCCCCACAAGAATATATCGTTGCTACTCAACCATAAGCTATAGCTCTGCTTCAGGTTTAGGAGTGTGCAGTGTCGGCTACAGAACAAGGGCTCTATATTCAGAGCAACTGCAAATAAAGAAATTTGAAATTGTCATTGTAGGCCCCCAAATGTTTGGGGCCAGGGGGCACATTTGGAATTTTGGGAATATGTCATATGTCTCCCCCAAATGGCCTCTGTGGTGGGCACAGCCACTCTCAGACACAAACATTTCCAGAGGGGAAACGGACAAGGCTAAAAGAAAAATATCTGGCCCAAGATACTGAAAGTTGGATCTGAGCTAAACACTTGGGTGACCATATTTGGGAAAAACAAAAAAGAGGGAAGTGGCTTTCCGGGGGACCTCTGGAAAGTATGTCATTCCCCCCCCACTCACCAACTTAAAGACCCTGATTGGAGCAGAGGAGGGGAAAATGTGTCATTCCTGCCCCCATCCCCTCCCCCCCCCACTGCTCCAATCGGCACCTTTAAGGCCCCAATTGGAGGAATGCAGGGATAGTGGGAAGGCGTCCTTTCCAGGGCCTCCGGAGAGTGCATCATTCCCCCCACCACATTAAATGGCAGTCACCATTAGCATGGCAAGGGGGAATTACATGCTTTCTGGAGAACCCACAAAGCGTGCTTTCCCTTCCTCCACTCCAATCAGGGCCTTAAAGACCCCAATTGGAGGGGAAAGCATGTTATTCCTATCCACCCACCCACCCACTGCTCCAATCAGGGCCTTTTCTATAATGTCCAGGAATGATACGTTTTCCCCTTGAAGGCCCCAATTGGAGCAGTGGGGGGGGGGAAATATGTGCCTCTAGAAAGCACATCATTCCACCCCACCCTGCCATGCTAATGGTGGCCTTAAAGCAGGAAGTGTGTCATTCCAGGACATTATAGAAAATTACAGAAAATCTCCCCCAACACCCAGGATAGAACAAAAACCAGGACAAATCTTGGGAAATCCTAACTATTGGTCACCCTACTACACTCTTTTTCATCCCACAGTTTTCTGCTTGAACACCCATTTCACAGAGGGCCAACTGATGAGCTCAGAGATGACTGACTTGGGCAAGAAACTGAGTACAAAGGAGAGATGTGATCTGGGTTACAAGTACCAAATTATGTATTTGCCCCCACAAAGTAGAAAGGAATATCATATAGGCAACAGAGGCATTTTTGGAAATAAAGCTGGTGCTGGAGGCTGGTGTGTACCATGACAGTCTCCTAGTTCTGCTTTTTCTTTTCTTTTTAAACTTTACAGAATTGGGAGGGGCAGAAAACCTGGCAGGAGCCAACCCTCCACCCCACCCCTGCACACACACAGCTGCAACTGCATATACATTGCATATACCAAATAAAATGCCTTGCCCAGTCACACAGAATAACCAAGGGAAAATTCTACCTACAGTGTTGCTTAGGGAATAGCCGATTCTGACTGCCGATGGAGACTGCAGCTTTTCAATCAACACGACCTGTGCTGAAACTTCACTTTGTAGGATTCTGTGTGCACTGCCTTTCTTCTATGCTCTTTAGCATAGGTGCCTAAGGGCACAACTACATGTTAAAAGATGAACACAAGATTCACATTGCTATCTGCTATCATTACTCTAACTTGGAGGGCATTTGCACAGGAGAATCAGTGGGTGATGGGGGAATGCTTGACCCTTCCCCTGCCCACTTACCTCTCCCACAAATGCTCTTACTCACAACTATTTTTCATTGCTCCCCATCCCCAACTTCCAGTTGGACATCAAAACTGGAAGTAAGTCAGGGTGTGTGTAGGGGGGTACAGCCTGGTGATGGGGATTTGCAGAGTTAATATTGTAGTAGTGACGTGTCTAAAGAGATTTCCTATCTTTAAGGGGGGAAAGATAAATATTTGTCCCTCTAATACTTTATCTATGTATTCATTGGTCTTGGTTATATTTGGAAGGTCTCAAAGAGCAATTTAAATTCATCTAATCTCACATGAAATGGTCTATCTTGTTCCTAATTCCCAAGCCATTAGTACAATTCAAACCAACAAATAGTGCTACAGAACATGGCTTTTTGTTACAAGTGTTATATTAGAGATTCCCATTTAGACAAGGCCAAAAACAAGAGACCTAAAATAATGACAGTGCTAAACAATCAACCTATTAGAACATCATTCTGTGGTTCCATGAAACCAGATGTGTCTGAACCCCCCAATGTTTTATTATGAAAACCACTGCAGCAGTAAAAATAGTGTTTGATTCACAGCATTTCAATAAACACTTACTCAGCAAACATTTAACATTTATTGGATCCATATGAAATCCAGTGCATGAAGCAATCCATGGACTGACCATTTAATACCTGCTCAATAAATCTTTCCCACATGTATCATTGCAACTTCTTGCCCAAGAAAAGCTTGCTCATGCATATATTTCCAGGAGCACACTCTTAGTAGTTTTAGTCCAGTCTCTGCATAATAGTTAATTTTTACTTAGGGATGCAGAAACAATCCTGGGGCTTGATTTTAGAAGACTATTTTCAAGTTGCTATTCAGTTTACAGATTTATTTGTGACACTGGGCAAGTCACTTTCTTTCAGTTTCAGTTTTGCCTCTGTAGAAGAGTAATGTATGTAACTCACATTAAAAGTCTACATAAATCACAAATACTAGATTTACCAATGAGAAAGATGGCTTGTTTTTATTTGAGACTTTCTGCACCTAACCAAGAGCAAATTAAAAACAGTGAGATTGACAGCAGCGGGGGGAAACTTATACAGTGGAAGATGCTCTATTGTACAATCAAGTAGCTATTAAGTCCTATTTATAACTATTCATGGCCTCTACGGACATGGCAAGACAAGATTTGACGAGGTGTAGCACATGGGCTCAAATTCAGTGCCAGGAGAGGGGAAGGGGTGCTTACCTGGCTACGTCGCGGTCTGGGCAGCGGCATCAACTGCAGCCTATTTCCGGCCTGAGGCCTGGGCCACAGTTGAAGCCACGGCCCGGACCATGATGGACAATGGAGCCAGGTAAGTGGGGGTGAAGGAGGGGGGCTTACCTGGCTCCGCCGTCCCCACCGCCACGGTCCATGTGGCAGCGGAGCCAGGTAAGGGGGGAGGTGGGCTTATTCGGCCCCCATTTTGTCCCCCCTTCCACACTTACTTGCCTCTGCCATCCGCCACGGAGGTAAGTAAGTGGGGAAGGGGGGCAAAATGGGGGCTGAATATTGATCTGGACCTCCAGATCTCGCTCCAGATCCAGTTCCAGATCGGATCTGGGGAGGTTCGGATTGACCCGAACCGGTTCAGGCCCGATCCGGAAGGTCCTAAAAATCATTCAGTTGCTAAACTGAACTCTTCTTAAAATGCCTCAAACCTATCCACTTGAGATTTCACTTGGGCCAGCCATTGCAAAACATATAAAATTGAAAGTTAATAAAAATGAATAAGCATTGCAAAGGTAACTTAGCGAACGTGGCCACAGCAGCTAGGTAAGTAAATACATTTCTTGACCCTTGTTCAGCCTGCACATACGTTAATTCTCTACCCTGTTGAATTGCAGAAGTTGCTATAAACTCTATCTCTTCTTGCAGCTAATACTGTTACTACAGCATGCCAATCATACGAGGGCCTAAACTTTGTTGCCACCAGCTATAGCATTAGTTTTATACAGGATCAAGTTTGGGATGATTTGGAAGCCAGTCAAGTTTCGGATGATTTGGAAGTATGTATGACAATGTGCATTGCACGCAGCCATTTGCTAATTTCAAGCAGAACTGTGGAAATGTAAGTAGTTCCTATTTATGCACAGAGATGGAGGGTTCCATAGAGAAAAGTTGCACAAGAGGATGACTCTTGTGTCAACAGATGGAAGCATAAAGTGCTCTAATACAAACCAGATGAAATACTGAGCCCAATCCAAAACCACTAAAAATCAAGGTAGAAAACCACTTCATAGCAGCACAATCAACAACTGCAATTCTGCTTGGGATTGTTTAACATCTTCCACATGCTGTGTAATACATCCTTGCGTCTTGCAATAACATCATATCACCTTTCAGTTTGTTTGTTTTTTAAAGTCTTATGATACGATGAGACAAAAATAGAACAGAGAAGGATTAAAAAATTCACCAATGTGGGAAAACTGCACCCTTGCCCTAATGCTGGATCCCCAACACAATGCCCATGGACACCACTGTGGCCACGGACACTTCCCTGGATGCCTGCCAGGTTCCACATTTACATTTTTGGGCCTCAACAATTGAAACTCATACACTAAAATGGATCAGATGGTACTCTGGGCACCTCTACTAATGGAACTGATGTTAATTCCCCCACTTTCAGGTCACCATCCTCCTGCCCACTTGAGAAAACCAAAAGCAAACATGTCATCCACCCACATACATTGGACGGATGACATGTTAAGAAAACCCCATGGTTGTCATTGACTCATGGTGGCCATGAAGTTCTGAGTCACCCTGGATCCAGCAGTCTGAGTATGGAATTTGAGATGTCAACACCAAATCCGAGACCACCTCTGTCAGATCAATTAAGGAGACTGATGCGTAAAAGGATGGACAGTACACCAGCAGAATCCCTAATCTGTTGCAGGTACCAAACACAAAGTACATGCACTCAAGATCAGCACTCAAATGAACAGGAAGCCTAGAGAGGGAGGCAGAATTCCTACAAACCACACTAACCCACCTACCCCCAACCCTCAAGTTGGGGTTAGTGCTGCACTAAGCACTCAGTAGGGCACAGCAGGGGAGACTAACCCCACCCAGTTCCCCCACCCAGGTCTCTGTAATATAGATCAGGTCTGTAATACATACCATGGATAAGGGAGTTAGTTTTGGACTGACCTGGCATGTAGCAGCAGCACCAGACCCAAAGGCATGCTGGTAAGGCAGCCAGGAACCATCTGGCTGGAGAAAAAACCAGAAGAGGACATAGGTGTAAGGTCTCTGGCCCCTCCTTCCCTTCTCAATAAGAGGATAGTTTGGGCAGGGCCTATTAATGCCCTAGACCTGCAAATATGAAAGAGGCATTCAGGACTGGCATCTTTTGGGAGGGGTATTTGTTTAAAGATGCTAAAGCTTGGGGATTTGATTATTTTCCCCTAGCTCCATGTCTGTGAATCTTATATGCACTTACCTTGGAGTAAGCCCCGTTGAACTCAATGGGACTTAGTTTCAAGTAAACATGCATAGGATTGCACTGCACATTTGAGACATTTCAGCCTAATCTACACCTACCACCATGTCCCAACAGAGGAGGGGAAATTGCAAGGTTTCCCACTTCAGTGATCGTCCCTCATGGGGCACACGCAAGGGAAGTTTCCCGTGAGTAAAGGAGAGTCATTGCAGTAGAACGCCCCATGTTGGCACTTCCAAATGTGTATCGGCAGAAGAGGGAGGGACTGGGCACAGAATTATTATTAATAATAATAACTCCTTTGAGGTATGCACCAGCACAAATATACAGAAATACAGTGGGGATAGGTACCGTGTCGAAGATGCTCTCCTGGGCATCGATATGTTTGTGTTAAAAAAATTAAAATACACACGGTTGGCACCAAAAGACGCTGATAACCAATCAAAAACTGTGGTAAAGATGGTGGACGCCCACTCCTGCACACATCGAAACTGCTGGACATGCCCTTGATGGTGGGTTGGCTGTTCGCCAAGCTGGGAGCTCACGCGAACAGCAACATCTTTGGAAAGGGGGGGGCACACGAGATGCGGACTTCATGATAGTAGCGAGAGAGATGGAAAAAATATGACAAAAACAGTCAGCGATATTCCTGAATAACTGAGGGGTCATCCCAAGATCACCGTGGGAGTAGGTGAATGTTATGTGGCACGTACGGATGACCTCGATACTATTCTGGAATAAGCGGCTGGTGTAGACAAGGCGGTTGAAGAAACATAGAGCACACTGTGATTCTGTGGTGCTGAACTGCTTAATAGGTATCCCCTTGCTACCGCAACACCTAATCATAGTTCAAGATGAGTGCTGATTACATTTTCCATTATTTTCAATAATTGTTTGCCTAATTATATAAAACTGGCTAAGCCCAATTTGTCTTCTTTCAAATTAATTTGCTTTCCACTGCACATTACTGGATGTGTCGCCCACTGTTACTTGTGTGTCTGCAACCACTCTTATTCATTTAGGGTTATTTTCTCATTTTAATGAAATTATTTGGTTTAACAATAAGGCTAATGGAATTACATAATGTGACCAGATTAGAAGCAGCTGCACTGAAAGAATGCAATCTACTCCAGCTTTCTCCTCCTCCTCTTCCTCCTCCTCCACTACCACCACCACCACCAGAGTGTCTATTCCAGGTTAAAAAGTATCTTCTTCAGAGGGAGAGGAGAAGACCTGATGTTTTCCTTTCCCCCACTCTCACCCTACCCCAACAAGTGAAAAATTTACAATCAACTGCTGATCTATAAATGTCTTCTTGAACAGAATAGTTCTATGAATGACTTCCATAATAAAACTAGCAATAATCCCACATGACCAAAAGAGCAATAGTTTGCAGCAACAAACGAATACAGTTATCCTTTCATGTGCCTGAATCAGGTTTTTCACTAACAGGCAGTTAGGAACCTAGTAACTTCTGAGCATGTCTCCCTAGTTTCTAAAATAATCAAGGGAACATCACTTTGAAATGCAATACAAACTTTCTGTAAAGCATCAAAAGATAGCTTGTACATAATGGGTAATGCAATCTTTGCAAGTACAATGAAGACTAGGTGGTCAAAATGGTCCTTGAGCAAGGTTAGGATCAGAATATTGGATGAATACCAAGAAGATTTGGTGCAGGTAGAGCAGGGGAGGGAGCAGTAAGAATGATGCCACACACCATAACTGACGTGTGCATAATATTGACAAGCTTCAGAGTAGGGACAGGAGTTCAAAAGTGAATCCTCTCTAGTTTGAAAATCAAGCTTTGTATAATCCAAATTCAAATCTCCTTGGATTTCACTTCAGCTAGTACATATGTTTGGTCCATCCCAAACTGGTTCATTCACTTACCTACCTCCAACACCTATCTTCCAGTATCTATGGTGAATAGGATGACGGTGGGAAAGAGGATGCAAAAATCCTTAGTCCTTTCTTAAGTACAGAAAGCCCTTGCAAACTACAAGTCCAACCAAATCTTTGCAATGGGTGCATCCTATTGGTAAGGCTTTGGGGCATAATGAAACGCAAAGGAGTTGCCCTCCTTTGCGAGTGCTGCATACATGATTTCTCCCTGCCACTGCTGTGGGGCAGGGCAAAGGAAAATGGGATACAGGCGGGAGGAGGGAAGTGGGATATAAGGGTATCAGGTATATCGGAGGACTGGCAAGGGAAGCATTTCAAACAGCATATTTTTTTCCTAAGATTACACAGAATGCTTAGAGGGAGGGTGGAATGGAAAGACTCTGAATAAGCCCATCCTAATTTGATATGAAGGGGGAATTCACTTATCTTTATTTATGTCCAATTCTTTGACAAAACCATCAATAATTTAAAGCTAAGTAAAGAAATTGCAAGATGAACAGATATTTATTTAAAACAGAAGTTCATTCAGGCATTTTTCTACATGATGTCCTGACGGCATTCCCATTATAAGCCTAGCCTAATAAAAGAAAGAGCTGAGCATGAGTTTATGAGGGGGAAGGGGAATCCATACCTGGTGTTTTCAACTTGCAATGGTTTGTCAATATTAGCTAAAGGCTGACTAATTCCAGCATTGTACAAACTGTACTCATCCCCTCTTCCTTGGCATTTCACAGCCTAGTACCCAATGCAGGACTCTCCATCTCCATTAGAGACTCTGAGACTGCACATCATCAGCCAATTCTGTGAACTGGATTTGGAGGATTTCTGTTAGCTTCAGAACATTACCACCAGTCCCAGAATCCTTACCAAGGCCATTAAACAGCCCCCACATTTCCCTGGAACCATCATCACTGTTAGAACCAGCATGATGTAGTGGTTAGGATGTTGGATTGGGCCTAAGGAGATCCAGGTTCTAGTCCCCCCCTCTGTTTGAAAAAACAACAACCAAATACCCACACAAAAAATAAAAAGTATAAAAAATGTGAGGACAGCCATCACACATTTTCCTATTACACAATCTTCAGGATAACTATCTGTGCACTAAGTTGCTCCCTTTCTGTGTCTCCCTTGCATTTTCCTCTGCTAACTGACCGTTCCATGTATCATAAAAGCTGCTATATACAATGAACTTAATTTCTATCTGGCTCACATGCATATTGACTGTATTTGGCAAAAGGCCTGTTCACATGATCAAAATAAGACTGCGGATCTTTTGATTCAGCTATTACATTAAACAGACATTGACCTGGTTCACACAAATAAAATAAGCCACTGTGGCTTATTTAAATCATGGGGCACACTGGGCACAATTTCCGCAATCCCCACCCAAGCATGGCTTGTCGTGTTGTCCAAACCCAGGTGGCAAGACTGTTTGGAGGGGAAAACAACCCTCCAATAAATCTACAACAAACAATAAGCTATTGAACCAATAGCTGCCCAGGTTCAGATAACACAAGCCATGCCTCGGCAGTGACATGTTCTGCAATTTATTTTGATCAGGAGAACCAATGTCTGGTGTGACAGCTGAATGGAAAGATCTGAGCTTGGGCTCCTAAATTCCCAAATCATTAATTCACTGGGTAGCCTTGGTTAAAATTACTCTGAGCCTCAGTGCTCCCATCTACAAAATGGGACTAATGATTCCCTACCTCAAAGGTTATATGTGGGTTTATTAAAAGAAAGAAAGAAAGAAAGAAAGAAAGAAAGAAAGAAAGAAGCACATTTGTAGCTTGCTGTGTAGTTATGATTGAAAGACAAAATTGTATACATTACTTAGCTTTTGTTTAGCCACAACCCATGAAAGGGGCAAGTAAGCTTTCCTGTACCATCTGTCCACACCACCACGCATGCTCTGAGATGGTACAGTGGGGGAAAAGCTATGTTAAAACAAATACACACACACACACACACACACACACACACACACACTAAAAACTAGGTATCACTCTTTTCTCACAGGAGAATCCCCCGCGATGAAGAAACAGGGCTTGATTTGAGTTCAGCAGCTGCGATAGGAGTAGACAGAAAGAACAGCAGCTAAATGTTTATGATCTTAAATTGCACTGATTTGAAAGCATTCAACTGCAATGTTTTTATTTGCTTGTTTTTTGTTTTAGAAATGATTGCAGAACCCTACTTGGATAAGAGAGTTCAAATGTATCAAATGTCTCCTTACTACTAGCAATAGCCAAAGAAAATGAAGCATGACATGCAAAAAAATAATAATGTTTAAGCCTTCAAGCATCTACCAATCCACAGAAATAGACTAATACAAACAGAGCTCTACAGAACACTGATTCCTGGAAGATATCCAAAAATGTTCTTCTGATTCCATTTGTCTCTGATTGGTAGCTTGATAAAGAAATGCTTCCCTTTTACCAAACTCATGTGTCATCAAAATGTCACTAATATTAACAGACTCATTGCTATAGGAAGGAGTTGACAAAAAGAATACTCACTGCAGATTTGCATTGTAACACACACAAAAGTGGTTCTTTGTAATAGTTGAATGTCTATGTGCTCAGCCGGACACCTATAGTAACCATGTATGCAGAGAAATGATGCATTCAAAACCAAATTGTATGCATTCACCTGGTCTTAAAATGTGGTTTGAAAATAGTTAATGCATTCGCTTGTGTAGCACAGTGACTCTACTGATATTCGTCATGGATGAAAACTAGATTAAAGCTGTACACTTTTAATAAAAGTGCAGTAAAAAATTTTTACCGGAAATAAGACTACAAATTGCAAAGTGATAGTGTATAGCTTGCAAAAAACAATTGTCCTTTTCAGAGTATGAGACAACTTTTATTCATATATATATTTGCATCACGAATCCATACTTGTAACACAAAGTGTGAAGGAAACTGCTCTCAAATCTTGTGATAATAAAGTGCTCTCTAAATATTTTTAAACACAAAGACTTTTACTTACACATTAGCCTATGTGGTCCAGAATGTTATTGTCTCTGGAATGCAACAACTGTTGATGGAATGTTTTGAAACAAGGCAATGAAGCTAACGTGTGCATGTTGAACGTTTAAGTTCAATACTTATTTTTCTTGCACCCATAGATTGGTATGCCCCACCCCAACACACAAACACACACCTTTTGTACTTAAAACAAATCAGAACTGTGAACACTGAAACTTATTTACTCTACTGCAATCTAATTCCGGATAGATCCATGAAAACACAATCCCTCTCCATTCACACCAAACAGGCTTATGGCACCTTAAAGACTAACAAGTTTATTCTAGCATAAGCTTTTGTAAACACTGGGTTGTTGTTTCCAATGTTAGGCTAACTTAAGTCCCACATATTACAATGAATTTACTGTAAGTAAACCCCACATATTGATTTACTCTAACTTAAATCCCATGTATGGCAGTGGATTAACTCTAAGTAATCTAACATGGGTTACAACCCATTGCCCACTTCATAAGATCTACTGAATGAAGCAGATAGTATCTAAAAAGCTTATGCCAGGAAAAAAAAAATTAGCCTTTAAGGTGCCTCAACACTCTTGACAGTTTTTGCTGCAAAAGACTGACATGGCTATAGCCCTCTAGAAATTACTCCATTAACATGTTTCATTCTTATTTTTCTACCCACAGCACAGGAAACCTCAAGGCCATTCAAGATCCTAGAAGCGTATAGGATGAGAGGGTGGTAATTTCATTGAAAGTTTCCCATGACAACTTTTCCAAGCTTGGGACCTCTTTAGATTTAGTTCCCTAAACCTAGATCCCCTGCCACCTCATGAATCTCCATTTCTCATTCATCACCTGCCCATCCCTTCTCTCTAGACCAAACATCTCAGTTTCTGCTGAGAGTGTAGGAATTTGCTTCCTCCACCTTGGTCCCTACATACCTCCCCTTGCTTCCTAAATTAACATCAGCTGCTACTATTTATGCTTTATCTATTCTTCTATGCTTTATCTATTCTTTTTGGCTGCTGCCACCATATATCTACGAACGATTCATTATGCAATATGGAGAAATATATAAAGGGGCCATAACTTCTTTAGGAAGAAGTTCTCCCACATACATACACAATTATCTATTTGCGCACCTGGGACATCACTTGTCAATACTTCTCCTTTGATCCAATAAGAAATTAAAGAAGGAAATAAAACACGAACAAAACTATGTTCAAAGTTTTGTCTCAGGTTCAAAGTTTGTCTGTTTTCACACCTCCAAATACACGCAGGAATACTAGGCTTCCACAGCAGGAAACTTTTGCATTTGACGTTTTCCTGACCTAGCTCATACTCTCGGTACTTTCTATTACAGTTCTATCCTAGTCTGAATTATTCCCCCCTGGGGTAGCTCCTATCTTTGACCACACTTTTTTCCAATACGTAGGCAGCAACTGTGTTCGAGTCCTCTAGGCTAGTGAATCACCCCCAGCATTGTAGAACAACCAAAAGTAATGGGTGTACAAACATGCCACGCAGTAGAAACACAGGTTTGTTTAATAGTTACTGGGAAAGCCTCTGAGCCATGGCTTCATCTGAGCCCTATTTTAAACGTCAGGGCATAGGGTAATGAGAGAGTGCCTCTGAACACACACAGAGTACATTCTCCCCTCTAGAAAGCCAAAGCCTGTCCTCCTCTAAGATGAGCCGGAGGGGGTGCATTTCTTTATGAACTTGGGAGCGCAAGTGTTTAGAAGTAAATCAATTTATTCGAAATAATGGGGGGGGTAGTTTAAATTATTTAAGTATCCCACAAGTCATCCTGTAGCTTACCATTGCAGGGAAGGAAGCCCGGGTGCCCACAGCATGGTCCGTTCCAGCTGCCCTTCCTTACGTGGCTGGCTGCATCTTTGCTGTTGCGGCTGGTCGCGGTGGTGGCAGCGGGCAGAGGCAAGCGGCGCGCGCCGGAGCAGGGCTGGCGAGCGGCACGCGCTGCGTCGACCCTGCGCTCTGACTGCCGCCTGTTCAAACTTCCTCACTCGCGAGCGCTCCTGAGGCGGGAGACGAGCCCGTCAGAGCCGCGGCGCTGCTGTCTGACAAGACACTTTTCACTCCTCGGCGAAGTTACTGTCCCGGGAGGAGGGTGAGGTGAAGGGAGAGAGAGAGAGACGCTCGCACCGAGCAGACACCGAATGCGCTCTCTCGAACGCGCACACGAGCTCCCCGCTTGGCCAGCTCAGCTACTGCCCTGCCTGAGGGGCTGCCGGCGTTCCCTCCTCCTCCCGCTGCCTTTCTGAAGTAGGAAACGCGCTGCCTGCTTTTCGACCGACGCGGCCATCGCAGGAGGCTCGCGGCCAATCAGAGCGGGCTCGCTGCGCCGCTCGCCTTTCCTCAGCTCTTGAACAAAAGAGGCGGCGGAGGAGGAGGAGGAGGAGGAAGAAGAAGAAGAACCGGTGGGAGCCGAGCAGGGAACGCGGCGCCTTCGCTTCTACTCAGGCCACCAGCAGCTGCAGGTCCCCCCCCCCCCTTCTCGAGGGAGGAAAAGGACGAGTGTGTGCTCCCCACTCGCCTCTTCTTGCTGCGCTTTCGGGGCCAAGGCGAAGCACTCCGCCACCAGCCCACCCCGCTAGAGTGTGCAAAAGAGCGGAGTAGTGTCTTCTAGCGCGAGTAGCCGAAAGGCGGTCGAAAAATGCGGACGGCGACGGCGCTGGGCAATGCCGCGAAGCGCCTCGGGCTCCTCCGCAAACCTGCAATAACTGCCAACAGGTGATGGGTCTTTTTCCGGGCCAGTCAGCAGTGGCGCCCGCTCTCCAGTCACACAGCCGCGCTGCAAACTGGTCCCTCCGGCCAAACGACCGCCCTGCCCCGCTCGGTGCCATGAATGGCCTCACCGAGCAGGAACAATTGCAACAGGTGCTGCTGCTGCTGCTTCTCACAGCACAGTGCTGCAGCCCCGGGGAAAGCAGAGCTCCTTCCTGCCGCCTGGCCAGGAACGGCACGCGATCCTATGCAGGTTGACTCCAACGCGGTTGTGTTCACTGCGGCGTCCTTCCGGATAAAGTGTGCACAGTGTGGCAGCCGGTGGTGTCCTGGTAAATGCCGAAGTGCAGGCGCTCATCATGACAGTCCCCCACGCGCCCAAGGGCAGGCCAAAAATGTAGGTAGCTGCAGTGCAGGCTGGTGGCTCCGATTTTGGTGGGCTGTTAATCTCGGTTTCAGTCACAACCAGCCAAAACGCTAAAGGAGCTATCCAAGGTGCTTAAACTTGTCCCCTCAATAGGTTCAGCACCTCGGATACCTCCTTAGCATTCTGGCTGGTTCTGACTGATACCCAGCAAGAATAGATTCATGGCCCCACCGAAATTGGAGCCTCCACTGGGAAGCTGTATTAATGTATTACACGGCTTGGGACCACAATACCTGATGGAACTCCTCTCCCAACATGAACCTACCCATACACTGCGCTCAACATCTAAGGTCCTCCTCAGAGTGCCTGCTCGGAGGATGGCAACAAGGGAGAGGGCCTTTTCGGTGGTGGCCCCCCGACTGTGTAATGATCTCTCTGATGAGGCTCACCTGGCGCCAACACTGTTATCTTTCAGGTGCCAGGTAAAGACTTTTCGCTTCTCCCAGGCATTTAACAGCATTCAACAATGCTAAGTTTGTTTTTTAACTGACCCCAGAACTGCTGTTTTATAAATGGATACTGTTGTTTTTATACTGTTGTTTTTATGTTTCTGATGGTTTTAAAATTTTTCTTACTTTTCAATGTTTACTGTTTTAACTTTTGTGAACCACCCAGACAGCTTCAGCTGTGGGGCAGTATATAAATGTAATAAATATATAAAATAAAATAAATCCATATCAACAAACCAGGTCTAGCACTTTTCACCTCCACCAAGGGCAGGTCTTTTGTCAAGCTAAGGGGTCTTCATTGCCCATTCCACCCCAAGGTACCTTCAAAATACTTTGCATTGCAACAGGGAACAGTATCTTGTTGCTGAGGAGATGCATTTTGTCCATAAGGGTTGCAGCTAAGCTTGAAGGAAAAGGGAATTATGTGCATGGAGGTGGGGCAGGGGAAGAGCAGGTATCCTCAGGGTCCCTTCTAATTAAAAAGTGCTGGTGTCACATCCCTACAAGCCTTGGCTCCACTACACTCCTGGGGGCAGCCTAAACAAGAGGACTGTTGAAAGTCAGGTCTTGGCAACTCAGGCCAGGTCTACACCAAAGCCAAAGGCAGGGGCAGAACCAAGGATAATCATGCAAAATATTCTTTGTATAGAAAAGGATTTAATGAAGGTAGCCTATGTGTTTCGGACAAAAAACGTCCTTCCTCAGGGCTATTTAAAAAGGTTTTTACAGTTGTCTGCTCAATGAAATCAGAAGCCTATGATTTCATTGAGCAGACAAATGTAAAGACCTTTTTGAATAGCCCTGAGGAAGGACGTTTTTTGTCTGAAATGCGTAGGCTACCTTTATTTAATCCTTTTCTATACAAAGAATATTTTGCAAGATTATCTTTGATTCCGCCCCTGCCTTCGGCTTGTTTTCTCACTCCCTCATGGGGTTTCCCTTCTCTTCCTGCACAGGTCTACACCAAGCAGGATATGACACTTTGAAAACGATTTGAAACCAGTATGTGGAGTGTGTCCTGGGCCCCAACAGTTGTCACTACTGATATAAACCATTTTAAAGCAGTCGTGTAGATCCTGCTTCATATTCTTATGGGCAAAGACTAATGCCATTTTCCATATTAAATATATGCCAAGGGTGTCATTACTTAAAGCCTAGGGCTATAGTAAACAGGGTTTGGATGAGTGATCTATCAAAAGTGGTTTTCACCTAAAATCAGCTCTGAGTGTTTTGTTTTCAGAGATTGAAACTCTTCAGTTAATACTACATTTAAGTGAATGTGGCAATAGCTTCAGTTATTCGTCGTTTGCTCTGTTCTGTATAACCTGGGTATCGTAGCAGTACAATTCCCTAGAAAACTCACACTTTTCTCCTAGGAGGAGATGCACAGTATCTGTTTAAGAAGAAAGAGACCTCATGAGAGACAAGTGCTTTAAGAGAGAGACTTACTTTGATGCCTACTGTTTAGAGCAGTGGCTCTGTGCCAAGGTATAAATACAGACAGTTTGGAATTCTAAATCTCAATTTGTTGAGAACGTCACTATAATTTCTGTTACGTAATTCATTCTTCATTGGAGGGTGTCAGCTCTCTAATAAACTCTGTGGCTGTTCTGGACCATATGCCTTCATTTGCAGGCTCCTTGTCTTTGCTTGTCTAGGTCTCCATCTCATTCCCTGGGAGGCTTTTGGGTGGTCGGGAGTTTTTACCCCTATATATTCCCTCCACCTACAGTTCCATCATATGTTGGGCTAAGCAGCATGTGTGGTCCCAAGAAAACCAAGATTCCACTGGTGGGCTTTTTTACATCCTGATCCTACCCAGGTGTATTTAGCTATAGGTACAATCAATTTCAACAAGACTTGCTTTTGAATAAGTAAGAATTATCAGCATTAGGGTTGGCTATAGGAGTTGTGGCTGCTACTCTGAAGCTGCTTGTAATAATCACTCCACATGATGGCTGTACTGTGTAGTAGGCTGTTCATACTGTTTTGTGCTCCTCACCTGCCAAATGGTGAAAAGTTCCAGGGGTGGTGCTTGTAAGGGTTTGGCTTCCTTTTGGAAAGAGATCATTGGAGAGTTATCATGTTTGATTTATTTACAATTATACAAGAAGGACAAGCAGGTGGAAGCAAACAGACCAAACAATTCTACAAACAGCACCAAATCCATTGACCCTCATACGATCCCCCAAGATGCTTCCCATCTTCAGCTAGCTCTATGCCTGTCTTTCTCATTTTGTGTCCCTCTTTCAGTCTGAAACTGTTTTTTTGTTCTTGTTTTTTTCCATTTGCTCCTCCCTTCTGTCAGAGAAGGTCACCTTTTCAAATGGATAGCTTTCACTATTCCAAATTTGTTTCCATAAAGTGATATTTTCCTGGCAACCCTGGATCATTAACAATTGCCTGATAAATATGTGTCCAGGCCAGCATTCATGATACCAGACTACCTGAGTGGTATAAGAATTGCTTCCACATAACTGGATCCACTCCATTCCAGCAATGTTTGTTAGAAAAAAACCCATGTAGACCACAAACTAGCATTATTCAGAATACGGATGAAGCTGTTTCTGCATTGTGATATGGAGAAAATTGGCCAATAGTGTGATCAGGTATTATGCATGAACAACTCACTATGTGAGTTGTATCTGGCATGTGAAGTAATTGAAAGTGGGTTCCATTGAATGCTTTCGCTGACATTTTCTTGGCAGACTTTGTAGCGGGGTGGTTTGCAATTGCCTTCCCCAGTCGCAGTTACCTTTTCCCCAGCTAGCTGAGTACTCATTTTACCGACCTCGGAAGGATGGAAGGCTGAGTCGACCTGAGCCAGCTGCCTGAGAACCAGCTTCCGCTGGGATCGAACTCAGGCCGTGGGGAGAGTTTTGGCTGCAGTAACTGCCGCTTACCACTGCGCCACACGAGACTCAAAGCCTGCCAAGAAAACATCAATGAAAGCAGGTGTCCCTCTAGGAGTCAGCAATGACTCAAGTGCTTGCACGAGAGGTTCCTTTTGTTTCCATTGAATGCAGGGGTGCACAACCTTGTTGACCCCAAGGGCCATGTCCAGTATCAGATGTAGGACCAGGGGACATACGTGCACATGCTCATACACACACAAGTGCTCACAAGCACACACACTTCCCCTCTACACATACACACACTCACCCACAATTTCCCATAGACATACACACATGTCCTCCACACACAGAAATACACTCCCTCCCCTCCCCTCCGTCTCTCTCTCTCTCTCTCTCTCTCTCTCTCTCTCTCTCTCATATACACACACACACACCCTCCCATGTACAACAGGCAACAATACCCACCTGCAATAGGGGGATTTTAATACTAAACTGGGGCGTTTTTATCCTGCTAATCACCGCTCCAAGATCTTTGGATGTGGAGCAGTATACAAATATTAAAAATAAATAAATAAACCACCTTACAAGGTTGCTGAAGGACTGCTTGATTTGTATTTTTGCTTGTTATGACCTTGACATTAACAATACACTTGATGATGAAGAAGACTGGCATGCTTTGAACACTGTTAAAATGTTCTATATTAGTTTGTTAATTTAGAATATTTATAGACCGCTTTTCAGGGATGAGCTTCTTCACTAGAACAAAGGGAAAGACACCTCACTGTAGGACTGATGTCTATGCATGGCTGGCTGGCATTTGGAATCCTTACATGAGGGGGGAAGGGTTAATGGAATTGCCAGTATTGGTGGTGAGTTTAAATAGCATTACTTTCCTAAAAGCAACCCTCAAGTACATCTGGGAGCAAAGCAGGAAAATACGTTCTGGTCAAGAGGTCAGGGCAACTCCTGCCACACTTTTCTTACTACAGACAGCATGGTAGAGGGATTCCTGATAGGAGAGGCCCTGATGAAGTTGCCATCCCTTTATGTTGTTACTGTAGTAGTAATTATTCTTTCTATAATAATGATAACCCAGGCTTACATGGGCTGTGAGTAGAACAGACATAATTAATTTTTGACAGACTATCAGCAGGAATTGTCTTTATATAATAGCTGTAAAGAATAAAGTTCACCCATTATGATCATGTAGGTTGGCACATTTTAGCTGGATAATGAGTCAATTCTGTCACTTCTTGTTGTACCTGAATCCTCAGTACAGCAATTTAATTCAAGTGATGAATGTATGCCTTAAATATCTCAGTGTGGTCAAGGTAAAATGTATGCAAGTTATTTCAAGGATGTAAACCGACGAAGTTATACTGTAATAGAATGTATTAAAACAGGTTGGATGCTCCATATTGAAACCTGCTCTTTGCCACTCACACTTTTAATGCACATTGTTTCCATTTAAGGTTCAAAAAGGGCTTCAGGAATGCACCTACCCTGAATATTATGCTTTTAACAAAAGCTTAAAACAGTGAAGTATGAGAAGATGGATGAAGGTTTTCCTTTGGCTCTGTAATAATAATCTTCAGTAACAGAACAAAAGATTCATTTGAGAAAAAGCTGTGAATGATTCACTGTGAGTGAGTCAGGAACCATTGTGCAGTGGAATTCCTGCTGTCTTGTTGAGTAGCTCTGCTTCCGCTTGAAGAATACATTGGCTGTAGGTACAGCAGTTGATCTCAGAGAGTCAAAAGAAATAAGCAAGCAAAATGGATTTTTGGGTGCTCTTACTTGTGCACACCAAGGTTGTGGCTTCTTTTTTCCATTTGAGTAAGTGCACTTTTATGCTATACATCAATGTATGTATTTCATTTATGTAAACTGTTATTTCAGATGATCCAGCATTTGCAGGCATCCCAGAAGATCTGTTTGGCCATTAAGCTTTTCTGAATGAGGCATTTGTCATGCATTCCTCATTCCCTACCCAGGATTGTTTATGGGCTCTTTAAAATAAACATCATGACCCTCCAATTTCACTTCTGTTTGTAAACAGCACTTTCCCTGAGTTTTTTTTTTTTTTAAGAGCAGGGGAAATGCGGTATTACTTCTAATGGCAAAAGAATGTACAATTTCCTCTTGTGCATTTGCACTATTCCACTATACCACAGCACCACTTAGAGGTTATGTTGTGGGAAAGCAGGAAAGGAAATGCTCCTTGTAGTGCTGGGAACTCAGTTCTGTGGTGAAACCAAAAATAGGCATAGCAGATTAACAGCCTTGTGTAGAAAATCCCACTATGGGAAGGAGATGTTGGGCTAGATGAATATTTTGATCTGATTCAGCAGGACTCCTTTGTTCCTTTTGACACATCAATTACAAAGTTATGGCCACTGGATCCTTTACTTAAGTGTAAAGACCCCAACATCTTGAATTTGGCCCTGAAGACTGTAGGATATAAGAACAGAACATACAATATTTCAGGCTGTGAAAGCAGTGCAATTGGCTCTCATTAAAGCTGACCCAACTGAGCACATGTGGTTTTTAAAGGTGTACAGTGTTGCAACAAGGAAGGGAAAATATTTCCTTCTCCAGTGGCAGTCTACAAACTCTAAAGAACACACCTTTTGGGGATATCTAGTGCGCCTCCCCTCTTTAGAGTTTGTCTGGGAATCAAGCCTAAAACCCTTAGACTACAAAATAGCATTTGTCATCAATAAAACAACATACAGCAAAAGGATGAAAGGGAGAAAACAAAGCAAGCACTAAAACAAAACAACCTACAAACTTACTAGAGATGCCCTGCCACATATTTGGCAGGGGAGAAAAAAGAAAACTCTCATAACTTCTAGTTACAGCTCATTATGCATAGGGTGACCATATGGAAAGGAGGACAGGGCTCCTGTATCTTTAACAGTTGAATAGAAAAGGGAATTTCATCAGGTGTCATTTGTATGCATGCTGCGTCTGGTGAAATTCCCTCTTCATCACAACAGTTAAAGCTGCAGGAGCCCTGCCCTCATGACCAGATACAAAAGAGGGCAGGGCTCCTGCAGCTTTAACTGTTGTGATGAAGAGGGAGTTTCACCAGGTGCTCCATGCATACAAATGACACCTGATGAAATTTCCTTATCTATTCAGCTGTTAAAGATACATGAGCCTTGTCCTCCTTTCCATATGGTTACCCTAATTATGCATTCTAGGTGTGTGCTCTGTCTTTCTGAGGTGTCAAGGCTCCTCAGAGCATGGAATGAAACCAATATGGCCAATCGAAATCTCAGAGCCAAGTGCTTGGTGAAGTGGTGATTTGAAGGAAAATGTCAAGTTGAGGAAGAGTTGGCTTACGAAATTTTATTATTTATATTTATTTTCCATCTGTTTATTTGAAATACCTATACACTGACCAAATCACAGGGTGAACTGCAAATTTATTTTTAAATTTAAAATACAAAGATAAAAACAAAATAAATTCTATTAAACTAGGTTTCAAAGTCAATAAATGCCTGGATGAACAGATGCATTTTAAAAGATGCGAAAGCACCATCAAGAATAGCACCTATTGCACTACAGAAGAAGATAAACTACTAGACACACCTATAAGGACTCAGTTGGCCTTAGTTCTCAGTAAACATAGCTAGTATCAGGCTATTGGATTCAGCCATGTTGATGGCCAAATCTAGTACTAGTGTTCTTTGAAAGCTCTGTCTACCCAAAGTTTGAAATACTAAGAATAAATAACCTGATGAAGAGCATCAGAGCTTGATGTCTTATCCATTCATGAGGAGTTAACGTGTATTGCACTAGAAGTTTCAGATTATAAATTCACTGGGAACAGATATTGGCTTTAATTTCCCAAAGTGTGAAAATGAACATCGTGATCCAATGAGCAAGTTGAGCAACTAGTATAATACTGGGGGATTTGGGCCATCATTTGCTTATTTTTTATATTTATTTTTCATGTTGGTGAGCGTGTGTGATGATTTGCATTAAAAATAAAATAAAGCTATGATGGACTGCTTAAAAAGAAACCTCCTTGAGGACATATACTGTCCATGGCTTTCAAGCTGACAGCCCTTGTACTGGAGCCATGACATGAGCTCTTGACAGAAAACAGAAAAACTTCAAGCAACAAGTCAGCAATCTGGCAGTACTGTGCTATATCTAAGCAATTAAAGGAGGGATCTCAAAGCTGAGATTTTTTGCTTATGTCTCAAGTCACCACCTGTCAGTATGAAGATCTCAAAGCCATTGGGGCAAGATCTTCCAGTTTTACTGGCAAAAGAACCAGTTTGACCATCTAGATCCTTTTGAAATAAAACTTGAGAAGCCAACTGAAAAGATTGCCCCAGTTTACTCCAAGAACTGTATCAAGTTTTTAATCAGCTGAAATTCACTATCCTGCAGATAGACAACAAGCATGTATAATCCTCAAGTGCCCTTTGCATAGGCCAAGCAAGTTACCAACATACTAACATTCTCTGATACCAGAGATATCAGGCATAGTAGTGTTCTCCATTTATTATCTTCTTTATTATTCGTTCTCCAGTCTAAGCCACTGCAAGGGAATACCATTTACCATCTTCTGCCTTCCCAGTTTTATCTATGTTGTGGAATTTTCCACTAAATTGAGCCTCAAAAGGAGCAGTGGAATGAAGTTTGGAAATATTTGTCTGTGCTTAGTGAGTCCTGCTGCAATAATCAGTCAGTACATGTGACAGATAATGTGCTATTTTGCTCTGTGTTTGAGAGAGGATGAGGTATTGGAAGGGCATGGGGAAGCCATTTCAAGGGTAGTGGGCAGAGGAAGGAATGGTGATGGCAGGCATTCTGGCTGTTACAAGAGAAAGTGGAATATTTGGATGTTGTTCTCCCTTTCAGCGAAAGTCTTGGGGTTTGTGGTGACAACCAGCTTGATGGTGCATTTGAACACCAGGACAGTACATGGGAAGAACCTGCAAACTTAGGATCTGATCCTGGATGAATGAGCTGAGCTGGTATGTATTAGACAACAGGAAGAAACGAGTGGGGTAAACTTCTTCAAAGTCTGGCCACAAGGTTTCTCTGTAGAGCACTAGCTAAAATGGAGTGGAAAGGAGACAAAGTTGCTGTAGCCTGTCCATCCCCTTGACTAGGTCCCCTGTTCAGTAGTCCACCAGTCTTCAATGTTTGTTCTTGAGGACAGGTTGCCAGAAGAGAATGGGGATTCTGTTGGTTCTACTCAACAGTATCACTGCCTGAGCTGATTGGGTTGATCTCAGGTGTCGTGTTGGATTCATCCAGACTGATGGTACTGGGTAACTTCAACATCTATACAGAGTTTACTTTGGTGGGGGTGGCTCAGGAATTCATAGCCTTCATGGCAAATATGGAGTTGTCCCAAATGATATCAGCTCCCACGCATTTAGCAGGACATACTCTGGAGTTGGTGATGGTTGTGATGATAGTGATGGTGTTGTTGATTATGATTATGTTCCGGGCCAAAGAAGGCCAATCTGGGTATGGAGGAATTATTTGGTAGGTTTTAAACTAATAGGTTCTCCTAACCTCTGCAGGGGAAACTTATGGAAAGGCCTGCTTCAAGAGCAAGATGGATTCATGGATCACAATGGTTTCCTGACTGCCTTGGATAAGTTTCTTGTTGCCTCAGCCAGTGATTCTGTCAAAACCCTGATGAGTTTCTGGGATAGGAGAATGACCTTGACAGTTGATACAATTGCTCCTGCTGACAAGGCCACCGATTTCAGTATTTCTGTAGCACTCCGTGTGATGAAGCAGTAGAGACAGTAATTACACAATTACATGTACATAATTCCTGTGAAATACTTTTATATATAGCACGATCATACTCATGATTCATAGGACCAAAACCATTTCTGCGGGGGTGGGGAGCATGCTTGCTTGGCTCTACAAAGGCTCTGCAAGCTGATGTGCAATTTACACTCATGTACAGCAGCTACAAGGCATTAGTACAAACAAAACCAAACTCTGTATATACTATAGTTTCATTTCCATTATGGCCTTACTTTGTTTATACTATGAGTTTACATAAGAGGTAAAGAGATTCTGACTTAAGAATTTATTGGAGTATCTAAGTAAGGCTACAGTCCTACAATCTTTTAATAGAGAGCAAGGACCACTGGACTTGATGGGACCTACATCCAAGTAAACAAGCATAGAATTGAACCATGTAAAAAAGCATGGGTAGGGCTGTGCACAGCCCCTGCCTCCGACTTGCCTGGAGGCTGTTTTGGAGGCTCCTGAACATCCCCTATTTGACTTGGGCCACTTCGGGGCCTGGCTGCCTCACTTTGCCACTGAAGCCAAAGTGAGATTTGTCCCCCCGCCGAGGTAGTTCAGCCTTTGCAGGGTTCCTGAGTGCTGGCTGCACAGTGGGCAACCCAGGAAAACCAGGGGCAAGGTCCACCTGGAGTCCATTGAACCACCACTACTGGGATATACCTTCCTGTGTGTCCTCTTCCCTGAAAGGCAAACCGCAATTTAAATGTAAGATTGTGGGAGCTCTCTTTTTTTTAATAGCTCTATGGCCACAAACTCAGGGAAATGGCTCTTTGCAGGTGCTTTGGTTGGCAGTGTGAGGTGACCAGGGAGAATGGGGAGGGAGAGGGAAGCAAGTCTGGTGATTCCAATGGTCTCACCTGGACTCACTTTCCCAGGCAAGCAGGCAGATGAGGGAGGGGAGAGAATGGCCCAGCACCACAGTGTATTGGCCTGAGGTACCCTGACATTTGGGTACAATTCTGCTTCAGCCTCAGGGCACCTTGGGTTGACCTAGTAGCACCTCAGATTCAGACTGAGGTGGGCCAAATCGGATTCAGGGATTTGGGCAGAGGAGATGCACAGCCCTAGTCTAAGGGGGTTAAAGAGATCCAAAAAATAACAGAGCAATCCTATAGTCCCTGGGACCATAGGATATGTCAGAATATCCCTCTCAAGGTAATCACTCCTACAACTTTGGGAGGGGGAATATGACGTTGGGCTGTTTCACCCCACCACCCTGCCATTGTCCCCTTGCAGCCACCATAGAAAATACTGTGGTGGTTTCTCTTCCAAGGCTGTAGTCATGACCTCAGAAGACTTCAGGGAGAAAACAAAGTGGGTGTGATGCTGGGCAGGGAGGGGAGAGAAGAGCCAGGATTTATTTATTTATTCATTTATTTATTTATTTATTTATTTATTTTATTAATTTCTATACCGCCCAATAGCCGGAGCTCTCTGGGCGGTTCACAAGAAGGGCGGATCCTACAGTCTCTCCATTGTTGTCCCCACCCATCACTTATTGGATGGGCTCAGAGGTCAGTCTAGATGGGGTGCAGGTGTTTGAGGAGGAGGAAAGAGAGACAAAATTGCTTCTGTCATTCCTCCTCCCCAGCCTTTCTCATGCCAGCAGGGCTTTGGATAGACAGAGAGCTCTGATTCCAGAGCCCTCCTTCTATGAAGCTATTAATGGTTACTAGTTATGATGGTTGTATGTGTTATGTCTAGGATCAGAAGCAGCATGCTTCTGAATATTACTTGCTGGGGAACAACACCAGGACAGGGTTGTTGGCTTCACCTGGTTGGCCATTGTGAGAAATAGATTGCTGGACTAGATATACCTTTGGTTTGATCCACCAAGGCTTTTCTTATGTTCTTATGAATGTACATGTGCTTTCAAATGCAGTGATTTGCTGATGGTTAGCACTTTTAATCAGAGTACACATCATCTACAACAGATGTTTTGGCCTACAACTCCTGTCATCCCTTATCATCAGCTTTGCTGGCTAGGGCTGATGGGACTTGTAGGCCAAAACATCTGGAGGGCCACAAGTTACCAACCCCTGATCTATGATCTGCAAGTAAGGGTGTCAATACTGCTCGCCCAGATAGACCAGTATGCTCGCCATACGCAGCACAGCTATCAATGTGTCAAAACATGGACAGTACTCTAAACCCACACAGTAAGAAGTATATCTTCCCTAAGGTGCTTCTTTTTGGAATTCCTTGCTTGACACGGTGGCGGCTGTTGGGAGTGCCCCAAGAATTTTGATCAGGCAAGCCATTTGCACAAGAAAGCCAAGTGATAGTGGAAGGGAAAAGATTTCTAAGCTTCTCATCTCCTTTCTCTTTTCTTCCACCCACCTCTTTTTAAACTGAGCAGGTGGGTTCCATCAGAATGAGAAAGAATTGGCTATGCCTTTGCAGTGAGAGACATTTGATCTATCTAAGCAGAACTGCAAGCAAAAAAGAGAAGTTTAAAATAACAGAACATATCTTTCATCAATACTCATGTGTCAACAGGATTTGCTGAGTAAATTGCATAAAACAGTAAACTGAGCACTTTTATCTATGTGCAAATCGACACACACAGAGCTAATCTGTTGATCCATTACTGCAAATATGTACCAGATTACCCATGGCTGGGGAATGCTGAGGATTGTAGGACCTTTTCTTCATTCTGAACATACATAGGGTTGTAGCCTTAGATGTTCATCAGTGCCTGCATAAAACAGGCCACTGAGCATGTCATCTCAGGGTAAATTCACACATGGACACGCATTCTACAAGAGTGCAAAATTCAATTGGTTTGATGAATCATTTTGCCTACAAATACTCAACTTTTGTAAATGTTGCCTTTTCCATGTCCCCCTGGGAGACTAGCCTCACAAATTCTAAGAAGGCAATTTCAGCTTTAAAAAGTCTAAATATAGCTTAGTTTATTTTATTCTGGGCCCAGAGGAGCAGAAAATAAAGGAAGTGAGAAAGAGCAGGGGGCAGGGGGATGGAGAGAGAATGTGAAGTTCTGTGTGACTGTGCAGCATGAAAAGTCCCAAGAGTTTCATTAAAATCTTAGAGCTCCTTAACTAATGCCCATCACTGTCAATGTACATAATTCCCTTCCTGCATTTCAGTGGCTGGAAAGATATGACGTACAGCAGCCTCCTGCCCTTTTCAAAACAAATACAAGTACTGGGGACAGTCAGAGAAAGCCCATAATTCTGTAATTGGAACTGGGGATTATGGTCATATTATTCTTGTGCTGTACCAACTGGCTCTCGGTCCAATTTGACGCCCAAAGGGTAGGCCTTGTTAGGTACCTGCCAAGAGCCCACACCCCAGTGGGGGCCCACTAACAAGAATCTCCTGGAGTTACTCCTTTTATTCCCTGTTGCAACCAGCTTGTTCACTTGCCTCTTGCTCTGGCCCAGACAATGGTGGTGTTAGTGGTGGTGTGGAAAAGAAGCAATAGATGCCACTGCCTTCTTGCTCACTGGCTCTCTGCCTGTCAAGCAAACAAGTGGTAGCAGTGATGAGAAAGAGGATGAGGGGCAATAGCAGCTGGTGACAACAGGAGTAAGAAGATACTCTTACTAAGGGAGGGGGCCATTGAGGGTGTCTTACCCAGGGCCCTCCAAAATGTAGAGTCGGCACTGGACTGAGTTCAAAGTGCTGGATTTGACCTTTAGGAAACTACATGGTTTAGGACCACTTCTCTCCATATATATCTTCACATACATTAAGATCTTCACTGGAGGGCCCGCCGTGGGTATCTCTGCCATTTTGAGGTGAATTGGATGGCAACCACAGGGAGGTCTTTGCCAGTGGTGATGCCCCGTTTGTGGAATGGTTTCCCCCAAAGACGTTGGCTGGGCATGTACTTTATTGTCCTTCAGGCAAATTCCCAAGATTTTTAGGTGTCATTTTAATCTGGTTGGCTGTTTTATCCCACTTTTGTGATTTTATTGCCATTTTTTGTTTCCATTTATTAATTTGTTTCTTTGTGTGTACATTTTCATTGTTTTATTCTTCCATTATTCTGCCCTGGGAACAGGCTGGTAGCCATTCTAAAGGTTATGGGGTGATACACTAAAAACAATAGGGTGGGGGAGTTCATCTAGTTTGCAGGCCTTTTAAAAGACAAATTTCGACATTGTTTTTCAATTATTGTTTGTTAAAAAAAAATAGGGGGACAGAGAAAATTTAGAAGGGGTATGTCGTCCCAGCTACCCCCTCAGCTACAGTCTTGTCTTGGAATATGACTGACGAACAACAATAACAAATAATACCTACAACAAATACAATACCGTCCAACTCACACTTGAGGAATATTTCTATTTGAGCCAGGTACAAGGAGGCATGCTGACATTTCTCTTTATGCCGACTGAGTGGTGAACACATCCTATTGCTTGGAACATTAGCGACAGCATATGCGTGTGCTTAGTCAAAGTACTTCGAATAGTCAGCCCAGCTGCTTTGCTTTTTTACCAATCACTGCTAAAAAAAGGGGCAGGAGAAGTAGGCTAAGGTGCACAGTAACAAGATAGTTTTTTTTGGTATTACACCTTTATTTAAAAGCCCAAACTGCACTTGTCATAATAATGAAGAGAACATTCTGCTGAGTCTAATACATTTCTTTATCATATCATCAAGCCACCATGAACACCACCATCACCACCACCACTAAGAACAACAAGAGCAACAAGAAAAAGATGCCATATGCACTAAAGAAAGAGCAAAAAGGAGAAAGGGGAGATTGCCAACCCATACTCATTATTCTTTTTTGGCTGCTGGCCGCTTGTTAAACAGCCTGTTTGCTGTATTGTCTGAGTCATGCAGCAAAATGAAAGGGGTCTCTTACGACGTCTGCTTGCTTGGCTTTATGTTTTGGCCAGGAAAGTTTGATAAGAGCTTTGATTACTCATGAAAGACTTAGAGTTTGTTTTGTCCATGCTCTCTTGCAACATTGAGGGCTTCATTTGGGATAATTGTGTAAAGCGTGGGATTTGGGATCAGCTGGGCCTGGGATGCAACGGTCTGCCTAATCACCTTCCCTTCCTGCTGCTACCATCACTTCCACCAGGCCTCTCATTCTGAGCAGAGGTTACTGATGATTGGGCAACTTACATCTCCTATTTGTTTCAAAGGATCTTTTCCTCTCTTTGAGGGCAGGATTTTAGCCTTTTGTGCTAAGAGGAAATCTAGCAATTCTGGATCAGGCAGAAAAGACGTTAGGAAGGAGTAATATCAAAAGGAGAAAACAAAGGAGTGACTAGAAAAGTGTGTGTTGGAGGGGGCAGTGGGGAAGAGAGAACCAGGAAGTGACACTTTTCTAGAAATCTAAGGAAAAGTAAGAACAGAAGATGGCAGGGCTGAGAATGTGAAACATGGCAGAGATGTCAAGAAGAATGAAAATGGGAATAGCCCCCTCACTTAACTGGAACAGGTTGGAGAAATTAACAGCACTTCAAGGATGGCTGGCGTGGGTGGGATTGTGCTAAAAAGAAGAGAGGAATTTATTCTGAACCGTTAATAATATAGTTATGTTTTTAAAAGTATACCTATTTTTGCTTAATTTTATTACACATATATGTCTTTCCTCCAGGAGCTAACGTTCTCCCTATTACCTTCACAATAACCCTTAGAGTAAATTAGGCTGAGAGGAGGTAGTGACTGGCCTGAGGTCATTCAGTGAATGGAGGGTATTTGCTGGTCCACTTCAGACAGAAAAAAATCTTCTTATTTCATTTCTATACTGCTCCATAGCCAAAGCTCTCTGGGCGGGTCACAACAATTCGGAATATCTTGGGTCAGTCACCCTTGTTTGTCAGTGTGTGTGCACGTGTGTGCACCCTGTCTGTTTGCCTGTCATAGGACATCTGAATGAATAAGTCTTTGTCTCTTTTTGTAGTGTGGGTGTTTGAGAGCTTCTGTTTCCTGCTGGTAAAAGGGAAAGTGATTAATGGAAGCTTGAGATTGTATTTGAAGTATTAATCTTTTGCTTCCAGGAAAGCATGGAAGATGATATAAAAACATGTTTTACGTTGTTATTGTGCATAAAATACCTTTCCTTTACTCTGTGTGTGTGTGTGTGCATGTGCGCACATACATACACACACACACACACACACACATGGTCAAATGGGTATGAGTTCAATGTTGGGGCAGAACAGGCATCCCACTACAGCCTACTAGGCCTAGAGTCCATCATGGTTGTGATTCAGCCCTAGATGGACCAGGTGCCTAATGTCGTCTCCTCCTCCTCCTCCTCCTCTCTCTCTCTCTCTTTTCTCTCTGTGCAGAAATCTTTTTCACAGTAGTCTAGTTGAAGCAGACTGTAATAGTCTTTCCTGCTGCTTCACTCTCCTCTTCCTTCCCATAGGGTAGTTGGTGTCAATTGGCCCAATGAGAGGAAGATATTCCATCTGGAGCAGGTCTGAAGCAAATGCACTAGTAGAGTGTTCTGTTCCTGGACCGTTCCACTGTCATATTTTGCATGACATCAGCCCATCTCGCATTCCAGCAGTATGGCGAGAGTTCTACCAAATCCTACACCCCTCAACCAGCATAACTCTAGATTACTCTGCGAGTTGGATTACATCACAGTTTCAGCACTAAATCTATAATAAAGTGCAACTCTATTAAACAAACACCACACACTAACCTAATGTTGTTAGTGGAGAGAACATGCAAGACTACTAGAACAACAGAAGTGTTGTGACCACTGACCACTTGAAGAAGGAGAATTTAAAACAAGCCAAGGCATTTGCTATTCAGGTAGATAGTGGAACTGGGAGGAATCTTGCACATTTCTTGACACATGTATACTGCAGTTGGGAAAACAAGATCCGCTGAGGACAAACTGTTCTGCCTTCCTCTTCCCACTCATAAGATGGCAAGAAATGTGTTTAAATTGAAGCATGCAAAAGAAGAATAACTTTTGAGGAGCACTTGGTGGGGTAAGGTGGGTTTTTTTGCCCCCTGGCTTTTTGCTTTGACAACTCCTCCTGCAAGGCTGGTTACAAATCAGGGCTGCAGCAATTGCCTCCATCTGCTCCAAGGATGTGCTTTGTATTTTCGCATGAAGAGCTTTGCATTCAAAACAGAGGGATGTTTTGTGCCATGTCATTTCTACAGCAAACTATATAAAACTGTACCCACTATATGCTTGCCAATTTTACTTCTGGTTCAAAAAAGTACGATTTGAACATGAAGCAATTTTGTCTTATACAAAGGCCTAGCGGCTTTCAAGAGGAGATAGAGGAACATTTCTTGGAATGGAGAGAAAGGAATTTTAAAAAAGAGAGGATGCAATGCACAGCTAATGGCCAGGAAAACTGAACCTTGCTACTTCTTTCTTATCTGCTTGAGTTGTGCTTTTTAAAAGAAATACTATGGGCAGAATATAAGCACATTATGCAAACACCTAAACTTTCTGCTGATTTCAGGGTATGGTGGTGGTGGGAGGATTGGAATGGAATAGAAAAAAAATGATTGTTTTCCTCTAAGTCAGGGGTGGGCAATTTATTTACGATGGTAGTGGCAAAACAAAACAAAAAATCGTGGTTTACTAAAATTTGGTAGAAAACCACTACAGAGCAGTATATGGGTCAAATTTTGCTTGTTCTTGCTAAATTTAAACTTTTTACCCCTCCATAGAATCACATTTCTATGTGATTCTATGGAGGCAGCAGCAGCCAGGCACCTCTCCATCGTTCCTGGGTCCAGCTCCAGCTGAGAGCCCCCTCCTTCCTGCTACCGTCACTGCAGAGGCCACCAGTGGGGGAGGAAGCAGCAGCCAGGCACCTCTCCATCATGCCTGGGTCCAGCTCCAGCTGAGAGCCCCCTCCCTCCTGCCACCAACTGTCACTGCAGAGGCCACCAGTGGGGGGAGGAGGCAGCAGCCACGCACCTCTCCATCATGCCTGGGTCCAGCTCCAGCTGAGAGCCCCTCCCTCCTGCTGCCAACTGTCACTGCTGAACTTTGCAACTAAGAATGTAGTGCCTGAATTTGCTTCCCCCCCCCTCATGCCTCCTCTGTCCCAAACCCCTTTCCTTTTGTGCCATGTCTTTTAGATTGTAAGCCTGTGGGCAGGGACTGTCAAGAAATATTTTTGGAAGCCGCCGTGAAAGCCTTTTTTGGCTGAATGGTGGGATAAAAATGCTTAAATAAATAAATAAATAAATTTAGCTTGAGAACAAGTGAAATCTGACCTATTTACCACTCCATAGTGGTGAACCACTCATTTTTTAAAATGTTTTTGGCCACTGCCGCACATTTTGGTGTCATGGCAGGGGGCGCCTGTGTGCCAGCTCCATCTTTAAGCCTGACTTGAACTGGACAACCCCTCAAAAAGAAGATGACCTTCAAATAGAGGACTGTCCCCTGTAAAGTAGAGCACATGACTACACTAAACATTCTAAATGCCAACTCGCTGGTCAAGGAGCCCCTGCGTGTTGGAGAGGATGCTGGGGCAGGTTCTTGGTGGCACACTCAATTCATGCAAGGCTAGTAGGAAGGCCATGTGATCTACTTTACAAAGGACAGAGCTGACAGAGGATCTCTATTTGAAGGTGTCCTTCTGTTCGGCCCACCACATGCTCTCTTGACCCTTGCCCATCATGGCTTATACGAGCTAGCTGCGGGGGGCTGACTGGATGAATCAGGGGAGCGGTGAATGCATCACTGTGTGAAGGAGACAGTGGTGTGACCACTCCAGAAAAACCCCTCCCTTGACCCAGAGATTTAACTATCGTCTGGTCGCAAATACCCCATTCTTGAACAAGGTATTCAAGAGAGTGGTGGTGTACCAATTGCAGGCACTCTTGGATGAAACTGATTATTTGGATCCATTCCAGTCTGGGTTCAGGCCTGGTTTTGGGATGGAATTGGCCTTGGTCACCCTGATGGATGACCTTTTTTGAGAGAGAGACAGGGGGAGTGCGACCCTGTTACTACTTGATCTCTCAGTGGTTTTCAGTACTGTTAACCACAGTATCCTCCTGGCCTGCCTTCGTGAATTGGGAGTTGGAGGCACTGTTTTACAGTGGTTCGACTCCTACTTGCGGGGTCAGTTCCAGAGAATAGCATTGGGTGACTGCACTTCAGCCTCATGGCAGCTCTACTGTGGCATGCCACAGGGCACCATGTTGTCCCCAATGTTATTTAATATCTATGTGAAGCTGTTGGGAGCAGTCATCAGGAGATCTGGGGTAAGGTGTCACCAGTATGCTGATGGCACCTAGCTCTATTTGTCTGTAACATTCTGAACCAGTGCCGGGATACAGTTATGGTTTGGATGAGGGCCAATAAACTGAAGCTGAATCCTGATAAGACAGAGGCTTTGTGGGTTGGTGGTTGACATTTTAAAAGTTTTAAATTCTGACCTTTGTATATTGTGGTTTTAATTGTGAACTGCACAGCTTTGATAATGTGCAGCTGTGCATCTCCAGTTCATAAAAACAGAGATCACAGTAAAGGAAAACAGATCCTCCACAAATGCAAACTGGTGGAATTTCACATTGGTGGAGTATCAGGGGAATGGGTTTTTTGGGGGGGGGTGGGAGTGGGGTAAAAAATTCCTAAAAATCAAGGCATGAACGGATATGATTCAAACTTGGCATGGCTAAAGCTCTCATTAAGAGCTATCACAATGTCAAGTTTCATCTCTTTATCTTTAAAAATTTCACAGATGTAAGCATTTTGATTAGCCACAGATGTCAATATCAAAGCTACACCTCACTCCACTCAGCCTCTTTCAAATATGGAGATTTTCAGTTAAGAAAGATGCACACACACACAGCACTGATGCTTAAAATACTGTTGGATAATTTCAGAGACATTAGAAGCTCCAATTGGGCACAGTAATTGCACAGTTTCAGGCTGCCATACTATTGTATTTGCCCAGAAATAAAAACATATGCACACACACATATATTCGCTGGCATAGTAGCAATACAGGTGAAAAGGTACATGAGCTGAAATAGTGCAACAACACAAAGATGTGAAAGTGCCCAGCTCTCAACTTGCTAAGAAAATGGAGAGGGAAACTGCAGACACAAACTGGGGGGGGGGGGGGGCAGGGGGAGTAGGTGTGATGGAGCTCACTAGCAGATAACAGGGCTCATGTCTATGCTGTGAAAAGCTCTAGAAGTAAATTGCTGCAGTTCAAGCTTTTATTAAAGGCATAGGAGAAAGCCAGGCACTTTTTTCCCTTGCCCAGTCTGCTCTTGGATTGGTTCCAATGCTCATTGCCATTTTTGTTTCTTGAAAATGGAACATTAAGGACTAGAATAGTGGAGAAGTGACACTAGTAGTTTGGTGACACTAATATACGAGCTGTGTGGAAGGAGAGTCTCTGTGGCAAGTAACAGGGAAATGTGCAGAGTACATCCACAAACAGAAACTCCAGATCCAGGCTATCACGTATGAATAAAGATGTTGTTTGACTGATATTTATTTCTATTTGGAAGAAAAATGACGGCCAAATCTATAAGCCAATTAGGCAAAAATATTCAAGTTTATGATATGGGCTGCAATCCTCTTATTAATATCAGTAGGATTTACTTCTGAGTATGCATGGTTAGGAAGAGGCTGCTAATCCTTTTGAAGAAAACAGGCCTACAGTGGCTCAGAACCCCCCACCCCCACCCAAAGTGCTTCAACTTAATCAGGTTGTGGAATTAAGCTGCATGTCTCTGTATTTATACACACTGTTCCTCCATCACCATCCATCTGTGCATCCTTACTCAAATAATCATCATGCATAGGTTGGCAGACCACACGCTTGTCCTTACATTAACCTGGAAACATGAAAATAATTGATGCCGGATCTTAGGCAGTGATCTGTACCCATAGAGTTTTGTTGTGGGTTCAACCATGTGCAACTGTGAAAAATCATATAATGGGCAAGTAATGCACTGGTCGGGGTGGGCAACCTGATGCCCTCTAGATGTTATGGACTACATGTCCCATAATCCCTGTTCATCAGTCATGCTGGCTGGGGCAAATGAGGGTTGTAGCCTAAAATATCTGGAGCACATATTATCTCACCTCTTGGAATGGCCACAGTTATACTGTGATATGTGCCTTTATTAATTTCACCCTTGGGATTACTGCGGGGGGGGGGGGCACCATCACATGCTTGTCATGAGTTTGTGGGCAAAATGTGGGGCCAAAATGGTCCTGCGTCCTTCACCTCCATTAGTTCAGTTGTGCGGGTAGAACAAACCACGAGTACAACAGGAACTAGGGATTCCTGAAATAAGAGCTGCTTCTGTGAGCTCCGCTGACCCGCCCTGATCCGAAAATGAACATTGTCACTAGTTTCCAATTGTTTCAGGAACAGCTAGTTCCTGTTGTGCTAGCAGTTCATTCCAATAGCTTCGGGGCAATGTAGGACAGTGCCTAGGAATTCCTCATCAAAAGATATTATAATAATATTCACAGAATATGTGTGTGTGTTACTAAGTTTCTTCAATTTACAACATAAAACAGCCCTAAACATCTTGCAACAAATATATTTTTCCAAATATATACCATTGAGTAACATCATGTGTATACCAAGTTAAATATTCCCCTTTGGAATGTTATTACACAGTTATTGTGCAATCCTATAAATGTCTACTTAGAAGTAAGTCCCGTGCATTGATGGTGCTATATAAATAAATAAATAATAATAATAATAATAATAATAATAATAATAATGTTTTCAGTGAAGCTTACTCCCAGGTAAATGTTAGAGAAGGTCATTCTAAATGTATTAGCTATTAATAGTTCAGTTTATTGTTTATAACAATGAAACCATGAAATAGTATCTAAAATGTAACACTGAATTGCAAAATACAAATAAAATATTCATATAAAAGTTCAGACTCGTGGAGATGATGGAAAGAGCAAAAGTATCTACTAGCAAGCTTATAGCATAGTTGATATAAATCAGATTATTAATGGAACAAGAAATGTCTGCTGGGTAAACAAATGTATATTGAATTTTATAAGCTGCAACAGCAAATAAAGATGTTCTATAGTTGACATTTATCGTTATCAGAGAAGAGGATGAAAACTAGGTTCTAACTTCAATAGAAGTCTAACCCCCAAGTCCTTATATAGTGTGACATTTCAAAAGGCAATGAACTATACACACACCCCGCCCCCGCGCGCTCTCCAGTTATCTACAAAAAAGTGTTTGACATGCACTAATTCCTGGAGAACCATTCTAAAGAAATGTTGTTGCGTTTCCAAGGAGAGATGTGTGTTCTGCATGTTTGCACTTGCAAGTATGCAAGAACAAAGGATGAGATCAACAATTATTTGCATCACTGGGAGTTTTGTATTCAAAATATGCTCTTTGCTTCACAATTTGGCATCCCGAAAATCTCTGCTTTTACTTCCTTGTTTTAACTTTCTAGTCCTCATAGTAGCACAAAGAAACTTTAACACATCCCAATGGTTTCTATTTATGTATTTATTTAAGTTCGAACAATATTTCTCTTAAGATACATGGGGAGAGCAATCCTATGGCCGCTAGACAGAGTTGGGGGGAGGGGGAGGGATAGGATACTTCAGGTTCCTAGATTCGAGATTGGAGACAGTGCTCCGATATCAAGCCCAGGAGACTGAGGGTAGTATCCAATGCAACTCCTACCAGAGTAGACCCATTGAAGTGAATGGACATGATCCAAGTAGCGCTATGATTGGATACTGCCCCTAGCTCCTTGCCCCGCCCTCTCACAACAGGCATGGAGAGAACCACAGCAGCAGCCTCTCTGGGGTCACAAAGGCAACCTTGGAAAAGACAGAAAGGGGGCATTCCCATAGGCAGGGGACTGGAAAAGTGGAGATATGAGCTGTCACCAGCTTTCCCCAGCCTCCTTCCCTCCCCAACACCTTAGCTAGAAGGGTGAAAATGCCCATCTAGCTAAAATGCTGGGGAAAGCATGGAGGTGATCTGCTGCAAATTGTAGGATATTTTCTCTGTCTAGACATGCATAGGACTGCACCCTTAGAAACTATATATTTAATCAGTCTCCCTCTCATCCTCTACCTCCAGTTTTTAATAGCTTATTGCAGGCATTGCACCAGTTGCTAAGAGCTATCAAGGTAATCAGTGCTGGGAATAGATGATCAACATAATTTGCCACACACAGTTCTGCAAGTTGTTGCATAGCTATCATAACTATCATGCAGAGGCGTAGGGGAGGGGAGAAAGGAAAATTCGATCTGGTGAGAGTGTGCGTGTCTTGTGCATTTAACTGTTTTTTCTCCCTGCTTGTACACCATTTCATTGAACAATGTATATCCAATGTTCACAAAGCTTTGCTTTACACTAGGACTAAGAAATGAACTTTAATTGGCAAGAAACGCTGTGCGCCCAATCTGGTGTCCACCAGACATTCTGGACTACAACTCCCGTCAGTCTCAGCCAGCATAGTCATTGGTTAGGCATGAGGCGAGTTGTAGTCCCAAACACCTGGAGGTCATCAGGTTAGAGCAGAGGAGAAGACTGCAGCTTTAAGGCACAATCTTTGGGCTAACAGTGTACATCCGACTGAAAGATCAAGAACCACAAGAAGGCAGAGCTGGACCTTGAAGCTCCATTTAGCACCTGGACAGCAGACTGAGCAGGCACCCAGGGTTGCAGTCCTCTCCATTGTGGTGGGATGAATTGCATTTTTTTAAGCTACAGTCATTATTTCTAAATGTGCATATATACATATAAATTAGCACATGTAAATGTTGTGCAAATTGCTGCCCTCTTTTTTGGAGATGCGTAAGTGGCCATCCTGTTTAGAAGATATGTCAGTCTTGAACCAAACTCTATTTGAATGAGTGGAAGGACTTTCACTGTTTCAATAAGTGCCAAAAAGCAAGGGGGGAGGGGAGGAAGATAAAGATACAAAATTGGACAACTCCTCAGCTGAAGGATTGGTTCATAATGACCTGGTCTACAAAATATCCAGATTTCAGAATACCATAGGACCCTATAGATGTGGACACTGTGTATGTTGCCCACAAAGTTCAGGAACTAAGGAGTTTGTCAGTCCACTGGACAATCAATAATGTTCTTTTAGATCTTTCACCAATTGTAATACAGACTATATAGTGTAAGTTGCCCTAAGCTATAGGTGGGACGGACTTCTAGACCTCTCGGGTTAACCGCCCAGAGAGCTTCGGCTATGGGGCGGTATATAAATATAATAAATAAATAAATAAATAAATAAATAAATAAATAAATAAGGATAGAAGTAAGATTCATACTCAGAATGTAGAAGCTTCTTTGACTAAGCAATTCTTACAATATCCTCCTCCTCCTGATGATTTAATTTTTATTTTATTTTATTTTTGCATTGGGACATATACAACCTATTCCTTTCAAACGTATTTCTTTAATTGAATTATTGGCTAGAAGGGAAGGACTTTGGATTCATAAAATGAAATCCATGCCCCCTCTTTTGTTTATTTATTTAATTAATTAATTACATTTTACACCACCCAGTAGCTGAAGATCTTTTTAAACTCCTCGTGTTTGTGATGACAGCTGATCCTAGTTCTTCTATATAACACTTCTTTTGGTGCTACTTCTGGAACAGCCATCAATCTTTTATTTCCAATTTATGACCTCCTGTCTCTCCAGTGTATATTGCTTGGAATACTTTTGGCAAGTTGTTTTCTAGACTACATCATGTAGAAAATGCCATATGATGGAAGTTAGGTATTAATTGTAATGAATTGGTTTTGTTACTTTGCAATTTTAGAGATATTATCCCCTGGAAGAGCACAACCTTGGCCCTTTTTTTTTTTTTTTTTTTTTGGAGCATTGATTTTTTGCAGATTCTGGGTAAAGTAAATAATATCAGTAAACCTTATTAGGTGTTCTTTGCTTTACTTTTCATTACTTCATTGCCTTTATATTTTGTTGCAAAATAGAACATAGGAATTGGGAGGATCGAGCTTGACTGCCATCCATAACAGACAAACAAAATAAAGATAATTGCTCTATTATTTTTAAGAAGAATTAAAACAAAAATGCAATCTGGAGTTTTCATAACAGCTATTTTATAATAAGTACAATGTATTCTTGAATCTATAGTTGTTTGTATACTGAGTACTCACCCCTAATACACAGGTGCTCAATTATCTACTGATTAATTTTTATGTTGTCTGTATTATGTGTATTGCATTTGTGTTTATGTGATTGTTTGCATATTGGGCATTCACACCTGATGCATAAGTGCTCAATTATCTGCTGATCATTATCAGTTGTTATTGGCTCTTCAACTTGTTGTGTTTATGTAATACAAACATTTTTATGGTCCTTCGAT
Organism: Elgaria multicarinata webbii; assembly: GCF_023053635.1. Classification (NCBI taxonomy): domain Eukaryota; kingdom Metazoa; phylum Chordata; class Lepidosauria; order Squamata; family Anguidae; genus Elgaria; species Elgaria multicarinata. The sequence goes on from NC_086173.1 coordinate 72,160,955, forward strand.
TTGTCCAATTTTGTATCCCTTCACTGATTCAGCCATTCTTAAGCCCTGCTCAAATATTAGATGAAAGGAGAAGGATCACAACAGCCTCTACCCAGTCATTACAAGGCCTGACAGATGCCCCATGCATACAACTGTACACATGGAAAGCTCTTTCTGATGTGATAATCCTCATATGGCACTCAGGTGGTGTATATTCAATCCTCCTATAACATTTGAACAGGGCTACTGATTAACGCTTCTGAAGATCCAGCCTCATTAACAATTAGAAACATATTTCAGTCTAAACACAGAGGTTGTTGTAAATAAAAATATTTACATGTCAAAGTTTAAGTACATACACAAATATTTGCAGGCACCTGGCTTTATTTGCATGTAATAACTGATATGCGCGCAGTTTCGTGATTACTCCAGTTTACAAATTATTCTCTGGCTTTACTTTATGTGTTTACTATGTTGTGCACCAATTAAGAACATAAGAAGAGCCCTGCTGAATCAGACCAAGGATCCATCTAGTCCAGCATCCCGTTCACAGAGTGGCCAACCAGCTTCCTATGAGAAGCCTGCAAGGTGGATACAGGTACAATAACACCCAGCTGCTTGTGTTCCCCAGCACCTGGTAATTGTTTAAAGATAAACCAAAGGGTACCATTTCTTCACCCTAAGTCAAAGTAAAAATTTAAGGGCCCCTTCCTCTTCAATGACATGCACAGAAATGTTTGCCTGCTCTGCAAGGTCAATGGGGCATGGCCCTCTACTTCTTTACTATAATGACTGGCCAGTTTTTTCTGAAGAGGTACTAATAGTCTTGGGCATTTTCAGCAGCCATTAAGACTTCATCCTAAGGGCTGCTACTGCTGTTCCACTACAAAAGCCAGGAATAATAGGCAGCACTAGCATGGGCGGGGGACACAAGCATTGCCACCAGTACTTTGAGCTTGAATCCTATGTTCCACAACCTCTAGACAGCACAACTTGGGAATGGGTTAAAGGAAAAGATGTATGGTTTTTGTAAAATCTGTCCTGTCTGTATTTCATGGATTGTCAGGATGCTTTTCATTCTATCATCCCCTCATTGGCAGAATTGGATTTTTCCAGTTTCCTGAATTCACGCATATTCACATTTTACTGTTCTAATTCTGTATTTTAATCTTATATCAATTTCTGCTGCGTGGTTTTATCCTGGTTGTGTTTTTTATACTGTATTTTGTATTTGTGTTTTTAGACTATTGGTTGTTTTATTATGGTTTTAATTTCTGTGAACCGCCCAGAGAGCTTCGGCTATTGGGCGGTATAGAAATGTAATAAATAAATAAATAATGCAAATTCGCACTTGCAAAAATGTGCAAATCCCTCCCCCAGCCCCATGTATAGTTTTATGCTTTAGCATATGGAAGAAATACGCATTTTCAGCTTGTTTGCGGGGTTTTTTTTAAAAAAAAACCCTATGTTATTGGACTAAATTTGCAGAAAAGCAATGGTAGGGAAACATGATCCCCCCACCCCGCTCTAAAACATACTGGCCTCCTGAAATCACTGCTTGCACTGGACTCTCTGTGTGCAACCACTGCACACGGGACTGGGCATTTTCACTGATTTCTATCTACTGCTGAAGACACCGGGGATGTCCTTGCAAGCCAACAAATGCCCAACTAAATTTTGCTGACTTGCATTAACTAGCGGTGTTCTTCTTTACTTTTCAGCCAGAGATATTAGGAGGACAGCAGCATACCCATCATCCTCTGTAGACCTTGGAGGGCTGTTGGGGCAAAATGGGGGCAACTGGTTTGTGGCTGAGCAGGATCTGGGGACATGAAACTCAGGCCACCTTTATTACTTAGCTGTATGTGTATGTGTGGAAGGGGAGAGGTTTTTGTTTGCTTACTGCCACTTATTGCTGCTGGGAATAAAAGGGATGGCAGTTTCTTGCCAGGAATAAAGAAAAAGGAAATTATTCAATATGCAAAAGTATGTTTTCATAGCTCTTATAGATTTCTCCCTATGTCAAAGAGTAAAAATGAGGCACGTGGATAAATGTGTGCTATTTACGTAAGATCTCATGAACATAGTGGAAATTTGGAGAATTCCTAAATTAAGGGTTTAGCTCATCAAGGGTCAAATTATGCAAAGCTGCTGTAAATAATCACAGATATCAGATGCTGACATGTTCTGGAAAATTACTTTAAGAGCTAGGAGCAATAGAACAAGAATACGCTGCTAACCGTGAAGTACAAGGCTGGGTTACTCATATAGTGGGAAGGCTTTGTGGCTAGTGATCCACAGAAGTCTTGACCTCTCAGGAAATGAGAGGGATGCTTTCCCAGTAATATTGCCATGAACTCACAATGCCATCTTGTGGATATTCATCTCTGACAATGGAGGGTTCACGCAATCAGCATTGCTTCCAAATAATGTGCCCTGACAACCTGCAGGGATGGAATGTAATCATATGGAGAATCTGCTGAATGCTCTGACCCAACCAAGCAAAGCAAGATGGCAGCAATTCCCATGAGTCTGACAGCTTGGAAATCTGCTGCTGGGATCACAGGAATTCCTACCCATTCATCAATGTTACGTTGTATAAAAACCGTTATTAACTCATGATTGTATAATTATGCTACTGATATACTTATGCTGCAATCCTACACACATGTACCTGGGAGGATGTCACATAGAATTCAGGGGGGTTTACTTCTGAGTAAAGATGTATAGAACTATGATGCTCATTTTAAAAAAAAAAAACACCCACCCTTACACCAATGTCCTATATGCACCCCTGCAATGTAGAATGTATCTGACAATCTCTCTAACACAACGCCCCCCAAAACAAGGGCCATGGGGGACCTCCAATGCAACCGTGAAGCTTTCCACTCCCTGCCCTATCAAATAATTATTTTTAATTTTTAAAAAAGCTTGAAAAACATTAGAGCGCCAGGTTCTCCTTCCTGTTCCTGAACTTGCTGCTAACCAGATGTTTGGTGGCAGGAAGAGAAGGAAAGAGTTGCTTCCTGGCTTTACTTTCCGCCCATGCAGACCTTTCCCCTTTGACCTCCTTCTCTCTGCTCTCAGGCTCTAGCTTTGCTCTTTCCCTCCCCCTCCCCCTCCCCCTTGCTATTTCCCCAACCTTTCCAGCCCCTAGCCTCACTTATTTCTACATACACACACACAGCTCTTTATCTCCAGCAAGGATGAAGCGACTGAATCCTGCACTATGTCCTTTGATTGGTAGTACTAGCAACCCTCCATCTGGAAGCTCCCTAACCTTGAATGAACATGCATAGGATTGGGTTGGAAGTGAATTCAAACCTCTGGGAACTTTGGTCGTAAATCCCATTGGCACATGTGCTACATCTTACAAGCTTGTAAAGGGGTTTTACAAGAAGCTTATAAGATCTTTGCCTTCTTTCTTCTTCAACGAAAGCTCTGCATCACATATGCCTCCAGTAAAACAACATCAGCAGTATGAACGATTTCAATAATAGAAAATGGGGGCCGGGGTGGGTGGGTTGGAGAATAGATGCCTCACTTCCAGCACTGTTGCCCCAAGCCAATCCTACCTGCTTTCTGGATTGCTTTTAGGCTTTGAAAAGCAGCCAGTCCTGGATCTCCCACATCATATGTATTTGGGCCTTTTGACATGAAATACACTGCAACAAAACAAAACCACCTTTTGATCCTGCAATGGCAACCCAGCTTTTGCCAAGAGTAACTGAGGCTGCAGTCTAGCCATCACCAACCTTGAATGGACAGCTAACATTCATAACCAATACACATGTTTTCCTGTGTGGCAGTTGCCTCAAGAAAAAGATCTTAATATCTTGATAAGAACTATTGATTTATATTGAATAACTATGGTCAAGATTTTTTTTAAATGTACACACACACCCCTTTAACATAACCTAATCCGTACGTAGAAATCTTAAAGTTGTACAATTATTTTTATTCCATTATACCTACCAAGGTATCACTGTGTTTTCTTTCTACCATATTGCTACCACAACCCTTGCCGTTTCATTCTGGACTGATCAAAATTTCCAGAGACTTTTCAAAGGCAGCCTCATGTCGAGAGCCTTACAGATAATAATGTTTCATTATCTTCACTAAAGGCACTTCTGGGCACTAAGAGCTGGATTTACACGCACACTTTCCAGGCCGCAAGAGCCTATCTGCTTCTGTCTACACAACTCTATACAGTTACCATTGACGTAACTGGCAAATTTTGATGAACAATAATGAAGATGAAATGCTGAGCAAGGCTCCTTTGTGAAACAGTTTGCTTTGTGTTTAAGGTTAATCACTGACTAACACTGGCGTGACTCTGCAGTCATTGCCAGCTCATAAGGTGCCTGGGAAAACTGGTGCAGAAGCTGTAAATCTCCCTTTTGACGTATAGAAACACCTCCTGAGGAAGGTAATGAAGATGGCAGGGATTAAAAATCATTTGGACACACCACTGAGAGCCAAGCTACACATAACATTAATCATCAAGTCGTAGCATGTAGTTAGGGTGACCATATGAAAAGGAGGACAGGGCTCCTGTGTCTTTAACAGTTGTATAGAAAAGGTGTCATTTGTATGCATGCAGCACCTGGTGAAATCCCCTCTTCATCACAACAGTTAAAGCTGCTTGAGCCCTGCCCTCTTTTGTAACTGGTAATGCTAGTATAGCTGTACAAAAGAGGGCAGGGCTCCTGCAGCTTTAACTGCTCTTGCTCCAAGCTGTTGTTGGAGGTGAGGTGAGGTGAGGTGAGGTGGGGGGGTTAGCCCTCACTCCAAATAAAATTTTGTTGGCATTCATGATGCTTCTTGAATATGACACTCTTCTGCATTAATACTATTCAATTCCCGGGATCATCTGCTACTCTGTGTAGGCTTCTAAATGCCATGGAATGTGATACTAAGCAACAATGTGCACACAGAAGGAAAGTGCACCGGTGTGTTGTAACAGTGCGCACTATGTGCATGAATTATAACCACAAACTGCCATGCAGAAAATTCCTGCAGATGCCCATGCTTGGATATAAAGTGAAAAGAAAGCTTCATCTGCTTAATTTAAAGGCAAGGATGCTCTTAAGGAAATAGGAGGAAAGCCTGTAAAAAAACCAAACAAAAAACAAAAACAGAACCAAGGCAATTTTGTTCCTGTCAAAACAGATATGTGATGTGAGACCTTAAAACACAGTAAATATACAAAGTACTATAATTCAGTTGTCAGGGTTGTCTTCTCTCTCTGGCCTTAACTAAAGGAGACCACTTGCATCAGCTGAAGACATTGTCCAGTTTATCAGACCTTGGCCAGATCTACACCAAGCAGGATATAAAACTTTGAAAACGATTCGAAAACAGTGTATGGAATGTGTCCTGAGTCCCAACAGTTTTCAATGCTGTCATAATCCATTATAAAGCAGTAGTGTAGCTCCTGCCCACATTGCCCTCAGTTTAGGCCAGGAGTGGGGAACTGTGGCCCTCCAGATGTTGTTGGGCCACAATTCTGACTATCTTTTACTATTAGCCATCCTTTCTGGGATTGATGGGAGTTGGAAGACCACAATGCCTGGTGGGCAACAGGTTCCCAATCCCTGATTTTGGCCAACTATCAGTTGTAGCTGGTGGATTCTACCATTCAAGAAGCAAGATGGCTTCCTAAACTATATATATATATATATATATATATATATATATATATATATATATATATTTAAAATCTACAGGCTATTTAGGGTTGCTCCCTTCCCCTCACATACTACTCTGGCTCTTATACAGCTGGATGTTCTGCAGAAATCTAATGATGTTGTCCCCCAATTTACAGATAGACCTGTTGAATTTCTGTCCTGCAGAACACCATTAAAGACACAGGGCCTCATCAATCAAAACAGGTGGCACGCGTGCATAATTATGCCTTGGAGAAATACAGTGGGGAGTGTATGCAAAGCCTGTAGTATGAATACATGCTCTTGACTCTAGGCTTGCAACCTGTTTTCCTGAGACTCTGTGCTTTCAATGGCTCAAATCCAGATTTAGTAATACTTAGTATAGAACCATTAAACACAATGGGAATTAATTATGACTCATCATTGCTACTGAGTTAGATCCAGATTGAGTCACACTTACAAGAAGATGCTTTGAACTCTGAAATGTAACTCAAGCTGGATCCAACCTAATAGCTGCAATGATAAGCAGTTTAGCTGGATTGCCATAGCTCAGTGTTAGAGCATATGCTTTCCATGAAAAAGAAAGAAAGAAAAAAGTCCCAAGTGTGACCCCTGGCATTTGCAAGTAAGGCTGGGAAAGTTTTCCCCAGGACCCCTGCGAGCTGTTGCTAGTGTGTGCAGACAGTGTTAAGTGGCTCGATCAGCGTTGGGAATTGTGGCACTCCAGAAATTGTTGAATTTCAACTCCCATCATCCTTGATTATTGGCCATGCTGGCTAGACTTATGGGTATTGGAGTCCAACAACATCTGCAAAGCCCTAGTTTTCCCATCCCTGGGCTAGATGGATCAATGGTCTGACTCAGTAGAAGACAACTTCTTATGCTCCTCCCTATGCATCTGCGGTCTTTTTGCCTGATATGTTGCTGTGGAAGGCTCGGAGCTCCTGGGCCAAACTACACATTACGTTAAAGTAGGGTAACCATATGGAAAGGAGGACAGGGCTCCTGAATTTTTAACAGTTGTATAGAAAAGGGAATTTCAGCAAGTATCATTTGTATGCATGTAGCACCTGGTGAAATCCCCTCATCATCACAACAGTTAAAGTTGCAGGAGCCCTGCCCTCTTGACCAGATACAAAAGAGGGCAGGGCTCCTGCAGCTTTAACTGTTGTGAGTTGCTTTAGCATAAATACATGTGATCCCAACTGGAGTCAATGGAGGTTCCCCCCTTTTTTTAACCCTCCACCCACTTTGGGTGTGTGAAATTTCTGGAGGGGTGAACAGGTGGGAGAAGATTTAATCCTAGCGCACACGGGCCCCAATCAGAATTGGGACAGCACACAGTTACACTAAAATACTACTCTCAGGTTCGTTTACATGCTGCTAAGCAATTGATGTAACATCTGAATGCCTCTACATTAAGGAAAATTGTGTTGCTTATCCAGGACTTTTTGCTTCCCGGTTTTTTGGCATGATTGTTATGGGCTGAATTACATGGGAGGAGAGGGGTGACAAGGAATTTGAATAGAATACTTCCATTCCGTTCTGTTCCGTTGAGTTCTATTGAGGCAGCACCATCTATTGACAGAAAATCCTGCTGTATCCCAGCTATTAACACTTTAAAAGTGGCTCTTTTAAACCCAGGAATTCCAGAGGATTCAGCAAGAGACATCCTGGTTATTGACGACATCATAAAATTGACCTGAAAACTTCCATGACTGGCCAGTCATGAGTGAGCAATAAATCGTTCATTTAGAGGAGCCCTGTAGTTGGACCCCAGTTGGAAAGCAAAAAGTAGCCAGTGACCTCATCCGTAAATACAACATCCAGGAACACAGAGAGCTTCGGCTGGGGGGCGGTATATAAATGTAATAATAAATAAAATAAATAAAACATCCCACTGTGCTGTAGGATAGGCCTGTGTGTTTGTAACTATACCTGAGAGAGACGGAAGGGAGAAGAACTCAGGATGACGTTTTCTCTGTTGCAATTATCTGCTTCCTTACATAGTTGATACAGCAAACATAAAACATCCGCACTCAATATTGCTCCTGAAAAAAACCAATGGGAAAAAAAACAACACTTTAAAAAGGTTCTCAAAGGATTTAAATCTACCCAGCTGCTTCCTGAACATAATTAACAGCTGCTGTACAATCTGCTGCCACTTGTAGCTCCTGGTTCTCTCTAAAATATTACACTCTTGGGAGAAGTCAGGCTATAAATCTCAACAAATGTCATAGAGCGCCAGTTTGTCATAGGCCTGGGAGATGTAAGTATCTAGGGCAGTCCAGGGACACTCAAGGAGAGAGGAACAGAGCAGCAGCAGAACACAGGTCTGGGAAACCTGAAAGTCGGTAAGGTGACATCTTTTTGTTGATTGCATTTTTGTTGCAGAGTGTGTGCTAATTTTAGATTTTTTTTAAGATTGTGATGCTTTTCTCCATCCATCCTCTGGCAGAGGATAATTTCAGGACATGTAGGAATTCAAGAGGTGCTGCTTTTTCCTGCCCTGTTTGTTCATGTTGAAGAAAGCTGCCCAGGTTGAATTTCTTCAGCTGTGCAATCAGAAAAAAAAATAGCCTCCCCTTCCCCATTTTTCCCAGAGATCTCTTGTCCATTGCCTGCAACCATCTTTTGGGAAATATGCAGAATGGAATTCATATTGCAGAATCCCCATGACCAAAGGAAGTGCAGATACTTTGCTCTGAATAGGTATTCCTCCTAGGTTAGGTAATTCCCAAGTCAGTGTTTCCCAGCTCAAAATCCCTGTATCTCTCTGAGCACAGAGACTTTCTTCCTAATGGTCCTAGGTGGCTTTCTCCATGTCTTCTCCAATACATCCTTATGCCAAATTTACTGACAGCATTTCATTATACCACTTCCTTGGTTTATCTAAGTCTTGATGAGGTTGGTGTGGTCTGCCTTTTCATTACCCCAGGGTTTTAGGCTTAAATTACATGTTAATTATGTGGAAATCCCTTCTTCTCCTTCTCTTTCTCCTTCTCCTTCTTTAACCCAAAGGAAGCCAGGAGCATACTGAGCCTGGGAAGAAGGGAGGGGCAGTGGCAGAGCTCCTGCTTTGCATGTAGAAGGTCCCAGGTTCAATCCCTGGTATCTCCAGGTCAAACTCCTGCTTGAAACCCTGTACAGCCATTGCTGCCCCCCTAAGTCCCCCCTGCTTTTTAAAATTATTTTTTTATCTGTGTCTGTGAAGCTGTGCAGATACAGATAATAATAATTAAAAAAAACAGGGGGAGGAGAGGAACGGAATAAGTGCAGGAGCTGGAGACCACACAGCACCAAAGCGCCACAGTCAAGATGGGGGCCCAATCTGCTAGTTTAGGGGAAATATAGGGGGTCCCTAGCTTTTCTCTTGCACATGAAAAAAAAAAAGCTTAGAAAGATGAAACGGATTAAGCAGCCTCCCCCCGCCCACTCTGTCTTCCACTCAGATGCAGCGTGTTCTAAAAACAAAATTGGGCAAAATTCATGGACCTCTGCATAAAATGTGTTCTGAGCCTGAAGATGCAACAGCTAGATATGATGAGCGAACTTCTGTATAGAGTTTAGATGCAGCTTTACTCTGGGTGGCTAGTCATCCCATGGTGCTAGTGGAAATTATATTAACTACAGATTTGGAGGGGAAACTGCACAGGAAACCTTGGCATGGGCCTAAACCCCCCTTCTCCAACCTGGTGCCTTCCAGATGTTTTGATCATCAACCTTCATCAGATCCAGCCAGCATGGACAATGGTCAGAAATTCTGGGAGCTGTAGATTGTAAATTGTGTTACAATTGAGACAGGACACTCCAGTGTATGATACATCATGGGATGAAGCTGCCATTTTGTCCATGGTTCTGTCCCAAGTCACTATTTTGTGAATGGGCTCCACTCTTTGCCATCACCACTGGCTATGGGTGGTGGCTCTTGAGACCTTGGCCACAAAAAAGTAGATACTGCAAGCCAAATGTCTTCCCACCCTTGGTGTATGCCATGTTGAGCTTCCTGTAGAAAAGGCAGGCTACATGCTACATGCCATCTATTTGTTTTGCTTGACACCGCCCCCCAATACACTTCCTTTGGGGGAGGGGTTATCAAGTCCCCAATATGACAAAATCTATGGCTTCCTCTGTAATTGATAGGCCTGACAGATGACCCTGTGAAGATGGATCTAAGTTGACAGCTTTAGTTAATCAAAAGCAACACTTAACCGTTCATGATCACAATCCTTCTGTGATAAACCAATTTAATGGCAGCGTGGGATATATATATATATATATATATATATATATATATATATATATATATATTCAGCCATGCTGTAATTAATTCTCTTTTCTACTGATGGAAATTAGTACCTTGGAGTTGATAGTGTATTACTACTTCTGCTATTTTACCAAAGGCAAATAATTTTATCATTGAATGACTTGTTCTGACGGTATTGTGACACAAATATACAGCCTAATTCTATGCATATCTATGCAGAACTACATCCCACTGAAAGCAAAATAATACCTCTTTTTATTGAGCTTAACATGCCTGGAGTTTGCTGCTGTTGAGAGAAAATCCTCACGGTCACTTGCACATGTTTCTTCCCAAGTAATCCTACATTGTAATCCTAACAGTAGTGCCATAGATGACTGTTTTGTGACATTCTCTCGCCCTCTGGTGGTTAATAAAAGATAAGGCTATTGCCACACCAGGCTTTTGATTCCATTTCTATTTTGTCTTCAAATATCTGAAGGGTTGTCATGCAGAAGATGGAGCAGACTTGTTCTCTGTTACTGCAAAGGGAACGAAGGGTGGAAATTGTATGCAAGCAGATACCTCCAGTATCAGAGGCAGCAAGCCTGTGTTCCGCAGTTGCTGGGGAATATGGGCAGGAGGGTGCTCTTGCACCCTTGTCCTGCTTGTGGGTTCCTGACTGACAGTTGATTGGCCACTGTGGGAACAGAATGCTGGACGAAATGGACCCTTGGTCTGATCCAGCAGGGCTTTTCTTATGTTGGTTAACCATTGGGAGAAATGTCCTAACTGTACGAGCTTTCAGTTAAATGTTAGGAGAAACTTTCTAATGGTAAGCGCTGTTTGACAGACTGCTTTGGGAGGTGGAGGGAGATATTAAATGGAGGCTGAATAACCAGGTGTCAGGAATGATACAGTCACATCCTGCATTGAACAGGGGCTTGGATTAGATGACCTCTAGGGACATTTAAGACTCTACAGTTCTATGATTCCCCCATGGAACTCTGATGGCATAGATAATTCCAGTAGATGCTGCTGGCTCTGATGTCCGTGGGTGTGAATCCATTCTGGGTTTCAGTCAGAACTCTAAAAATGCTATCGCCCCACTGACATTGGCGCCACTGGCCTCCACTAGTTAATTCCCCAGTTCCATCAGCACATCAAATTTTCGTTGAAACATGAAGCTCACAGACACTCTCAGCCATCCTACCTCCTAAAGTTGTTGTGAGAATAAAACAGGGAACCATGTGCACAACCATATGCTCCTTGGCGGCATATAAACATCAGTAATAAATCAAATGAAACACACAAAGACAAGTTAACGTTTTGTTTTTCATTCATTTCATTAGCATGTAAGAAAAGGAATTGGAAGTGGGGAAGGAGCTGAAGGATTTCCAGGGAAACAATTGTTTAAAAATACATTAGAACTTTATAGAAAGGAGAAGAATCTCTCCAAGGAGAAAGAAAAGGAATCTTTCCAAACAGATACATCTGATTACTAAATCCTTCTCATTTTCGTAATACTGAGATTCACCAATTTAATTCTGATCAGTCTCCCTGGTTAATCCTCCTCCTCTCCTCTCCCCCCTCCAGCTACAAATGTTGCTGGATTAGTTCTTTTCATGTAATTCCCCCTCTTCACTTCCCAGGCTCTGGTGCTCTTGTTCGGAACAGCTGCTGCTGCAAGCCACTTGGCATCCTTGCGCCACCTCGTACCAGACCCATGGATAGTCCACATGATCTGCACAGCACGCAGGAGAATTTGCAGGCCAAGTGGGGGTGGCACAGATCTCATTGCAGAAAGGCATTCACACTCCTATGCCAGCAATAGGCAACCGAGTGCTCTCCAGATGTTTTGGACTGCAGCTCCCACAATCCCCAACCATTGCCCATACTGGTTGCCCAACCCTGGCAATGCAATGCCTACCCTGCAGGGGTAGCGGGCACTTGCATTTTGCCCTGATTACTTGCTAAATCATATTCTGAGAAAGCCCTGAGCAGTCACTGTACTTATCCTCAGTGTCAGAACAAGACATTTTGCTTCCTGAAGCAGAGCAGCAGATGGTGTGTCCCAATCCCCCAAATCAAGGTACATCGGTATATGAGGCAGAAAATCCCACAAGCGCTTCTCCTCATCCCTAGCATTAAAAATATAATAATAACTAAGTGAATAACTAACCATTTGCTGCCCTTTTAGGATAGCCAGAATCTACTGTCTGAGGTGACTGCCTCACTCTGCCTCAGGGTGGGACTGACCCTGCATATCTTCTATCTCCTATCTATCCTTGTTACTCTAATCTGTGTCGTTTGGGCTCCTTCTGTTTCTTTCCCTCTGCAAATTCTTTCCATTTGCATTCAGGCCATCAGGCAAGTGTGGTGACTTGGAAGGTTGGGTTTGAATGGGGAAATCCTGCTTGAGATTCCTGCTCAGCTATCGAAGGGAGGCCCCACCTACTACACATGCGGTGGAATGAGGTGGTAGAATAGGCTGTACCATGTCAGGCTGTGGGGATGGAGGGTGGGAGGTCACATTTTTGAATGCTCCCTTTAGCCCTACATTAAAACTGTCCAGCAGGCAAGTGGTCTGGAGTAGAATCTTTCTCAATGGTGTGTTAATTTTCTGTTTACAAGGACTTTGTTCTTTGCATGGAGATGCATTCAAAACAAGTATCTCCCACCTAGATTGTGAAGCCACAAGGACCACCACAGCATTAGCTTATCGGAAGATGCCCACCCCATCCTGCTGCACGTGCCTCCCAGCATCACTGGAAATCAGGAAATTGCTGTCTCTCTGCCAATTTTTATTTCATGGGTTGTTGTGATGATAAAAGATGCTGTCCCGACCTCCTTGTACGATGCCAGTATGAGCTCCTCCTTCAAAGGTTGCCAATTTTTCTTTTCTTGGCCCTGTTCCTATATCTTTAATGGCAGCCTGACTCTGAAAAATTAAGCTGGTGCCATTTCTCCTATCCCTTTATCTCCATGCCAGGAAAAAAATATTGAATAGTATTGCTGTAGCCGTCCGGAACTCTGTTGAATGCAAAGGCCTGCTGAAACTGGGATTTCAATGTCAAGCTTAGGTCATTCACACCATTTAAAATAAGTATTGAACACATCCCCAGTTATTGCACAACCTGCTCTGTCCAGGCTACAGTGGCCTCTCCAGGCTTGCCCCTGTTGAGATATCCTGGGCTTCTGCACTGAGAAAAGCATCCCTTGTCACTTCGTTCTCCATCTGCTGAGCTTGGGGCCATTTCTCAGCAAATTGCACTGCAGCATGTATACTGTGGAAAGACAGCAGCTCTGAATCTTCCATCCCAGTGAGCCAGCCACCTGCCTGGAGTAGGTGCCGGATTGATGGGTTGCAATTGGCCAACAGGACCTGGATGCCGATCTTCTTATAGTCCTGGCGGGTCTCCTTCAGCACACTAAGGCCCACACTGTCCAGAAACTGCATGGCACCACAGTCAATGATCAAGCTGTGCATGTCTAGGGTAGGAAGGGGAACATCTGCTGAAGCCTTGGTGGCTCCTTTCTTGGTGACCTTTAGGCAGTTCAACTTAGAAGAAAAGCAGTTATCATCTTTGCCTTGGGCCGCTTTTGCTTTTGCTTCAGCTTTTTGCTGTAAAGCAGCAACCAGTGAAGGATTTACTCCTGTTTTCTTGAAGAGTGAGCTTTTGAAATAGTCCTTGTTTGCATAGTAAAGGGAGGTATCAAAGCGGAAGATCTTAATGTTCTCAATACTGCTGATCTTCTTGTAAGTGAACTGGTCCTCATAGATTTCTGAGTCATTCACCTTTCCTAGAAGGGTGGCTCGGGGTCTCTGGGTACGGAAGATGATGCACAGGAGAGCAAAGCAGACCCCTATCAGAAGGCCCAGCTCTGTAGTGATGAGCGATGAGGAGAGCATGGTGACCCACCAGACCACAGTGTCTATCTTGCTGATCCGCCACATCTTGGGAGTGTCAGCAAATTTCCGCAAGGCCCCCCTGAGGTTAACAATGGTAACCACCCCCAAGATACAGGTTTGCAGTGAATAGAAGAGTGGGGCAATCCACAACAGCACCAGGAGCAACACAAATGAAGATATCAAGCTTGATATCTGGGTATGACATCCCGTGGATTCCTTCAGCAAGGTCTTTGTCAAGGCTGCACAGCTAGCGAAGCAGTAGAAGAAAGATGGAATCAGATTCCCCATGCCAATGGCAATCATCTCTTGGTTGGCCCGGACAGGGTAGCCATGCTTCTTGCCAAATATTTCTGCCAGTGAGACAGTCATTGCAAAACCAATTATGGCAATGGGTAAAGCATCAAGTGCCAGACTTGACAAAAGGTTTAGATCCGGAACAGTAGGTTGCATGAAGCCAGTGGGGATGTTGCCGCAGATTTTAGATTTGTATCTGGCATTGAAGTTACAGAAATGGGACACCAGAGTAGCTGCAATGACCACCAGGAGTTCCACGGGAAATGGAGCCTTCATTTTGTCCTTATAGTAGTTGTTGATCTCCTTTACTGGCACGATGAGGACCAAAGAAACCAGGCTGGTAACTAGGTCACAGATGTTGGTCTTGCCAATGTATCTGAAGATGTCCACCCACGTTAAGATAAGAGAGCCAACTCCATCATGGCGAGGGATTTTCAGTCCCAGTAAAAGATTCATTTGGGAAGTGAGGATGGTAAGGGAGGATCCAGTCACAAAGCCACTCAGTAGAGGCTCTGAAAGATATATGGATAGAAAACCCAGCTGCAAGACCGCCAGAAGTATCTGAAACGAAAAGCAAGATGAATCCATCAATCTAGTCGCCATGAGCAAGGAGGAGAGGTCTTCACTTGCCTTTGATCTCCGTTACCTCTAAAATGGCTGCTGTTGTGTGTTAGGGAATCTTATTTGTACTAGTCGCATCATGGGAGGTGACAGTCAGGACTGGGTCAAAATACAGTTTGATAAAAAAATTATGAACAACCATCCAAGTTGCCTGTAGCTCAGTGGCAGAGCACGTTTTACATGCAACTGGTCACTCTCTAACATCGCCAGTTAGGGCTGGGACAAAAACTCCTGTCTGAACATTGCTGTTGTCATTGTCACTGTCTATTGCATTTCTATACTGCCCCATAGCCAAAGCTGTATATTGCTCCCATGACAACATGGGAGAAATATAGCATCCTTGTCCTCATTATGGGCTTCCCTTAGGCATCAGGTTGGCCACTGTGAGAACAGTGGACTACATAGGCCTTTGGTCTGATCCAACATGACCCTTCTTAATACTGAGCTAGCTAGACCAGTGGTTTGACTCATTGTAAGTCATTTATGAACACAATTTTCCCCCTAAGGCTGGTTCGCACAATTCGTCACAATATTCTCATGTTCATTGCATTGACTTTTTCTAGCCGCTCACCCACATGCCTGTAATCACTTGATTTTTCAACACTTGGTCCAGCTTAATGTTTGAACTGGCCCCTTTGAGAAGCTCTGGGCTTCAGGTGATAAGAGCTGCTAGGACTGCTCTGCCTGTGACATTTCTTTCTTGACAGAAGTCATCCCTTGATGCTATTCTTATCAAGGGAAGGACGTACAAGCGTGAATCAAGCCCACATCCATGGTCACTCAGAAACCATAATTCAGAAAGCCATTTCCTTCTATGACTTATATAACTACTTAGAATACACAAAGGCAGGAAAACACAACCAAGCAACATGGGCTGGCTTTAGCCATACCAGGACAAAGAAAGGTTTGTGCTCAGGCTGGCACCATTTCACATGTTGTTGTGCTGGTGGGAGAGAAAACTCACAGAAAAGGCCATGCTTATGTTCAAGACTAACTTGCAAAGCAACAACAACAACCACGAGTGCATTTTAAAAGGATTTGTTGGGGTTACTCATTGTAACAATTGCAGCACAGTCACCTTTTGGCCTGCAAACCTGCAGCGTCTCCATTTAAGTGTTTCAGGCTCCTGTGGTATAGAGAAACAATAAACTAAACAGTGATGTAGGTGCTCCTGAGTAAAAATCCCATGTTTAGAAATAGCGGAGGGGGGGGGGGGTTGGTGAGACAGACAGACAGACAGACAGACAGACACAGACACACACACACACACTGCTGCCAGCTTCACTAAATGGTAGCCCTGCTTCTGTAGGTAAAGTAACACCCTAAGAATGCCAAGGTAGGTGGTACAGCTCTGCCCTGTTCACCATTTAGAGGCACAGTGACTGTTACTTAAAAGAGAACTATGTGGCTGAGCTAGTGCAAAGCGTCCTGGCCACTCTAAGGTCGCTTACCTGCACCGGAAGCAGCCTTGCCCCTTCTGTTTGCATCAAGAGGGTTAAATAACCTAAGTCAGGAGTAGGGAACCTTTTCCAGCCTGACTTGATTCTCGGCAAGCACATGGGTGTGTGTGTGTGGGGGGGGGGGGTGCATGCCAGCAGTGGGCAGGGCTACTCCATTGTTAGCATGAAGTCCCCGTGTGATGGCCCAGACCCCATTCATAATTACTCACAATCATACACACATCACTCTTTCCTGCTTTTTATAAGCCTGATTGCAATGGAGGAGGGGTGTTTTTTGAGGGGAGGCACAGCACTGGGGAGGGGAGGTCCTAAATGTAAAGGGGGCATTTGTGTTCCTAGATGGACAAGGAGGTGGAAAGTAGTACCTAACAAAGGATAACTAAATTATCTTACCTGGTAAAGCCCAACCAAAAACGTGAGAGCGGTTGCCACAGTGATGGCATAACATCCTTTGTCACAAGTCACGGTCCCATTTAATGTGGCATTTGCCAACAAGTCAATCCCCGTGTCTGACTCGTATCCAGCCAACTTCAGCTGCCGGTTTACTGATTCCCCAATCATGAGGCAGAGGACTCCGAAGGACCCAACACAATTATGGTGTGAGGTAGCCAACGCGAAGTAAATGACAGCACAGAAGAAATTGGTGTACAGCCCGTAAATAGGATCCTGGCTTGCTAGGATGGCGTAGGAGATTGACTGTGGGATGGCAACTATTCCAACCAATAAGCCAGAGATGATGTCCCCAAGCAGTTGCTCCTTGACATTGTAACGAGGAAGCCACTCTACTACAGGAAACAGCTTGACAAAGAAGCTGATGATACTTTGTTGGTCACACCTCCAACTCTCTTTGGCTTTCTTGAGGAGCTTCTTGATACTGAGGCCTGAGGTTTCGTACTCTTCCAGCTTGACAGGTACATAATGAGAGGATGGTTGTGGGGAAGGTAAGTTTAGCACATCATTGCTCTTCTCAGACATCAGGGTGTTAATGCCATTCTCCATGGCTTTAAGGTAGCTAAAAAAAGGACAGAGCATCCATTATTAGATGTACTGCACTCCTGATATATCATCACAGTTTAATTTTATCCCCTTTTGTTTCATACTGAGGAAGATTACAATTATAAAAACTCATTGGCAACTGTGAAACTTCTGCTCTGATGAGGTTTTGATGTATAAACGCTCCTTCCATCTAGCTAGTTGTGCTTTTTATACTGTATTTTGTATTTGTGCTTTTAACCTGTTGGTTGTTTTATTGTGGTTTTAATTTTTGTGAACCGCCCAGAGAGCTTCGGCTATTGGGCGGTATAAAAATGTAATAAATAAATAAATAAAATAATAAATAGTTAAGGCTTTCATTATGCGTAAAGGGCTGGCCCTTCTTAACAGTGAACTTTATGCAATCTTCCAACAGTCCAAACCAGAAACATTCAGACCAGCTTAGTACTACACCTGGTCAGCTGCATCACCACAAATGGCTCTAGGACAACATGAATCAGACCTTTATGACAACCTTTTTGCTTGATCATTCAGAAATGTCATTTGGTGGCTTATTGCTAGTTTGTCCAAATTTGATGCATTTTACTTTGCTGTCCCCCAGATAAAAAAATAATGAACATTTGAAAACTGGATTACTTCCAATGTTAGTCCTACATAGAGTAGATTAATTGAAATAGATAGGGCATTAGTTAAACATGGCTACCTTAAGTTCCTTTTATTTCAGTGAGTCTACTCTAAGTAGGACTAACATTGGATTTAACCCAATCGTAAATAGTTACAAATAATATGACTTTTTTGTTAATATATATCAAATATTTGGTCTTAGTGAACCTTATTGTAAATATTAGGAAGTCAAGTTACTTATAAATAATAAATATATAAATCCACAAGTTATGGTAAAAGAATTTGGTACTTTCAGATATGTAATACAGAAATTCAGAATTTTTTCAAAACTCATTGGGTTTTTTTTTAAAGTGTAATTAACGTCACCTTTGATTATTTTATCTTATCTTTGATCTTAGGGTCTTTGTAATAATAAAAAGAGGATCAGTAAACAAAGTTTTTTAAAAAAAAAAACCTGACAACTAAAACATATAAACTCTTAAATCCAAACTAATTTTTTGTTTTCTATTCAATATTGTTTCCTCTGATCATTGAGAGTCAATTTGCATTATACTTTTTCTAGGGTCTGCACATAGGAGAAGTACGCCTCTGCAAACAAGGGAAAAATGTAATGTATGAAGTGGCAACGCAGAGATCTTAACTACGGTCAGACTGATTAAGAGGTAAATTAATTTTGGAATATATGGTTCTAACTAAAATTGGTGATGCTTCTGTTTTTGTTACTTTACATATAGTAGGTCCACCCACCCCGCCCAGGTATGCAGACACACCACGAAGGGGAAATAATATGGAAATACTATTGAGTGTGTAAATCTCTTTCTTTTCTCATAAAAATGTATTGTGTGGGCACTCAGTAATTGGTTTGTGAGCTTCTGCGGCTGCAGATAACCAGGTATGGAACTGATCGACCCCTTGGAAGGAAGACTTCTAGGAATCCCATGTAAAACCTGGAATAAGTATAATAAATCAATATTTTTTAATTGCTGTGTTTGTGGTTCATTTCTACTGGTTCTATTTACTTATGTCCATAGCTAATCAAATATTGTTTGAATGAGAACTCAGCCTCCTATAACCTGCACATTTTTCTCAAGGGGGAGAAAAATCTGCAAACTGCAAGGTCACAGAATCTGGCCTCCTAAAAGGTACCATAAGAACATCTTTCCTTTATAAAAATTCATGCCTTCCATGTATTACACATGTATTACACTGTTTACACATAAATAGTCTCTCCCTACGGGCCCCAGTCGCAACGGCTTTGCTCTTACTTCTTTCCTGGCAACATCCTGTTCCCTACATTCCATTCTTACTTCTTTTCTATTCTCCAGTTTCGACTGCTTGCCTAATGTAATTTTTTCCATAGAAAAAGTTGTGCTGTGTGACTATCTTGAATGGAGGTTCTAGCTACAAACAAAATATCAGATGATCGACCATTTTGTTTATGCGTTTTTTTGTAAAATCTGGGTTCAGTTGGGAAGGGCTTTCCAAGACGTTGAACAGCATGCTGTTGTCTTTTAAATTTCCAGTAAGATTCCTTTCCCAAGCTCCTATATGAATCTCAAGCTAAATGTGGAAGCCATAGTCCCCTGCAGGGATGAGTACCACCACCCAGTATACTTATGGATTATTGGTATTCTTCCATAGATATTTTGCTAATGCTCAGATTTGTGGTACAGCTTGTGTAGTGCAGTGGCTGAAGAGACTGAGCAATGAATCAGTACGGGCCTGGTTCACCTCTGCCATGAACTTACTAGGTGGCCTTAGGCAAGTCACTCACTCTCAGCCTTGCAAACGGAGAGGGTAATAGTACTGACTTATTTTTCTGGGTTACTGTAAGGATGAGAACCAGGCAATGCACTTTGAACACTTGAAAATGCTTGATGATGATGTCATGATTATTCTCTTCATCATCTGTCATGAAATTTTATATGTTTGAAAAGGAAATTACTAAGTGTGTTCATCCTTCCTTTCTTATATCAAAAGAATGAAGTCCTCTTATTTGTGTATTAGATTTCCAGTGGTGTCTTGGCAATTCTTTGGGTATTTTGTTCTTGAATCACTATGCAAAACAACAATAGTCCAAAAGTTCAGCTTTGAGGTTTCTTTCTACCCATGTTGCATCTAGACAATGCACTGAGTGAAGAGTTTATTTAACTACTAGAAATCTGCTTGCAATCCCAAGGAGAAGGGGTACAGTGATGCACTAATGACAACCCACACCTTTCAACATCTCAAAGATAAAAAATATTTATTTATTTATTACATTTTTATACCGCCCAATAGCCAAAGCTCTCTGGGTGGTTCACAAAAATTAAAACCATGAAGAGCATAAAAAACAACCAACGATCTAAAAACACAAATACAAAATACAATATAAAAAGCACAACCAGGATAAAACCACACAGCAAAAATTGATATAACTTAAAATATGGAATTAAAACAGCAAAGTTTAAATTTGTTAAATTAAATGTTAAAATACTGAGAAAATAAAAAGGTCTTCAGCTGGCGACGAAAGGAGTACAGTGTAGGCGCCAGGCGGACCTCTCTGGGGAGCTCGTTCCACAACCGGGGTGCCACAGCGGAGAAAGCCCTCCTCCTAGTAGCCACCTGCCTCACTTCCTTTGGCAGGGGCTCACGGAAAAGGACCCCTGTGGATGATCTTAAGGTCTGGGCAGGCATATATGGGAGGAAGCATTCCTCTTTGTGTCATTGAAACAGTTTTGCCCAAACCAAGCTAGATCTACACTATTGCTTTATAGTGGTATTGAGGTGCACTGATAATTATTGCGGCACAATCCACATTCCATATACCACTTTCACAGTGTTGTATCCTGCTTTTTATTCCACATTTGTAATGATTTGACATAAGGTATAGACCTGGCCCAAGATGTGCATGCACGCACACGCACACACACGCACACGCACATACGCACACACACACACCAATCCTCCTGTGGACTGAATTAACTCCTTCTGCAACAGCACTAGTTACTGAAAGAGGAACTACAGCAGCTTATTTATTTTTCTCCATTTAAGAATATTTAAGACACAATCCTATGCATGGCTGGCTGGCTGGGGAATGCTGGATGTTGTAGGACTTTTTCCTGTCTCAACATGCATAGACTTGCACCCTTAATTATTCTGGTTGTGCTTGTGACAGAATAGCCACTAACATTCAGCAACATTTACTATCCCTACAGGAAGTGATGGGGAGGGGGGAATGAAGCTGCCCCCTAGCAATGTGGGTCCTTACACCTGCATTTACATGGATAAGCACTAAGAGAAATGCATCACCCACATACATACTTAAAACTCAATTTTCAGAGACCTGGGAAGGACTGAATTTTGAAGAGCTCTTAGTGCATGCGTGTGCATACTAGCAATGCTAGTAAAGGACTCCCTCAACATCTCTCTCAAAGGCAAAAATCAGGACAAAATGAGAGCTGAGCCTTTCCAAGGACAACTAGCAGAGCAGCTGTCTCCTGTAAGTGGGGATGGTTGGAGCACCTGCCTTGCTTCTCTGATGTAAGTCACCTCCAGTAGCCTTCCCTGACATAGTGCATGTTGGACTACATGACCATACTGATAGGGATAATGGGCCCTGTAATCCAACATGTGGCCCTGTAGTCCAACATGTTGGGACAGGCTGGCCTACAGCCTCTGAGTCACCTCCCCACAAAAGCCATCTCCCCCCCCCCCCCCGCCAAAGTCAAGGAACCACAAAGAAATCAAAGCCTAAAATGAAATGCTCCAAACCTGCGGAGTTTGCCTCTCCTCCTTTCTTTGCGCTGCTCCCCTATTCAATACGAGAAGTGAAGTCATCTTGGAATGTAGTCCATTGGCCTTTTTATGCACGCCTACCGGATCGCAACATCTCGTCTAGCCACTTGCAGCTCTATTTTGAAAACAAACATCATTGAAGTATAATGTTTTTTATGGAAACTTGTCCTGCCCATTAATGATGATTTCAAAAGTTTAAACAAATAGCAGAGGTGGATTATAAAACGGCCCAGATTTCTAGTGCTTATTTGCTAAACAAAAGGGAGTTGTTAGTACTCCATTTAAATATTTTTATTTCTGGGCTCTCTCTTGTATCTTCACCACATTTTTGGAGGGAGGGGAAGTAGGTGAGGGGAACTGATAATCTGATGAACAAACCAGCACACACAAACTGGATCTGGGATCCCAAAATTCAGACGTGGAAAACAACGCATGCGTTTATAGGGGTCTGCATGAAGAAGTGGGGACAGATAGTTTGGGTGGGAAATCCAGAGGGTACTCACACATCAGTAAACACAATCACTTTGGTTTTCTGAAATGTGTTTTATTAATTAATTAAATAAAATAAAATAATAATAATAATAATAATAATAATAATAATAATAATAGCATTTATATCCCACCTTTTTTACTGAAGGAACACAAGGTGGCATACATAATCCTCCTTCTCTCCACTTTATCCTCACAACAACAACCCTGTGAGGTGGGTTGGGCCGAGAGTCTGTGACTGACCCAAAGTCACTCAGTGGGTTTCCATGGCCGAGTGGGGACTAGAACCCGGATCTCCCAACTTCCAGTCCAACACTCTTGCCACTACACCACATTACACCAATTCTCATGGTAAACTTTACAACAGAAGGTTAAATTTGAAGCAGGACATTGCTTGCAGCCAGATGTATAAGATCATTAAACCAACTTTTTCAGTTCCGGTGAAAGTGGAGCTAACTTTACATTGCATCCGGTGTGACCAACTTCATTCCTCCATGGCACTGGTTTCCAAGAATGGTCATTCCTCACTCTCTAGAAGATGTAATTTTGTACTGAAGAACAGTAAAATTGGTTGGGAACTCATGAAGTGGGTAAAGTATGAGAGTCTCTCCTTTGGCAGTAGGCAGAAAACATGCAGCAGGATGCTCTAACTTTAGAACTTTTCTACATTAAGGGAAATCCCATTGTTTATCTGGTGCTGTTGTGCTTTGTTGGGATTGATACCAATTGATAGAAATTGGATTACATGGGAGGAGAGGGCCGAGGGAAGGTCCTGCTGCTGTTTCTTGGGGCTCCTTTAAAAGGCAGACAGTTGAATCCAGGGAGCGCCTCCTTCCCTCCCTGGCATGTGTGCAAAGTAGGGGGGGGGTCTTGTTGTCTGTTTCCTCACAGCCCACAAGAAAGCCAGGACTTACTTCTGAGTAGACACATAGGGATCGTATCTGCCTCCCTTTGTTTCAGGGAGGCATTTTGATCTCCTTTCCATCTGTTCAAAGTCTTTCCTCAGCAGGTTCATGGCACAATGCGAGATTTACACGATGCCGATTTCATGCTGCTCTGCGCCTGCCCAGCCGAAGTGAAGCCAGGGATGCTGGGGTGGGGCCGGGGCGGCTCCACGTTCGGACTTCCGGAAGGCGCCCGGAAGAGGGAGAGAGAGAGAGAGAGAGAGAGAGAGAGAGAGGGAGAGAGAGAGAGAGAGAGAGTATGGGTGAATGGGGTGCATGGGGTCTTTGAGTGAATGCATGTGTTCATGCATGTGTTAGTTTGGAGTGAGTGATGCTGAGTGCATGTGTGCGCACACGCGTGTGAGTTGGGGGGGGATAATTTGGAGGTGATATTCCTATTAAATAATGCATTTTAGACCCATAGACGTTCCTTTCCAATTTGTTTGCTATAATTGGCATGACGTATTTCTTGCACTTTAAAATAAATTTAGCAGTTTCAAGTTTTGTGCTTCTTATTTTTTTTCCAGGAAACATATGTTCTTAAAAATCAAAGTTGGCATTTTTGGGGGCGGTGTGTGTGTGTGTGTGTAAGTAGCTCACCTTGCCTAGGGCGCAAAATAGTCTGGCACCAGCCCTGGCTGTTAAGAGTTTATTCCAGTTTATCTGGTTGTATTTTAAAATGGAAGGTGGTGAGGAGGGAAGCTATGGGAGACTTCCTGTTGGAGCACAGCATTGCCAATTTGACCCAGAAACTTCTGTGAGTGGCCAGAAATGAGTGTGCTATAAATAACTCGTTTAGACAACACTAAGAAGGGATCTACACTACTGCTTTAAAGCGCTTTATAATA
Source organism: Elgaria multicarinata webbii (assembly GCF_023053635.1). Taxonomy (NCBI): domain Eukaryota; kingdom Metazoa; phylum Chordata; class Lepidosauria; order Squamata; family Anguidae; genus Elgaria; species Elgaria multicarinata. Next base: position 72,184,809 of record NC_086173.1, read on the forward strand.
GTTTTGACGACTGTTGGGGCCCAGGGCACACTGCATATACAGTTTTCAAAACGTTTTCAAAGTGCTTTAAAGCGCTTTAAAAGCAGTAGTGTAGATCCCCCCTTAGTGAAAAGCACCTGCTATTTATCTAATCCAGAACACCTCCAAGCTGTTTTTCTTGGCGGGGGAATCAGCTCAGGGGAGCCTGTTGTAGCCGCAGGTAGCCTCCCTGCTTCTCCAGTCCAGCTTCCCACCCCAGTGCTTTTGTGTAGGACACAGAGCTCCATCACACCAGCGTTTTATCGCACTGTCGTCCTGCCTTGTTTACCGTTTTGCTCCGTGACCCTCACACGATGTCGTCCCTGTCCTGCAGTCATCTCACCTCTTCTCCTCTATAAATTTGGTCCTGCAAATCTTAGCTAGAGTCTTAATTAATGTTATAAAATCAATTAGCATAGAATCAAAACTTCAAAGTCTTCATGCCCATAGCTCAGGGGTCTGGAATATACATCTGGAGGTCTTTTAGCTATGAGTCTGGGGTCTTTTAGGGGTCTTCTTTTAAATCTCCCCAAAACCCTCACTCAGGTCATTCCACCATTCAAGATCAAATTAGCCATATTTAAGCTGAAGTAGCCTTTTTAATGCAGCATAATTTAACCCTTTTAGCACCAGATTAACACCCTCCATTGTCCATGTTTTTCTAGGGCGGGCAAAGTGCGGTATTTTTTCTCCATACAGGATAAAATTGCCCTTCCATCCTCCATGTATTGCCATCCTCATGCTATGTCACAGAATGCCGCTTCTTGGGGGCGTGTGTGTTGAAGGGCAGTCTTGCTGATGAAAGAGGGGGGTGGGGCAGTTCTCCTCCAGCATGCTGAGTTGGTTGAATGGACTTTCCCTGCTCCAACCCTATTCTCATTGCTCTATCATCCACCCATTTCAACTTGTCTCTTTTTTTTGCCCAGCTGATGAAACTCTTAATCGCTAAACTTCAGACAACAAAACCAGAGCAGGGGTGGGGAGGCGCCCACGTCCATCAGAATGTCCATCAACCACAAGAACCAATGGGGAAGGAGAAGGGGTGGGGCGGGGCGGTGATACCAGGAAGCGCGAACCGGCACAGGTGAAAAGGTAAACAAGGCAAAATAGTGCAACAATACATGCATGTGAAAGTGACTGGCGCGTGACACGCTAATGAAACGGAGGTGGAAATCGCAGATGCATACCAGGAAAAAGAAGTAGGTGTGATGGAGCTTATAGAGTTCAGTCGTTGCTTAGAGATAAGAACTGTGCCACAGGCTGAGAGAATAGTGTTCAGCGCTAGAGGTGCCTTCAGGAGAAAGGGTAAGTTTACTAAAACAAATTTAGGTGACCCAAATAATAAATTGCTTTTCATGCTACAGGAAAAGGTAGAAAGTCTGCAAGGGGAGCAAACTCTTGCCCTAGAGTACATAATTCTTACCCTAGAGTTCATTTGTTTGATGGATAGCGGTGAAATCTTCATGCTCGCCTCACTAAATGAAAGTGCCAATAGCAAAAGCCATTGAAGAACATAGACGATGCTATTCTCTTGACATAATGCGCTTCTGCTCTCCAAATATATCTGCCAACCTGGGGGCTGTATATGCAGGGAAAGCCCCATGGTGGCTATGGATATGTGTCACATCAGTTAGACTATGCAAGCACAGCTTCACATCCACCACAGGGCTTTGCCATGAAGCTGCAGCTTGAAAAAGTTGGGGATTTACCCTGACTTTTTCAATTGGAGTGACGTCAGTATGACTCTTCAACCATCTGATGTCACTCTGAGGCCAATCCGGGGCCAATACCTGGTGGAAGGCGACAGGCAATTGGTCACCTTCCATCAGGAAGACGGTGGGGCAGTTCTGGTATTCGGATGGCCACCCAGAAACCCTGTGCTCCCTCCTGAGTATCAGGATTACCCCCTCCTCAGCGTCAGGTTTGAGAGGAAGCAGTGCCATGAAGGCAGTCCCCTGGAATATCTTTTTCAACCCCAGCTCTACTTTGCGGTCTAGAACTTTTTCTGGGTTTACTTAAATGCAAACTCAGATTCCCAGAATGAACTCTGTTTATTATTAGCATATGTATCAATTCCAGGAAAGATTCTTCTGGCATTTTGTCTGAGGAGAATCGTTCAGAAATACAGTCTGCAGTAGCTGGCCAGAAACGTTGGTCCCTTGGGAAAATATCTGACATCATTTGGGCTTTTCACTAAAGTTACAGTAACAGATTTTAATCTGTAATGGACCATTTTATTTAAGGTCACTTCTACAGCTGGAGCCAGAAGTTGTGAGGATCAAGCAGGGCCTACTAACTCCACCATTTCTAGATAATTATGGGACTTCTGAGGTAAAGCTGTTCAAAGCCCCAGCGTCCTGCCCCCTGCCCAAAGCTGAAGCTGGCTGTGCTCACATAACACATTATTTTTTCAGAAAAAGTGCATACTTTGAAACATTTGAATGACAGTATACCTTTTCAGGCATAAGTAAGGAAACCATGACCCACACAGTGGCTTCTCATTCAACATACCTGTGGTGAAAAAGAAACACCGAGCCATTAGAATGATTACATTGTTAGAATGCATCCTCTTTTTTATTTTTAATGGCACAGAAGTGGAAATATTGTGCCTGAAGCTGTAGTCTGACAGGTGGCTCACTTTAAGTGTGAATAATGTAATGTGTCGTTCGAAAGGGTAGGAGCCAGAGGCCTGAAGAGAATGGCAGGGGAGGTAGGGCATTGGGACAAGAAGAGGATCCAAAGAAACCTGGCAGTGCTGAAGCCCAGGAAAAGCTGGCTGCTGGAGGGAGGCAGGAGTTCAAAGAAGGATAAAGGAAGTTGGATGCAGTCATCAATGACCTCAAAAGAGAGTAGACCTGAGGAAACAATGGTGATGAAAGTGTGAGTTTGAAGAAGGAAGAAGCCAAGAAGAAAATGTGGCAGGGTCACAATTTCATGTTGAGTGCCAGGACAGAAGGAAGAATGTGGAAATTTAGAGAAAATCCCAAGAGGGCTGAGGAACCTGAGTCAAGAAGCCAAGCCAGGGGAGGGACATAGGCCTGCAAGGTCTAGATCAGCTTTCCTTTGCTACAGGTTTCTGATATAAAATTCTGAACCCTGACACAACATGCTTTTAAAATGCAGCCTACAACCCCAGTTATGCACATTCAAAACATGGAAAATAATATCCAGTTCTGATGCAAAAGGTTCTCCTGCTCCTACTTTTCTTGCTGAGTCACAGGTTACTATAAAGCTTGCAAATCCTTGTAAAGGCTTGTCAGTTGTGCATATTTTTAGTTAAAGACTGTTTTCATTTGTTATATACTTTCAGAGTTTGGTATATATAGAAGAACAAAGTGCACCAGCAATATAAATGAATCAACTGAATAGACCTGGATTGCATTCTCTTCCCCTCCTTATTGTTTTACTATGATTTTATTAGATTGTAAGCCTATGCGGCAGGGTCTTGCTATTTACTGTTTTACTCTGTACAGCACCATGTACACTGATGGTGCTATATAAATAAATAATAATAATAATAAGAATCCCCTATTTCTTCCACTAGTTTCTTCTTGTTCAGAATCTTTGGCAAATGCCAAAGGATGAGTTAAACAATTGCTCTTCTAACTGTCTTCATGAGCCTTATGCTTGCTCAACAGGGAGGAGGTTTTGTGTGGCACTACAGTAAAGGACGCAAACCTATGCATGTTCAGTCAGAAAACAGTCCTGCATCTCCCAACATGCCCCAGCCAATGTCTGGGAGTGGTAGGACTTTTTTTTCTGTCTAAATGTGCATAGCATTGCGTATGATAGTTCAAATTTCTTGTACTGGATTTGGAACAGCAATGTAGTGAATTAGAGAGTGGGGGAAATCATTCAGCATCATGAGATTTCTACAAGCACGCATGCTGCAAGGCATCTGTGGAACCTGAGACGCTTGGTGGAAATAAAATGGGCTGGATGGTACAATGTTGCAGTTGCTCATCTGACTCTAGCTATACGCATTTCAACTTTTGTCTTCATAAATGGCCCAATCGCTAAAAACATACAGCAAGACATTTGCTAGTTCCTTAGATAAAAGCAAAGGGATTTTATCTTATTTTATTTTCTTGTTTAAATAATATAAAGTTTTCTTTTGGACCTACCTTAGCTGTAGAGTACTCAGAACTATTTTTTTCAAAAAGGGGCTGACCTAGGTGTTCCCCAAATTAGGGATTTTTATATATCACTCCCCTAGGTAGAGTGCTACCTGAAATAAAAAATATACTTGATTATACCTTTGTTTTACAGGAGTGCACTAGCATATTTACCGAAAATAAAATAAGGAATACTCACAGGGATGCTGGTTTTTCCTCAGCTCTCATGTAAAGCGAAGTACGTCTGAGATAAAGAGTCCAAAATGAGGCTTGCTTCATATACCTAATCAGTCAAGTAATTATACTTATCAGGTGTACTCTCAGCATGAGGAACAAAAAAGCCCTTTAAGATAAAAATAATAATCCCTGCCTGAATTTTCAAAGGCACTCATAATACATCAGTACCACAATGAATGATTGATTAAGGACAGGTAATTCCAAATGGTGTAAATCCAATCTTATAAAATACAAGACCAATTATATTCTTCATTTAAGCCATTTGGCATTATTGTTCCAAGTGTGAAGATCCAAAAAAGTTCCCTCCTTTTCAATCTGTTCTCCAGTAGTTTCCCAGAGCTGGTCTGTCTCTCCAGGATCCAGAATTTAACGTCCTTTTCGGAATGTCCCAACTTGCTGAAATGTTTCATCATGGGAGCATGCAGTCTTTGATTTCTGATACAGCTCTTATGTTCACAAATTCTTATTTTTATTTTTCTAGTGGTCATACCAACATACAATAGTTTACAGGGACATTGAATAACATATACAACTCCCCTGGACTCACAATTATACAAATCCCTAAGGATGTATTTCTTACTATCCTGTGGGTTTGTAAAGTCCTTTATTTTCATGCAATTCTTACAGACACTGCAGTGGTGGCATGGAAAATTACCCTTAGTTTTCTGATGTAAGATTAAATCTTTACTACCATCATTACTGCTCCTGAGGGTGCTGTGCACTAATAGATCTTTCAGGTTCTTGGCACGTTTATAAACAAAAAGGGGTTTGGTTTCACACGCAGGTACATCCGCCAACAGATTCCAATGTTTAAGTATAGCAGTTTATATACAACCATTATGGCCATTATAGGTCAAAGGCACCAGCATTCTGGAGTCATGCTGTTCCTTGTTTTTATTTTTAAACAATTTTTTTTTTTGCTCCATTTTTCTTACTTTAAACATGGCTTACTTTAATTTTCTTTTAGGGTACCCACGCGTCTGAAGTTGTCCCATCAGTATTTTGGCCTGCTTATCAAAATCAGATAGAGTGCTACAGTTCCTTCTGAGTCTTATGAGTTGAGAGTATGGTAGTGATTGGGACACTGACGGAGACAAAAGTCGAAACGCATATGGCCAGAGTCAAATGAGCACTGTTTTTAGTTTATTACTTTATCTGTAAATGTATAAGAGTGCACTTTGGAAGTATTAATAATTTAACTTCATTTGTATTAAATTTTAATTTATAATCATATCCTTAACTTCTTTTCTTTTAATTGTCTGTTTTGATTAAGGCTAGCACCTTGTTTTTTGGGCTACCAATTCAAGATGACCTTTGGGTAACTTGTCAAAAAGATTGTATGGAGGAAATTTGGAGACTCTTTGTATTCAGCAGCACTGAATGGTAAGAGACCCCTAGTGCACTTCAATACTGCCATGAAGCAGCAGAGTAGATCTAACCAGCCAGACATATCAATCAAGGCTTTCCAACCTTTTTGGTTCAATGGGCACATTTGGAATTTTAGTAGAGTGCTGTGGGCATTCAGAAAATGGTTGTCATGGGGTGAGGGCTACCCATTCACAAAATGAACTGCAGTGATGGGCACAAAACACCCATTTTCCAGAAGGCAAACTGGTGAGGCTAAAAGAAAAGTAATTTACCAAAGAACTGAAGTAAACTATAAAGGTGGGTTCTGAGTCCCAAAATACAAAACCAGTTTTTTAAACCTATTTCACAGAATACTCATTTCACAGAAGACAACCTCATAAGGCTCAGAGACAAGTACTTGGCCAAGAAACTGGATACAAGGCAAAGGTGGTGTCTGAGCCTCAAATGCCAAATCACATATCACCACCACCCCATAAAGCAGAACAAAAGACAGCGACTCTCAGAGGGCCAGATTTCATCAAGAGGCCTCCAGTTGCTGACCCCTAGCATAGCTCTTATATGCCTCTATCCACACATATCAAGATCTCTGTTTGCTAAGTTAGGCTCTTGCTCAATAGCTTCTGGCAGATAAAAACTATCTTCTGGCAGAAGCCTCGTGTTATGGTCACTCCATAAAACATGCAATAGTAAGCATTTGGGGTGGGTGGGGAAGATAACCTTCACATAACTCAAGTCTGAAGGATTAACTTCACTCAAATGCATGCTAAGCAGAGGTCACCTGAGTTGCCTTTCATCAATTAAATGTTTGTTTTGAGGTCCGACTTCTAAAATAGTTCCATGTTGCCAGAAATCCAGAATAAACTGGCTGAGCTGCATAGGTTCCTATTCTGAACAGGTTTAGACAGCAAAGAAGCCAGCCCCAACTTGAGTAATACAAGTTAGCAGATACTTCTTCATTCAGACTTTTAGAACTATGTTTAGAACAAACAGATGGGACATTTCCCTAATGTTTTTGTTCCCTCTGATGGGAGGTGATGAGGATCAAGGAACAACAACAGGCAGCGATAACAGGCAGTGGAGGGACGCGTGCGGAAGTCTGCATTTAGTGATCTTTCAGCATTCGTTTTTCATTAGTTTGCTCCATTGTTACTAGGACATTCTTGGTGGAATATCTAAGCTGCCAGTTTTAATGCCATGTACTATGTGCCATATACAGATCAATGCAGAAAGGGCAAAGGAATGTTTTGCCACATGCCTAGCTGCTCAATTTGCTTTAAATTTACAAAAACACAGATGGAGGTGAGCATCTGAAGCAGGTCACTGTTATTATTATTATTATTTATTTATATAGCACCATCAATGTACATGGTGCTGTACAGAGTAAAACAGTAAATAGCAAGACTCTGCTGCATAGGCGGTATTTTTAATGCCAATATATATATGCATGGTCCTTTGTGTCAATGCATTTCAACTGATTAGCCCCAGATCTACACTACTGCTTTAAAGCGCTTTATAACAGTTTTGACAACTGTATATGGAGTGTGTCCTGGGCCTCAACAGTTGTCAAAACTGTTATAAAGTGCTTTAAATCACTTTAAAGCAGTAGTGTAGATCACGCCTAGCAGAAATAGGTTTTCACACTATGTGTTGTCTCATTGTATTCTATTTTATTATTAATGTTACAGCCCCCTGAAGAAGGCCTTAAAATAAAGAACAGACCAAAACACGTTGGGCTTCCTGCGAATAAACAAGGGTGTATCCTGAGAATGTGTTTCTCTCCTTTGTGACCATTTAATTGACTACCGCTTCAAAACTAAGGTCAAAAATAGTCCCTGTTTACTCTGTACCAAAGATGGGGGATGTGTGGTCCTCCAGATGTTGTTGAATTGCAACTCCCATCATTCCTTACCTTTGGCTATTCTGGCTATTGCTGATGCAAATTGTAGTGCAATGCTGCATCTGCAGGGCCACACATCCCCCACCCCTGCTGAAGACTTTGTTCCCCTGTAACTTCTGCCCTTTCTGAAGCCACACCACCTCATGCAGTGCTGCAGAACCTAAGGCCCAGGGCCTAATCCAGGCCTCTGGGGGCTTCTGGAAGTTTGTGCCCCTTCTTCTGACTCCACCCCCTTTCCCCTAACCACTGATCACTTGATAATTTCTCGGCGTTTGTACAGTTTGCTTCCCATTCTAAAGCTTGAAATGTTTCTGTCAATAACTAAGGCTTAGTAATTGGCAGCAAGAGCTTTAAGCAAACATGTGCTAGTGTTTTGGCCCCACCCCTTTTGCCTTTGGCCCCACCCACCACTAGAATACAGCCCCCAAGAGCGTCTCAGAAGTGGAATTTGATCCTGACACTGAAAGAGGCTCAACACCCCAACCAAATGACACTTTTCCCTTAATGGTCAACCACACCTGCCACAACCTATCTCAGAGCTTATCTACATTAAGCAAAAATCCTGGATCCTTACTGGGCTTTCTTCTTCGGATGTCTGTCTAGGTTTATGAAGGGCTCCTTTAGGTGGCGAACACATGATTGTATTAAAAACTTCCTTTCTCTACAATGCACTATAGGTTCATGAAACAGCACCATCTTGTAAAGGACTTGCAAACTTCCATGAGTGAGTGTGCAATAAATTGCTCGTGTAAAGAACCTCATATTTCACTGATAACAACAAGCCCCTTAGCCTGGTTCTGCTGCAATCATAAGAATTGTTTCCAAGAATTGGTTATCAGCGATCCACTGAATGCATGTGTGTGAACAATCCCTGAAAGGACATAAAATGCAACAAACTTGTTTGCTCAAGTGTAGTTTTAAGGAATAATGTAATATTTGGGGAATATACCTTTTGGATGTAAACTTACATTCTGCATCTGTTGTTTACCTTGTTAACAGTAGGTTGGTCTGGCCACAGGGCTTCGCCATTCTATAGTTATTTATCCTCACCTTTTCTTTATTTGTTTGAAGTAATTTTATCCTGTGCCTTAGCCAAACAGAACAGAACGTCTTACATGCAGTCAGTAAAACACAACCGTACTTCCCCGCCAGATTACGATCTAAAAGCACGCAACATACAGAGAAAAGGGGCTGGGGAGGGAAGAGGGGGAAATGAAGTAGTCTTTCAGCAGGGCTGGTAGAATGGTTCTGATTCCCTTCTCCTCTCCCCCAGAGGGGAGATGGGAGGAGTTGGTGGCTGGTGGCAGACGGTGAAAGAAAATGTCCAGACATGAGGGAAATGGTGCTCTTTCATTGCAATGAATCTCAGTTCAGCTAAGATTCTGTCTGGGTCTTCTACCCATCTATTCTGTCTCTGTATCCAACTCTGAGGTGTCTCTCCCTATTTGAAAGGAATGGAATTCTCCCCATGGGCCATTTTATTCACATGATCAGCAGATTCGAACATGGGATTTGCTCTTCCTTGTCCACACCCCTACATAGAAAATGGGACCCAACACCCAGCAAAAGCTGACGTTCTATATCTAACAAAGGATAGTACTGTCAGTCTTCTGTATAGCCATTGAACCCAGTTGTGGGTGCTCTACACCCAGCTGTGGGTGTATAGCCACTGAAAACAGTTGTGAGTGCCTCTTCTAAAGATGGTCAAAGGTAATTTCAGGCAATGGGCAAGGGTAGCATCAATGAAGCTCTATGCAGTCTGTTTTGTCACTAACAGGCTTTATTGGCTGCTGTATTGGCTGCTTACTGTAAAGCACTACTAGATTTTTAAACTATGAGCTCCATCACACCAGCGGTTTAACGTACTCTTGCCACGCCTGCTATCTGGTATTGCAGCATGAGACTCACATGACGTCATCACTGCCTTGAACCCATCTCGGCTCTTTACCTCCATTTTGTGTATTATTTTGGTGAGGGGAAAATCTGGATTATTTTCCCTAAGCGGATTTAATGCACCCTTAAGCCTCCATGTATTGCTGTGCTCTCACATTTTCCTTTGTTGGGGGCATGTGCTTTGAATGGAGTCTTGCTGACGAAAGGGGAGTGTGGAGCTGCTGTCCTCCTCCAGTACACCATGTCGAATTAATGGACTTGTGCTTAGTTGTACTGCTCCAATCCCACCCTCATTGCCCGCAGAAACAGAGCCCAGTGGATGAAACGTTAAATCAGTAAATCACTCATCTCTTTATCTTTAAAAATTACACAGATGGTAATTTGTGGTTAGCCACAGATGTCAATATCAAAGCTACCCCTCACCCCACTCAGCCTCTTCCAAATATGGAGAGAGACTTACTTTTGAGTAAACACATATAGAACTGACGTTTAATAGTGTGGTAGCTCAGAAGCTTTGTTCAACAGGGTTTACTCAAAGGTAAGTATGCATCGAATTTTAGTATGACTTGGATGTAAATGCAGTTGAAATCAATGGGATTTACTCTTGAGTAAGGGAATCAAGCCTGGGCAATACGCACACACACAGCAGCGGGAGAACAAACAAGTGAAAAGAGAGTTCACTGGTGTAGTAATGATCAGGAAAGGGAGGAACGCTTGCCGCCCTTCTGAAACAGAGGTAAAAAATGCAGAGGCAAACCAGGGGGGGAAATAGGTGTGATGGAGCCACAAGGGCTTACAACTAAATCCACTTTTGCATTGCCCCGACTGGCAGACTTGTATGTCTATTCCCCCAGGAGGAATGGAGAGGATGAAGCCCTGCCCCAGGAGGTGGAGGAACATCGGGGGGGGGGGGGGACGGG